>NC_136703.1:25215497-25435497 GCF_947650265.1 Symphodus melops
ACCATGAGAAGTTCTGAGGTGGCGTTTGAATGTCGCCGCCTTGCGTTGTGGAGCCAGAAGGTACCACATGTGGATGAGAGGTGCAAGGTTAGAAAACTATATGGGCTAATAAGAGCGCTAGCTCGGTTGGCAAAATGCATCCATAATTCACTCCAAGGTCGCCCAACAGCGCCATATTCGGCAGGCGGCGTGTCTATGGAGTTTAGTCTAAGGAAACGCCACGAAATGAACGACGCACTGAACCGCTTGGTGCAAACGAGCCTTTTGATTTCATTAAGACTCCGCCACTCTCGAGTTAGGCAAACAGTCCACACTCAGACAAAGCATAATTAGGCCCTGATTCACATTCACGGTGCAATTACGCTACCACACACAAAGTGCTTTTGTATGCTGCAGATGCTGCATCATTTCATGGGCAAATTAAGTGAACTAATTGCAGCGGGGATGAATGAATTGCTGCTTCTTAATGCTCTTGAGTTGAGGCGGAGAGAAGTGAAGCCTGCAGGGACGGACTGGAGATGTGGAATTTAAATTGAGGTGAATAACACAGCGAGAAGAAAGAAGGGGGGGGGAGTGTCTGTGCATGCATGCATGATGTTGGACCTGCGGTGTATGATGCTCTGTCTGTCTCTTATGATGCTTCTGTGTCTGCAGAGGAGGTTGATAAACAGGGAGGGGATGCTAAATGCAGGCGAGTGTAGATCTCAGGAGACAGAGGTAGCCTTATTTCTGTTACCATGAGGCAACAAGGGAGTTTAATTTATTCATGTTGTGGCCTAAAAGACGAACAGGTTCAATTTTGTTGGAAACTATTTCAGTAGATCACTTAAATCTGTCGGCTGTGAAACGGTGTGAAATGCTTTTCACTGTCAGGATATCTCCGCTAAACCATCTTGTGTTTGCAGCAGACACATTCGGATGGTTCGAGCATCTTTCAAGGAAACCTTCCCGGGAAGCTGAGAGACTTGAGTTTTTTAACCACTCGTTTTCACAGCTGACTGCTAAAGTGTAGAGGACATGTTCATCATTTTACAATGAGTCTCAGGTTTGAAAATAGAGTTTCCTACGCAGATGAAAACTGTCCTTTCAAAATGAAAGAGAATGGTGGAAACTGAGTCTTTCATACAGAAGTTCATTTATCTTTTATAAAAAACAAAACTTGTCCGTTCATGTCTCGGTGGCCTTGAATATTCTGCACACTGCAGTGCTCTAATCTTCTGTTAGAGAGAAAGATAGGGATTAAGAGATCTCTATGCTATCTCACCCCCCCCAACTCGAGTCTGATCTCAACCTTTCGTATTATTGTACGCTGCTTTTTATTTTTTCACCTCTAACGAGATGGCGGATTGTGTTTGTCTCTTGCTCGTGTTGGACGGGACTATTTACCTCTGGAAGGTGCTCGGGTGTACTCGGTGCTTTCTCGCTCCTCAGAGGGGCAGAACAAACACCTAGCTGTGGGAGTGTCACCCACCTGAGGGGGAGGGGCTACTGCCCTTTGTGATGTCATGAAGGGGGAAAAAAAAAACTGCTCCACATTTTCTCAAAAGTGGAGCAGGCAGAAGACGGAGAGGATGGACTTTTCTCATCATTGGGGGGTTTGTAGACATGTTACACTTAGAGGAACATGGGGAAAATGGATTTTGTATAATATGCAGCTTTGAAAAAAAAAAAAAAAGAAAACCCTTAAAAGCATCATCAATAAATGACACAAGAAACATGCAATGCTTCTTCCAGCTGAGATATTAACTTATTCTTCAAACATTGATCTGCCTGAACCACCAAGATTTTTTTTTTTTGTTTGGGGGGGGGGGGGGGGGGGTCACATCCCAAGGCTGAATGTTGTGTGTTAAATGGCTCATGGTTGCTGGATCAACCGGCTGTCTGATCCGTTTCTGCTCCATTACTCTGGCTGAGGAAGTGTTTGGCTCGTCAGCCACGGGGCCGCTCAGAGGAGCGAGACCTCATCAGTCAGTCTGTGGACTCAACAGGCCGACGCTGAGCCAGATCAACACAAGGCTGGTCTGACTCCACTGACTTCACATTGTCAACGCTTTGTCAATGTCGCTCTCAAATATTGAATGGAAACCTGTTTCTTGCTTTTAGAGGACTCAACCTGACGTTAATGAAGCTGATTTGAAAGGTATTGAGTAATTAACTGTTTTCAGTTTCTTACTTTCACAAGGTTTGATGACTTTGATCAGTTCTACCTAGAGGAGAATTTAAAGTGGCGATGTTTGACCAAAGCTTTTCCAAAAGAAGCATTTCAGTTGACAATGCTGGTTCCCTCCCTTGATAACATTTGTATTAATTATTTATTTATCTGCATTTTTGGAACCATTTCTGCACCCTTTTAAAGTGTTTAAAGAAAAGACATCAAAGTGAATGCATTCATTGTGGGTTGTTGGTTTCCTTCCACCCCTGAAATATGATACGATATAATACGTTAATACACAGCAGGACACCATACATTACAATACAATACAGTTTATTATGATACTGTGGCGACATTCACCAAGGGACTGTACCTTTAAGGGAGAGGTGCAGGATTCAGGTTAATGTAGCGTGGCTGTTTTCGTTTAGTGATGTTTGACGGTACAAGTCAGAAATAAATGTGAGGATGTAAAAAAACAACGAGCAGGAACTAATGACAGTGTATTTTGAGGGTGTTAAAGGGCTGTGTGTTTGTGTGTTGGGAGCAGTAAGAGGGGATGGTTTTCCTGGTCTAATGGCCCCAGAAGGCTGCCGAGAGACTAATTTGGGAGAAACAAAAAAAAAGAGGCTCCTGCAGCTTTATTCCTATTTTCCCACACTTATCTGTTCGATGATTTATTGTTTCTGTGTCATTTTAAGATCCTCATTCTCCCACTTTGTCCAAGCTTTGATATCAGCAAGATCTGAAATCCCAGCGAGAGACATGAGTCGAGTTATTCAAGCACAACAATCACGGTAAATATATGATATCATGTTTGTGTAGTGCCGAGCAGATGCTCCCTGAACGTCCCGCCGAGGCCTCGCCTGCTCCGGTTAGCTCAGTGTGAGGCCTCGCTGACGGCTCGTCAACATGAGTGACAAGTGTGAGGACGAGCATGCCGACGGGGACGGAGGCAGGAGAGAATACACTCACTGCCACAGGTTGACAAGATGCAAGCTGTCAGGAGAATTTACTTCATGAGTGTCACATTTCATTACTTAGAAACGACGTGTGAAGCTTCGCCGGCCGAACCTCCAACCATATAAACAGTTAACACGTTAACGCTAAAGGAGAAATCAGATCTAAGAAAAACATCCTCCGTGGATTGATTCATCTGGAATCCTCCTCTTACTCTTCGTGATCATTTACTACAATTAGTGAAATCATTTGCACGGGTAACAACCCTCCATTTTTAATATAATGCATCGCAAGGATTTGTAAAATCGGGAATTATTCATGAGAGAGAGAGAGAGAGAGAGGAGATGGAAAAAAAAAAACATGAACACAAAGCAGCGCTGTAGAGAGAGTGTGGTTTGATAACATAATTCACTAAAGCTTCTTATTCTGAAGCTGTAATCAATGCAGGGCACTCACAGGAGGACAGAGATTTACTGTTTGGATACATTATGGTTTTAATAAAAGGGCTAACGGCATCAACGCTTGACTTGCACTCAGCTCTGAAGTGAATCTGCTTATCCATTTTCTTCTGTTTATCCATACTTCCCTCTCAGCAGCTCCTCCTGGGGGGGATCTCAAATAAATGCATTGTTTGTTTGTTTGTTTGTTTTTAAAATCACATTAATCTCATGCTAGTTTGTGCTTTCCGACGCACCATGAATGTGCCACCGCAGGAGTCTCACTGCAGTCATAGATACGGAACATTCCTACCGCTCAGTCGAAGAGTCGAACACCAGCGGCAACCTCTGACGACAATGCTGAAGTCCAGATTCCTGCAGTATGTGACCACCAGAAGGTCACGTACTGCAGGCAAAGCAGCAGTTTGGATTTTCTGAACGATGCTTGTTATTCATAGCAAGGCGTGTAGCTGACATGATTGACAGGTGGGCGCTGTCGTTAGCTTGACTCAAAGTTAGCCTGAGACAGCATTTCCAACATGGCGGCTGCTGCCGATGAGCCTGTGGTTAAACATAGGATCCACCAGTCTGGCTCGTCCCCTGTCCGTCTGCTTCGTCTTGTTCTCATATGGCGTGCTTGAGAAATGTCTTAATATTTTACATATCGGCATGTACCGTGTTTTCACTCTCTCTAAAACTAGAAAAACAAAATAATAAGACTTTTCTTTCGATCCACAACTGATTCTTCTTTTCTCAGATTTAAAACGCAAGCTAGCAGTCAGCCATCGCGTCCATGTAAACAAAGGATGGCTGATAAAGGATAGATTTGATTTCTGCTTTCTTTCTGTTTAAAATGTTTCACATTCTTCCTTTAAGTTGTGATGAGCTTCTCTTTGAAGTGTAAGTACACGGAGGGTTCTTCAGTCAGCCACTAATGAAAGCTTCAAAGCACCGACTCCATCACTTCCATCTAGATTTGATTACAGGAGAGCGTATATGCTAACGCTGGAAATCAAGCATCTCTTAGCGGGTTTTCTCTCGGGAGGATTTTCTATCCTCAGCCTGTGACAGAGAAAAATAGATCCAGGGTCTGAAAGTCTGCAGGTTGTCAGCTCAGCGGAGGAAAATGCACAGAAATAGATGAAATGGGTGCCGAAGAGGAGAGAAGTGGTGACAGGAAGAGGGAAGAGCGCCGAGCGAAGACGGTAATTGTCAGATTGTTTCTTCTACTTTGGGAACGCTTCATCGTTCAAAGTGATTCGCAGACACATCAGCTGTCTTTGTTCAATCATTCCAACTCTAAACTTAGTTAAGTTTGACGCTTTAACGCAAGGAGTCAGCTGGTGTTATAGTGTCATGATCTCCTGAGCCTCGTTCAGGCTAGCACTGCCTGGCTCCTCAGCACGAAGTCAGAGTGACCTGATGTGAGAACACAGCAGGATATGATCCGGAGAATTCACCCGGTGCGAGTGTGGTGATGACGGGGTTTTTTCACGCCACTGTTCACGCTCTCTTCATGGATGTAATTCGTTCTGTTTTCTGTCCTCCAGCATCTTCGTCTCCACTGTTTTAAACATCATCCTGTTTGACAAGTGCATGTGCTAAAACAATCAATGCATCTGGTTTGTCCAATGTGATCGCTTTGTCCACATCAAGTAAACATGAAATAGAAAAACGACACATAGCATTGACATTCAGGCAAATCATCTCTGAGTCTGTTCTTTGTCTTGCCTGATGAGACGTCTCCCTCCCATCCCATGATCTCCTAAAGGAGAGCAGAACGATGACAGGAACGCCACGCCATTGGTTAGATGACGGGACAGCTGATTACCCAATGACAGCTCAAGAGTGTGAGCGAGGGTACGTGATAGGGATGAAAGACCCGATCATAAAGGTACTGAACTTCAACGAGAGCTTGATTTTCGCATTTTAAGTCTTTTTTTTTTTTCAGGCTTTTCTGCCTTTATTTGAGAGAGAGAGAGAGAGAGACAGAGAGAGAGAGAGAGAGAGAGGGAAATGACATGTGGGAAAGGGCCTCAGGCTGGGGTCAAACCCGGGTCGCCTGCACGAGGACTATAGCCTCCATACATGGTCACTGCGCTACAGCCACCCCCCTTGTATTTTAAATCTTTGCCATGAATTCAGACAATATTCACTTTACCATCGCTGACACAAATCAGGCTCCATGACTGCAGAGAGGAAACATCCAGCTGTCTGCCAGGTGACAGGTCATCCAAGTCTCTTCAACCTGTAAAGAGAGCTGTCCTGTGAATACAACACCTCAGTGCTGTTTGAAGAAGAGGAAGACAGTGCTATGATGATCAGGCCCCACACACACACACACACACACACACACACACACACACACACACACACACACTGAGTGTTTACAGAGAGAGGGAGAGGTCTGATTTGGTTCACAGTGAAATCTCCGGCAGTGTTTCAAGGAGAACTCCTTGCAGGGGGGGGGGTCAGCAGACATGAGGAGATTTTATTGCTCTCATAGCTCAGAAGGAAAAGAGACTGCTCGGAGTATTTTCTGACTATTACGCTCAGATTTTAGGGGACAAGGAGGAGAAGGAAAAGGCTGATGAAATCGCCGCTCTGGCAGCTGATAGAAACGAGAGAAATCTGCAGAAAACAAGACAGAGGGACAAGGGACATTTGAAGACCTGTGTACTCTTCTAACAAAAAAGGACTTGCACCACGCAGGAGTGCTGTTGACATCAGGGGAGGCTTTTCTCTTGAGGACACAGGATACAAGATAAACCAATTCTGTTGCCTCTGCAGTACAGGAAGAGTGCACTGTGCTCCTTTAGAGGACGCAGTCAGAGAAGCCGGGTGAGAGAGTCAACGAGGAGAGCGTTTTTATTGCTGATGCAATTCAGCAGAGGGGAGTGATGAGCAGAGTGTTTCACTGTAAGAGGACAACACAAGAGGTTTTATTGTTATTATAATATAAATGGGATTTTTTTTTTAAAGGCAGAGAGCTACAGAAGTGACGGTTTTGTTGCTCCTGAGGGTCAAAATGTTCAAGAAATTCATATATATTATATTAATATACTGCATAGAGAATAATATACAAGAGAAACCCAGACTGGATTCTTTTATAGAAACGATGGAATAAAGATGGAGGGAGAGAGAGAACAGGTTGTTGATAATGGCAGCTGTTTTTTTTTACCCTTTACACGTGTCGATGCATGTTGGGCAGATCAGAAAGCTACGCTAGCTAACTGAGCTAGCTCGAGCCAGATGTTTGAAAGCTCTCCATGCATCTGTCTGCACACCTGCGTGAGACGTAGCTAAAGAGAGACGAAGCCAATGTGTGCCTGCAGGAACACAGGAAGTCACACGACTTAATGAAAAGGGGCGTCGCTGACATTATTGACAGGGAGGCGTGATGTAACGCTTCATCAAGAGGTTTAAAAACCCGCCTCAGCTCCAGCTCTCAGCCTGCCGTTAGCTTGAATCAAAGTTAGCCCGAGACAGCATTTCCAACATGGCGGCTGCTGCCGATGAGCCTCCAGCGCCCCCTGCAGGATCAGATGGGTGACGTCACTCGGGCTTCGTTTTACAGTCAAAACATGCTGTTCCCCTCAAGTAGACGTTAACACACACACACACACACACATATATATATATATATATAAGGAGTGTTGATACAGAGAGACAGAGTGAGTCATCAGAGAGAGACAGAGGCTGGTGAAAGCTGACCCGGCTGTAAACAAGCTCTCACTTCCCCCGTCACTTTTCCTTCAGCTGAGCGAGATCTGGATTGGTTCTGACGTGCAGGGTTATTAAAAACACGACGCCGTGTCGTATCACCCAAATCTGTAACTCTCCTGGGAACAGAGCGTGAGGGTCAGAGGCCGGCGTTGCAGAGGAGAGAAACGATGAATCCATTTTTCTGATTAAACTGAAACGTGTTCGTCTCCTCTCAGTTTCAGCGCGGAGAACAGACGCGGCGGCTTCGAAATGAGCAGGATTTAAACGGCATTACGGTCGGGTTAGTGAGACGATGGATGAGATTAGGATGCACAAAGAAGAAATCCCGCCTTTGAATGGAGTGTGTTTTGTTTTGTTTTTTATGGATGGGATGAAGATTGACTTTTAAATGAACTGATTCAAAAGGTGATTGAAAAAGAGCACTAACGCAGGGTTGTTAAGAAACGGCGAAACACAAAAGCCTCGGAACAATAAACAGAGCCCGTCACTGAATGAACAGTAAACACGTTTCCTCTCTGATTGTATAAAGTGCTGTGTTGGATTTTACACATTCTGCTGCACGGCGCTGCAGTGAGCGAGGAGGTTCCCGGTTCGAATCCCCCGTCTGACAGGTGGCGTTTACATGTTCTCCCCATACATGTGTTGGAACGCCACACATACACACTGATAACCTTAAGACAACTTCCAAACAGCGTTCCGTGGATGCCAGGAAGCCTTCATATATTTCGAGCCAATTTTCAAGAGCAGCGAAGTGTGTGACTGTAGCTGGATGCAAAACACAAAGATGAACGAGTGAGAGCAGCACAGGAGCAAATGAATGAGCCAATCACCTCCGGTGTCACCCGTGGAGTGCACTTCATTAAGGAAACAGCAAGCACAATAAATGGATGTGTGTGTGTGTGTGTGTGTGAGCATTTACAGCCCTCTCATATTCAGTTCAAGTCGTGTCGAGGACTTTGGGATGCGCTCTTGGTTGGGCCGTTTTGGAAAAGTCGTTCTCGTGCACACGAGCTTGATCACCTCTGTTCACGAGTAAAGAGCAGAAATCATTCTTTGCCTGGTGGGGCCGCTCGTCCTCTGCTCCTGGGGGGTCTCACCGTCTCTGCGTGTTCAGCCCATCTCTGCGTGTTCAGCCCACCTCGTTATCATGAACTCTTTGGTTCATGTCGGTGCAAACAGAAACATGACCCCGAACCAGACTGTGAAGGGTTAAACTCCTGCTGTGATGGGAGACGTACGCTCTGATGTGTTGTTCTTCTTTGTTCATAAATATCAGACTCTTTCTCCACACACACACACACACACACACACACACACACACACACACACACACACACACACACACACACACACACACACACACACACACACACACACACACACACACACACACACACACACACACACACACACACACAGCTCTTAGTTCTTGTTCTTTCTGAGAATCACCTGCACTGATTCAATTTCATTCAAACTTTATTTGTCCCCAGGAGGCAATAAAAAAAAAACTTGATGAACTGTGTATAAAGCTTGACGTGCACTCACACACGCGCACACACGCACACACACACACACACACACACACACGCTATAAATGCTTAAGCTAGCAGAAGTCTCAGTTCCCCCCCGTCTGTATTCTGGACTGCACTGACTTCAGGTCTCTTGTATAAATTCTTTATCACAGATGTTCCAGCTCCACATCACTTCATCCTGAACACGATGGAGAGCATGTCGGTTCGAAACCTGCATCCTTTTAAGTTCGCAGAGTTTCCTGCATCAGGAATGCATGTCGGACATTTGAGACAAAACAATCTGCTTGGAGATCGGGTCACAATCTGGACCTCAAACAAACGTGAGGAGCTGTGGCGGCCACGTAGAACATCATGGCGTCTACAGGTTTATATCCATAACACACATCGGACACTTTTTCACAGCACTGGATCAGTATTCATGAGAGCGTCCGTCGGCTGCAGCCACTGATGTGAAGTGACTGTGAAAAGCTTGTTTCTCCGAACTGCAAACTGCAGACCCGCCTCGCTTTAATCCCGTTAGTTTGATCCAACAAAGTCCGAGAAAGAGTCACAAACACGACATCTAACAGAAGGCTTCCACAGAGCGGGATCAGACTCTCTGACGGTCCGGGTACAGGAAGGGAGGTAAACTTCATGTCTTCCAATCTTCCAATAATCACTCCTGAATCCTGCTACACGCCTGAGCAATGATCGCCCGAGTTCACTCTCTTTATTTGATTCAGTCTTTTAGTTGCCATTCTCACTCGAGCTGCCCTTTCCTTCTCCATATTGAGCTGTCAGCTGCCGGGTCAATGCTCGGGACAGTTTGACAAATCAACTAAAAGTCTGGAGAAGGAGTGTGGAGGCCCAGAGTTCAAGATCGCCGATAGCTTTGATTGATAATCCGATAAGTCTAAACAGCAAATTTACGTCTGTTTCAATAATTCCCAGCTCTCAGCTCCCAGCGTTAAAAAAAAAAAGACCCAGCCAGAGCCAGGAGCGGAGAAGTTAAAAGGTAGAGATGTTATTTGGCTCAGTCTGAAAGTTGGTCAAAATGCAGTTATGGCCTCAGCGGCTCCAGGCTCCATTTTCTAAAACAGAAATCTGTCCAACAAATGAGCCGGAGGTCTCAGGGGGACGAGTCCCTGTCCAAGTTTAATACATCACAAAGCCTCGGGGTGATTACAGCTCCGCTCTCTGTGTTCAGTTTATTCCATCCGTCCGGAGGTTTCTTTGATTTCAACTCTCAGACGTTTCTCTGCTCCGAGTTGATACGAAAACAAACTTTAAAGGAGCCAAGATTCAGACCCTCAGTGTTTCTGGGTTCTGCAGAACACGATGCAACGATGGGTTCTGCACAGTCCTCCTCCTCCTCCTCCTCCTCCTCCTCCTCCATTAACAGGTGATTGAAAAATGCACACTTAAATATTTACATTAAAATATGAAAATGGATTTAAAAAAAGACAAAACCCATGTTAAAGTCAAAGTCAGAGAAATGCATCATTTCATCAGTTGTAACGGGACGCGTCATGTCGTCAGACAGAAACAGACTTTCCGGATGTCACGTCTCGTTAGACTTTACCGTCAGCAGCTTTAAACCTCATCTTTTTGTTTTTGTTTTTTTCCTTCTGATTGAGACTTCACATCCTGAAGCTTTAAACAAAGCGGAGATCCTGCCCGCTCTCTGTCAGACCTTCACTGCCTTTGACAAGTACAGGAGCTGCTGTCCCAGCTGGATTCACTTAAATAACCTGCTGAAAACTGCAGGTCCGCTGAAACTCTCAACTCTTTTAAATCCAGGGTGAAGACACAACCTTTCACAGCTGCCTTTAACTAAACTATTTAAGTCTTTTTATATTCATTTTATTTTCATTATTTTTACTTATTTAGATTAAATTTAATAATTTAATTTTTTTTTTTACATTTTCTATTTTCTTGTTTCTCTCTGTTTTCCTCTGTCATGATGCTGTTTGGTTTCTTGTGTGAAAAACAAACAGAAATAAACTCGCCTTACAGAGTCGAGGAATGAAAAAAGAAAGGCTTTATAAAAGAGTACTCAACACACAGCGACGTGCTGCAGAGCGCCTGAATGGATGATCTCATGTGACAGCATCATGTCAGCTGATCAGAGAGCTGCAGACGACCTGCGGTCCCTGAACTCAGCACAGGGTCTGTTCTATAGGAAGGAGTGTGAACGCTGCAGAGAGCAGGCGGGAGTTTGGAGATTGTTTCCCAATAAGGAAAGCAGTGGGACTCCCCTGACACACGATACGAGGAGAAGAACGCTGCAATTAAGCACACCGGCGTGCCGAGGAAACACACACACACACACACAGCTAATTAGCATATACACACAAACACACAAACAAACATCTCCCTCTCCTTGATTTTCCTATAAGGTCAAAGCTAATCACCGGTTTGCAGAGTGAGTGGGCAGAGAGGCAGCAGGAGAGAAGGGGCGAACGAGGGAGAGGGAGAAAATCAGACGGATAACGATAAAAGAAGAAGAAAGATAAGGATAGTGAGAAACGATGGGATGAAAGGTGACGGAAGAGGAGAGGGGAAAAAAAAAGATGAAGGGATAAGTAACGTGAGGAGGAGGAGGAGGAAGGTGATGAAGCATTCATGAAGAAGAAAGAGGAGACGAGAGGAGACAAGGAAACAAGAAGGAGGGAGAACGGATGAATAAAATGAAACCCTGAAACGATGAATATGGAAGGTGATCCAGAAATCCAGAGCAGGTGTGAATGAACACGAGGGACGAAGGTGTGTGTGCCTGTGAGTCTTAATTACATGTGACCTTCAGTGTTTTTCGTGTGTGTGTGTGTGTGTGTGTGTGTGTGTGTGTGTGTGTGTGGAGAAAGAGTCTGATATTTATGAACAAAGAAGAACAACACATCAGAGCGTACGTCTCCCATCACAGCAGGAGTTTAACCCTTCACAGTCTGGTTCGGGGTCATGTTTCTGTTTGCACCGACATGAACCAAAGAGTTCATTATAACGAGGTGGGCTGAACACGCAGAGATGGGCTGAACACGCAGAGACGGTGAGACCCCCCAGGAGCAGAGGACGAGCGGCCCCACCAGGCAAAGAATGATTTCTGCTCTTTACTCGTGAACAGAGGTGATCAAGCTCTAGTTAAGCTAGTTAAAAGTAGTTCTGTGTTCAGGTTAACATGAGGAATAATGTACCCGATCCAGATCATGTTTGATCAAATTTGCCATCACACTTTTTTTTTTTTTTTCAATCCTAATGATTTCACACCAAGTGTTAAAAAAAAAGTCAAAAAGTGTTCATAAAAATGTTGTTTTCTATAGTTTGTCAGGAGGCGTAAAATCCAAGCAGCAACCAAAAATGAATCCGATGCAGGAGGGCAAAAATGTGGGGCTGCAGATGGAGCACTGAGGGAATCCTGCTCGTTTGAACACGTCTCAGGAGGCCAGCGTGTGCCGTGTGTCTACGAGTCCGTCAGGAGCAGCGGTGGCACCAGGTTGTTCAAGGAGCCGGTGTGGAGCTGATACAGGGACACAAATAAGATCAGGAGCTTTTAAAGGTTGATCCGGCTCAGAGCGATGAGAGGGCAGAAAAGTGACGGATAACGAGAAAGATAGAAACAGAAACACGGCGTGAGGGTACAATAACCACGAGAAGTTAAGTATGGAGAGCTAACTCCATGTTACATAACTGCGAGTACACGGGGAAATGATTAGTCATCAAAGCACAGAGATGGGATGAACATTGAGGGAGGGACATGATTGGACGAGTGGACATCTGCAGCGTCGGCCTCCGTTCTCCTCGGGGTAAACGCTAAGTAGCTTCATTAAGTGGATAACGTGTGTGCTTGTTGCCGTGACGATGATTGAAGTCTGGTAAAGTACAATGTAATAAAAGCATTTCTGAGTATACACAGGTTGTGATTAAAAGCTGGCTCTGTGCAGTTGGATGCATTGAGCTCACAGCTCCTGCATGGTGACCTGGACGAGTGTGAACTCATGGAGAGGCGCAGCAGTACGGAGGGAACGTTTCTATTCAATCACAGTGGAACACAGAGAGATCATGTTGTTTTGCAGACGTTGTCCTCCTCGCCTCCTCTCTATCCAATCATTGTGCTTCGCTCTGTTTCAGATCTGCTGCCAGTCGAGGGAGTTGTGCTGAATTTTCCCAATTTCAAAATAAAACACAATGTAAATACTCCACAGGTGCATCTAATCCCTGATTAAGGGAAGCCACAAAAAAATGTGAAACCCATTTCACACACGTTCCTCGTGGATTTCTGCTCCATTCGTCCGACAAGCGGAGTCCATTAAGTCTGATTGTCAGCCGACACAACACGTGTGCGAGCGCCTCTGCACGACGCCGTCTCCAGAGGGATCCGATGGCCGACGCTTCCTCTACATGTTTTGCTTTTTACTCTGCAGGCGGCAGGTTTGTCAGCTCCCCGGGGGGGGGCTTTCTGCTGCGTTTCAAACCTGAGAGAAATGTTGACGGTTACCAAGGCGATGGATCCTGTCTGGGGCTGAACTGATAATGATGCTCAAGCTCACAGAGTCGGTGCGTGGCGTTCGGTCTGTGACGCCGGAGCGCAGCCATGACGACGACTTGTTGTTCGTATTATCGTATCTTATCCATGATATTTAAACAGCAGTCTGACTGCTACGTTTTATTTTGAAAGCGGACCTGACCCTCTGGGCGTTTTTCCGTGACGCCGTGGGCGAGCTGCGACGAAGCCTGACTGTGGAAGCTTCAGCGTTGACGCGCAGTGAACGGCGGCGTTGTGCGTGAACGCCATCGTGGGAACTAGAATGATGAAGTTTAATGAAGCAGTTTTCTTTTGAAGTTTCCACGCCATTCAAAGTTTCATGACCTACTAAAGGACATCGGCGGCCTGCGGTGAAGAAGATGTCGACCTTAGGATGCTTTGCGTTTGTTTAATCAGTCCACAGCAGCGAGTGAATGTTGTGTTGTTGTGATATATTCCTTCAGACAGAAACCACGAGGATTCTCTCCCGGTGTCGCGAACAAGCCAGCCGAGCGCGGCGGGACGAAATCGTCCGCTCCTCTTTTCTAAGGAGTCCCTCGGAGGTTACCCAGACGCCCGCAGAGCACTGCAGCAGCAGAAGAAGAAGAAGAAGAGGGGAGATGCAGAGAGAGAGAGAGAGATTCATTTTCGCTCACGTTCCAGAAACAGATCCAGCAGGGAGCAAAACCACGGGGGGGGGGGGGGGGGGTCGACTTCTCTGGCACGTTAAGATTACATAATTTCCAGGTCATACTGTACGATGAAGCTCGTCTTATCTCTCAGACGATGAACCTTCTCCCACTGCAGGAGTTTTTCTGTTTGCTATCCTGAGGCAGGAGTTCTGATTGGCCTGCAGTGTAAATCATCATCACGCTCTCTGAAGGACAGTCTCAGGTTTCACCGCTACACTGAGAAGCTCCACACTTTAAACCAAAGATTTGAAAAGTTCTAAACTGACTGAATAGCATCCATTTGAAAATGTATAATAAGATGAATTTGCTCTGACATACGAGCAGAAACCCCCCCGAGAGGAGACGAGAGGAATCTACAGAGCCAAGACACAATCCACATCCTTTCCAGCTATGTTTGATTTTCCTCTTCACTTATTTTTCCAAAAGCTGTGTCAGTGTGTGCACGTCACTCAACCCGTCATTATGTGTGTGTGTGTGTGTGTGTGTGTCTGTCTTATCTTTTCAGGAAACCGTGCGCCCTGAGTGTCCGTCTGTCTTGCAATATTTCACGCTCCTGTGAGCGGACGTTGCAATAGGCTGCAACACTTTTCTTCTCAGACGGGCCAGACGCACACACACATGCACACACACACACACACGCACACACACACACACACACGCACACACACACACACACACGCACACACACACACACACACGCACACACTGCGCTTTCATGCATCCAGGAATATAAAAAAGGTCGTTGAGGTTAATCTTTGCAGAAACAGTCCAGGCTGTTAGGTTCTTGGTTTTGAATGAAATCAGTATTTTTTAAAGAAAAGTTGCAGAATCCAATAAACTCCTGAGTTGTAGAGAAAACAATATGAAAGCCAGTTGGAAGAAGAAACCTCCAAAAGAAGATCTGCAGATTTGTGGACTTGAAGTCTGGAAGAAACCCGGCACTGCTCATCACTGGCACAAGAAAATCAAAAAACGATGAATTTGGCAAAGTGCTGAGATGGACTTCATTAAACGCTTATCAAGAGCGCCCAGGAATTAGTCTGGGACAAATGTTCTTCTTCCAACCACACAGCCGCAGCTTTGGCTCCTAAGTGGCCCAGCCAGAGCCAGGACTTGGATCTGATCCCACAACCTGGACGAGCCAAACATCCATCCGGGAAGACTCTGAGAGTACGGCCTCACATGACCCCAGAGGACTGAAGGCTGGAGCGGCTTCACCTTAGTGCTGAGTCATGGTTGTAATGCAGTTTGGACGCTTCATGATCCAGTGTCATAGTGAGCAGGAATATTATTTCTTGTTGCGATGAATCTCTGCCAACCCTAAAATAAAATTTGATTAATTCAGAAAGAATCTAAATTTGTATTTTCAGAGTCAGGTGTTCATAAATATTGAATTTTACCGCATTAACACGTGCATGTCAATCAATCAATCAACCAATCAATGCTGCCAGGACATGGCCTCCAATGGACGCCAATCTGCTGCGAGCGAGGCGGGCTGCTGATCTCACCCGTTGTTGTTCATTGAAGAGTCTTTAGATTGTGATCTAATGAGGGAGACAAGCTGCCTGCATGGTCCACATACACACGCCGTGCAGCGAAGCAAAGTTGGTGAAAGCAACGACGCTTGCATTATTTATGGAACATGACTCAGCACTTAATTCTGGTTTATTTGTTGCACCACTTTAAGGAAGGGAAAAGGATTTTAAAAGTGCATCTTACACCCAATATGGCACCTTTGATAAAGAGGTGAAACACAAGCTTGCAGGACTCTCATTAGAGATACTATTTTACAATATATATATATATATATATATATATATATATATATATATATATATATCTGAGCCTTTGGCAGGTCGACCTCAGGATGACAGACACATCATGTCACAGTCAATGCACGAAGTAAATCTGAAAGTCCACAGGCTCCAGATACTCGAAGAGGAAATCCTCTGCGAAGGCTTCAGGGACGATGATGACACTTTCATGCAAACAGACACAATGTGTGTGTGTGTGTGTGTGTGTGTGTGTGTGTGTGTGTGTGTGTGTGTGTGTGTGTGTGATTCCAGGTTATGAACATTATTGTCACATGTGGGTTCAGTCATGATATCAATCCACTCGGGTCCTGTGAGGGTGATGAAGCCTTGCTAAGTGATGAATAGTGAGTCCTGGAGGGTGAAGGGGGGGGGGGGGGGGCTATTAAGCATAAATGCATGATGAAGTGTAATTTCCATAGTAAATGTGACCAGCAGGCCAATCACAGCGAGTACGACCTCAGAGTTATAAAAAGCGTGTTCCATTAAGACGGGGTCAGACATCATGACGACTGAATCAAGGTGAAAGCGCTCATTTCTGTCACCTCGTAACCTTCTCCATCTATACATTTTCCAGCGTTTATCCGGGGCCGGGTGGTGGGGAGTGTCTGGGGTGAGGGAAGTCTGGGCGTCTCTGCTAGGACGCCCCCCCCCAGACACTTCCTCCAGCGCTTCCTGTGGGACCTCCCCACGGGTATTCCCATTTCGCCCCACATGTCTTACTGTTTTAATATCTGGAAAATAGTCCTTTAAAAAAAAAAAAAAGACTTTTTGAGCATTATCTCAAATAAATAAATAAAGTTTGTTGGACTGAAAATGACAGAAGAAGCCAAAAGAAGTTCTGTAGAGGAGAATAATGCTGACTTGGTGTGTGTGTGTGTTTGTCCTCCATCAGTAAATCAATCACTGTGTTTATACTTCTACACAAATGTCATGTTCAGTTCATGTAGGTGAAACCTCAGGTGTATATAAGTAAAGGAGTAAAGGTTCAGATTTAAAGACAGACCATGAAAACTGGGATTGCTCCTGCTCCTGAGCACGAGCCTTTCATTTACAACTCGCTTCAACTACTCACAAAGCTCGGGGATGGTCGTTGTCTCGATACGATAGGATGCAAACAGTGGCGATGGGGGGGGGGGGGGGGGGGTCAGAGAGTGAACGCTGTCAGATGGGGCCCTCTCAGGGAGGCTGTCATTGCAAAAGCTGCTGAGCGAGCGTGGCACGCATGATTTGATTTGATTTGATTCACATACGTCCATCTTTGTTGACATTTGAGACAAAGTGAGACGTATCCATGGAGTGCGTGGACATTGGCACGTCTTCATCATTGTTAGTCACTGCTCGTGGGCACAAGCGTGTGAACTGCTCCGGCTCACTTCCAGGTTGTCGTCTGAACCCTTCGTCGTTTCCTCTGCAGTCAACGAACGCTCCGTGGTTAGACGAACAGCAGCACGGAGCGACTGACTGGGCTGTTAACGGGCGAGCCGAAGGGATTCAGCTAATAGGCTGTGGTTATTAAACAAACACTATGAGCCAATTAGAAAGGAGCCATGGCGGCTTAGTGCTCCATCACTCTGCATTCTTCAATAAACCTAATGCAATAATCAGTCTTTACTCAGGAGACCGTACAAACACTCAGCGCAGCCTCCATGCAGGTGCCACTTTGAATACTGGTTTAAATGATCCTCCCAATAAATCTCATCTCGTTGAATATACTGTATGTTGGGTGAAAAGGGGATTTTTTTTTTGCTCTGCCTGTTTCATATTTGATGCACTTTTTTTCCACGACTGCATCCTGAGTGAGATCTTAATTTTTTTTTTTTTTTTTTATCCATCAGGACACAGAAGTCACGTCTCATGGGACCGTCGTAGGAAGCAGAGCGGGATCTTCTTGACCGACTATCACGGCTGCTCCTTCTCCGCGTGCACGAGTCCTGGTCGCTGGTGACACGGTTTCTCCTGGGAGTTTGTCGTTGAAGGTGAATCGTGTGATTCTGACACATGAAAGGAAACTAAACATGCAAATGTTATCCGATGTATTCCCTTTAAAAGATGCACTACGACTTCTCTGCAGAGATCCTCCACATGGAGCACATTTGTCAACCACTTTAAGTTTCATCTTCTGCTCAACACAAGGTGTGTGTGTGTGCGTGCACGTGTGTGTGTGTGTGTGTGTGTGTGTGTGTGTGTGTGCGCGCACCTCTAAAGTGCAATGTCAGCAGGAAGATTTCAACTAAACAAAAAGCTCTCTGCGCGGGAAATGTCAGTCAAGTTAAGTGCTAAGAGGAAACAGCCGGAGCTCTCGTGTTTTCCGTCTCCGCTCAAACATTTGTGGGAATCAGTGCGCGAGGAGCTCGGCTTCATTAAAGAGGACGGCAGGGAGCGGTGGCAGGAGGCTGCTGTTGACACAGAAACACTGTCGATGTCAGAATAAATAACGAAACAGTAGCTGTGAGATGTGTCTGAAGTTCTCATTAAGGACGGGGGGGGGGGGGGGGGGGGGATTCAAGCGGGGACTTGAAGATCCTCAGATAGCACACACACACACACACACGCCCGCTCACAAAGGCAATATTAACCGTGGGCTAATAAAATTGCTCTCTCAGCTCATTTCACACCCACTGATCTCATAAAGCTGATGCGATTTCCTGCTCGCCACAGGTGCACACACACACACACACACACACACACAAACACACACACACACACAAACAAATAAACGTGTCATCTCAGCTCAAAGCTCCACATCTCAGAGAGGAGGATGCTTATTCCCTCATCACTGCTTCAACACACCTTCTTCAGAGCGGGCCGGTTCCCTGAACACAACACGGGCTGTGACCTCACTCGTCAAATCATTCATACCTGAACTTAGAAATGTCCACAGACAGAAATCGTGCGGTGTGTTTTCCCCGTCGACAGAGGGCTTAATGCATCCTGATGATGTGACGCACCTGTTTGCACACTTTTTCAGCCCTCAAAAGCCTCAGAAGGTTTTTTCTGCGGATGTTTCGGCGTCTTCTTCTTCTTGCGAGTTTTGCTCTCTTTTCCTCTCCGTGCTCACAGAGATATAGATGTTATTAGTGCTGTGACTTGACTGTCAGACATGACAGACTTACACAGCCGTACCCGACCGATCATCACAACTAATGTGATGGAAGCAAGAGGGGCCCGGCCAGTCAACTCATCGGCCTCCTCTAACAAGCTCAGAGTGGATAAAAGTTCAGTCACAAAGCTTTTTCTTCTTTCCCTCTTCTCCACTTTAATCTGTGCGTCGGGCTCTGAGCGCTCTGCTGTCCATGAACGCATTCAGCTTCAGTCAATAAATGTCTGAAAATGAGGCTGACGACATGGAATTAGACAGGCAGCCATTTGTAATCTGTGCAGCTCTACTCTAGAAAGGTAATAAGGTGCCCAGTTATTATTCATACACTCACACAGTTTCAAAGGACATGTTGACATTGTTTTCAGCTCTTTCTTGCCGACTGCTTTAAGTCACTCTGACCTTGGCAGCGTGCTGAGGTCGTCTCACAGGAAGTGGGCTCTGCTGTCCGACACCAGGTCAAACACAAGTCTTCAGGTACGAAACAAAAAGAAGCTTGTTAGCGCGTCTCTGTAGCCTGCTGTGTGATACAACAGCAGAGGATGGTGACTGCTACGTGTGACGGGATAAATGGAGAGTATTGAGCAAGAAGCAGAGAGTGCATCCCTGCAGACATTATTCTAAAAAGATTGAGACGTAGCGTTAGCAGGAAGTCCCCTTTAACCCTCAGTGATGTCTCCACTTTGCATTCAAATAAATTCACTTCCCATGTCGTGCTTCAAGTTTTCCTTCCGATTTAATTAGGTAGGATGATGGCACCGAAGACTGGACACTGGACCCCGACTACAGTGGGATGTAAAGCTTCAGGAAACACGAGCCAACGACGACCCGCAGTCATCTCAAGGTGCCTTTGAAAAAACAAAAAAACAGTTTGCAGCCTGTCCTTGATCCAAAGATGTTTGGGTGGCTCTGATTGTGGCATCAGACCCGTTTGTGTGGCTGGCTCACGTGCTTCATCGTCTGAGTGTGTGTGTGTGTGTGTGTGTGTGTGTGTGTGTGTGTGTGCGTGTGTGTGTGTGTGTGGAGAGTCAATTAGCTGCTATCTGGCCCGGTCTCGTGGGACTGGTGTGTCACTATGGCAACAGCAGGAGACAAAGATCAGGTTGGAGGCAGATAAGACGGGGGAGAGAAGGGGAGAGTTTGGGCACTGCACACTTTCCCCTCCGTCGTCTTCTTCTTCTGTTGTGCACATTTAAAAACATGAAGCTCTAAAACACACATGATAAGAAGAAACTCACCGGCCTGTCAACATTTAGCTTCAAACAAAAAAACAACAACCGTAAAGCTAAAGCTCGATAATATGTCGGTAAATGCCCTGAGAAGCCCGGGGAATGTTACACGTAACCACCTGTGCACCGATGGCGGCGTCCATATTGGAAATGGTGCATTTACCTCCTGGTACTAATCGTCCAATAGACATGCTCGTTAGTGTCACTGTTGTTTGTCTCTATATGTCAGCTCTGTGATCGAGCGGCGTCCAAAGTGGAACCTGCCTCTCGCCCAATGACGGGAAAGCGTTCGAGATGATGGATTACTGATTGACTCCAGAGACGAGGCGAACGCATCAGGTATTCCAGGGACGGACGAGGTGACAACATTCAGAGGAGCAGAGCAGGTAAGATCTCATTGAAATTCAAATTGGAAAATTGCATCATCCTGTGAGTCTGTGCAGTCAGAACGGCTGCAGGTAGACGCACATGCAGCGCAGGGCCTGCAGGTGTGTAACCTGAAGTGGACTTGTTATTCTCGTCACGATTGCATTAGGTTTACAGACGGAGGGAAGAGACGAGGAGGGACGGAGAGGAAGGGAAGGGGCGGGAGGAGAGGTGTGAGGGGAGAAGAGTTTTGTGAGGTACAAGTCAAACACAAATCAAATCCAATCTGACAACCTTGAGTGGAACAAGAGCAGCACTCAAATCATGTCTTTTCTGCATGCAGCGTGTGTGAGCCGAGGGGGAGGAGACGGAGGAGACGGAGGAGGGGAAGGACATACGTGGAGGTGAAGGGAAGGCGGTGCGGGGAGCGAAGGGGGTTAAAGAAAAGAGGGAGAGAGAGAGAGAGAGAGAGAGAGAGAAGGAAGGAGGAAAGGAAGAAAGGGAGAAAGTGAGGAAAGACGTCACGAGTAAAGGAAGGAAGGGGGAGAGAAAGAGAGAGAGAGAGAGAGAGAGAGAGAGAGAGAGAGAGAGCGGGAAGAAGGAGGAACACGAGATAACGGCTAGTTTCATCTGTCACGGCTTTTTGACAGGGTGGTCCGTGTGTGTGTGTGTGTGTGTGTGTGTGTGTGTGTGTGTGTGTGTGTGTGTGTGTGTACAGTATGAGTCAGCTCAAGGTCTTAAAAGTCTCTCTCTCCTTTCATTTAACAGAGTAAACACTTTGGGACCACGTTTTTACTCCAAGACTTATAAAGTGCACTGATGGAACAAGGGGAAGGCAGAGTGAGTGTGTGTGTGTGTGTGTGTGTGTGTGTGTGTGTGTGTGTGTGTGTGTGTGTGCGCGTGTGTGTGTGTGTGCGTAGACACTGATTTATTTCTCAGCTGAACTCCCTCTTCCTCTCGTCCACGTGGACTCGACGGAGACCTGTGGACTCGTCGTCTCGCTGAGCAGCTCATCACACATGTACAGACTCGCAGTGTCACAATAATCAAGGCTACGGCCAGATTCCTTTCAGATTCTTCTCCACGCACCGTAAACATCTGCTTTACACACAGGAACACGTGCAGCACTCGAACCATCAGCCTCCGACAGAGCGAGCTGAAGCACAGACAGGCAGAATAAAGAGAGAGAGAGAGAGAGAGAGAGGGGCGGAGGGTAAACACTTTCAGGCTCCAAAGCGTTGACACCTTAAAGAGTTGTCCTTTCATTCTTTTGGCGTCAGCAGGATGAAAGCATCAGGAGAGATGTCACAGTCTGGGTTGTGAAAATGTGCCTGTCGGAGTTCAACATCATTTTCCCGCTCATCACGGAATAAGGCCGCCCGCTGACAGCCACCACGCTCTACATGTAGCCTCTGTTACTTCTCTCCTGGATGCTGTTTTAGATGATGACACGCTGTGCTGGACGCTCTTCACGTCCGACTGTTTCAAACTCAACAATTCAGTGAAGACACAAACAAAGAGGAAGCAGAGACACGTGAAGCTCTGACCGTAGATCACAGTAAACACTGTAGGCAGTCATCCAACAGAAGAGCAGGATGTCTGTATCTGAAGGTCGGCGTTTTCGTCTCCTCTGCAGCGTAAGGCGAGGAGCGCGGCGGCGTGTCTGATGGGAGATGAAAGGATCTGAAAGGTTACTTCTCAGTTCTCGTGACTGAAGGAGACGAGATGAGGAGAGAGGAGAGAGAGGAGAGCGGTCAAGAGTGCAGACGTGAAGGAGCATCAATCAAATGTGAAAGTGTTTCATGTGCACATTCACGTCTTCGGCCTGATATCCGTCACAGCTGCTTCATCAAAACACATCAACATGTTCACACACTGGCAAAAACTGAAGCTTTGTGTACGTGTGCCTCGGCCTGCTCACACAAGTGGAAGCACACGCGTTGAATAAAGTGACGGAGCGATCGTGCATCTGGTGGAGTTTAGTCTCTGTGAGTTTCATGGAAAAGAGAAACGTGACGGGGCGCCGCTCGCGTAGTGGTGAGTAATCGTGCACATTGATGGAAGCTGTTCTTTAAATCCGACCTGTGGCTCCCCCCCCCCCCCCCCCCCCCCCTCTCTCTCTCTCTCTCTCTCTCTCTGAAAGGCATGAATAAACCTTCAACTGCAGCGTTTAATAAGAAGCCTCAGAACATCAGATCAGCTGCAGATCAAATCGAATCGGCCCCTTCGAGACGGAGAGATGTTATAAGTTTCAAACAGAACAGTGCAGGATCTGAGTTCTTTAAAAATACCACCCATCTAATCATCCTGACGTGTGAAGTGGCCTGCTGAAATGAGGTCATTTGAATCTCGTCCCCATGCAGCAGCTTCTAACTTCAGATTCTGCACCCTGAGTGGTCCGGATTTGTTTGGACCAGAGCAGGTGGACTTTTCTTTTTGAAGACAGAGGCGATGTGCTGCCCACTCCTCTGTCCTCTGACAGCACGCTGATGCAATCAGTAATCTGCAATTACTGCTGATGAGTCACGTAGCGTTTCATTAGCATCCCCCACCTAGCAACAAGTGAAGTGGATCTCTACCTCCCGACGTCCCCTCTGACCTCATGTCATGATGCTCACACTCCTCTGGCATCCTTTCTCTTTTGGATGACTTCCCATGTTTCCGGAAAATTCTTTGTACTTTCTTTGAATCACTTGGGTCGTATTACCATTTCAATCAAATCGAAGCTCTGCTGCTTATTCTTGGCTGCTGTTTTGTTCCCTGTCTTCTTAAGAAGAAGCTGTGGTGCCTGCTGGGCAGCGCGTCACATCCACACACAGTCTCTGAAATGCAAAAAGCACAAGTTGCAAATTAATCCATGGCAACCTGCTGCTTCCCTGCAGTGTCTGACAGTCGGAAAGCACTTACTTCCAAAATCGCTTTCCGAGATCCAAGCTCTCAGCAGAGGGGAATAATAGCCAGCTTTGGATTTCAGCTTATCAACAAAGGTCACGGCTGATTTTCAATGCCTGCTTAGTCCATCTGCAGGTCCATGTATCATTCATGGGATGAAGAGAGAGAGAGAGAGAGAGAGGAGCTCAGCTCTGCACAAACACTCCTTCTGTCTGTCCTCTGACGAGACTATATAGCAGTCAAGGTCAGAGGTCAAATCCCTCCCCATGGTCTATATCTGGCAGGCACAGATTTCACCCGTCCCTGATGACCTTTGGACACAGATTGTTCAAAGTGGGGGTCGGCCCTGTCCACGCTAAAGTTTCCCCATCAACCGTGGACGCTGAGACCAAGACATACCTGAAACCAGCGAGAGCGACACGAGACGACGCAGGACATTCAGGGACGAAGACGGAGACCATAAATACCATCCTGTGTGACCGTCTTTCTCACTCTTAGTGCCTTTTTTTCCTACCTTTGGATCATCCCCTCTTTCTTTCTTATCCTACACCACGCCCCCCTAAACACACACACACTCACACACACACACACACACACACACACACACACACTCACACACACACACACACACACACACACTTCCTCTCTCTGCCTCAGTCGCATCATTAGCTGATTACTCATCCATCAACATGAATTACGAAACGGCAGCAGCCAAAGGATAAACATGCATTTGCTGTGCTCATCATTCAGCCTGTGTGCGTGTGTGTGTGTGTGTGTGTGTGTGTGTGTTTAAGTTGTAATTCCACTCATACAATATTCAGGTTGTTGACATCTCAAGGCTGGCAATAAAGTACGAACACACACACACACACACAGAAATGTAATTTAGAGCATGCTTCATTATGTGATGGATAACCTCTTCTCTAAATTAGCAATAAAAGCTAAGGTACACACACACACACACACACACACACACACACACACACACACACACACACACACACACACACACACACACACACACACACACACACACACACACACACACACACACACACACACACACACACACACACACACACACACACACACACACACACACACACACACACACACACACACACACACACACACACACACACGTCTGTCTCCCTGCTTATCTCAGCAGACGAGACGGCGAGATAAAGAGAGCGCGGCGGAGCGAGCGGGACTTAAGACAGACAGGAGCATGAAAATTCAATTAGAGTTTCCGAATCCACACGGTTTTAAAAAAACAAACACTATCAGGTAGTTTTCGACGCGTTCCCACGACTCAACATTTCACAACATTCGTCTCCTCGGGCAGCTTTGCACTGCTGTGGCTGCGTCGAGCGATGCTAACACACCTGTCGTGATTCAAAGAGGAGACGAGCCCACCGTCGGCCCTCCAGGAGAACACTACTCACTGTTCAGTAGGGACCTTCTGTTGGTGTAATCTGGATTAAGAACATCTGACGACGATGAAAGTACATGCTCTATGTACGTTAGCATCGGCAAGCTAACTTGGCTGCTTGTTTAAACAAAGTCGAAGAAAGGCGGACTATAAAATACTTCAAATAAGAAAAAACAGGAATGGCCATATGAAACACATTTCAACAAACAAATAGATCATGATCTCATGTTTTCAAATAAGTTTTAAAGAATTCCTTCAAAGCTTTTTGGAGAAGAGTCTGCCTCGCTGTCTTTTATGATTTCCCTCCCTCCCGAAGATTCATCACAGCCACACAATGTGTGCACAGACAGTCAGAGAGTCTGCAGGGAGCACCGAGGCCATGAATCATAACCTCATCATTTCTCATTTCAATAAATTAAGCTGAGCGGATTCAGATGAATATTTCATATTCCAGCGGGACCCCGAGTCCTTCGTCTGCTAAATCACGCCGTCGTCCTGCGGCACTCTCCGTCGCTCCCATCCTCCTCCAACACAAACATCTCTCCTTCACATTTGTTTTGACGTCTCCTCTTAAACTCTGAACCCCGACAGCTCCTTACAAACCTCATTTTCACCTGAACAGGTTTCGGTGCCGACATCTTTCTTTTGGTATCTCGACATTTTCACACTTCTGCAATAGGTTACACATCGTACTGTTTAATATTTATACTTTTAGATTTCTGCTATAGTTTACTTCATACTGTGCAAATGATTATTCTATATTTTATAATTCATAGTTTACTATGCTGCTACCTGTAAATAACTCCGACCCTACAGAACCCATTCGACCTTAATTAGACTTTTATTTTCTTCTTCTGCTGTTTTATCTTTTTAGCCGCGTGCACTTTAAGGTGAAGGAGCCAAATCACTTTGCTGTATAATTGTATGACGACAATAAAGTCTATTCTGGTTGGTTAATAAGTGGCTCAGCCTGTAGAGACTCCGGTTGGGAATCAGAGGGTTGCTGGTTCAATTTCCTCTGTTGACCATGTCTGGAATTGAAGTGCGACTGATTTGGCGTGTAGCTCGTCTTCCACAGTGAAGGTCGGAGCGTGTTTCTCCCTCTCCAGCCTCGTTGTTATCTTATCAGTCCACCCCCACGTCTTCTTTTACCCCGAGCTGCTGAGCAAGGCAACGAGCAGCAGCCCGATCAGAAGGTGCTGTGAGAAAATGACCTCAGAGGGGAGGAGAGGCGCAGGAAGAATTGACACTTAGAAAAAGCCAATCACAGCACTTCGTAGCTAAAATAAACTCCTGGGCTCTGAACGACATGGAAAGATAACAGGAGATACGGACGTGATGATCGGCTGGAGAATAACGGAGGGGAGAATTCTCCCTTCAGACACAGAAGATCAACCAGTGAGGCCGATAAGATCAAGCTCGTCTGCTGCTCTGCTGGCTGAGCGTATTCTGCCGGGAGAAACGTGTGTGTGTGTGTGTGTGTGTGTGTGTGTGTGTGTGTGTGTGTGTGTGTGTGTGTGTGTGGGGAAGTCTTCTCACTGGTGTTTGAGTAATTTGTGTGACGTGTGCATGCCCTGTCTACGTTGTCTACTGTGCGCACACATCCACGTGGGTTTGTGTGTTTCTGCATGCTTATTGGTCCATCAGGTTGAGGACTATTGATCGGCTGGTTCAGAGTTCTGTTACCGTGGGATCAATGCTGGAGCGGAGGGGGTCTAAGCTGTTAAAGCCTCAGCTCCGGTCAGTGTCACTCCAACAATCAAGTTTGTTTAGAAAACTCAAGTGGAAGATGGCAGTGGAAGCACCACAGTAAAAGTCAAGTCCTGTCCACGGAGAGAGATATTGATTCAGAGCAGTCGATTGTAATATGCATGGCAGGGGTGGAAACGACCGATGATGAGAAGATCATGAGGGGTTAAAGAATATTGATGGTAACTTTATTCATGTAGCACCTTTGAAAAAGCAGGTTTACATGTGATGTGGTTTAACCGTTCCTGCGAGGACCGAAGCTGCAGGAAAAGATGGACAGGCGCTGTCCGTGGTGCTGAAAGTGACTGCCACGCATCGCGATCATACTCGAGCTCAGCATGAACCCTCCACCACTCTCAGCGTGTTTCTCCAGTGTACACCGCCGTATGGATCCAACAAGTCCAAATCAATACCAGTTATTTCTGCATTTTACTGGAAACGGAAGGTCCAGAAAAAACTCATTGAGGAATTTCAGTCAAATAAAAAAAAGGCTCCTGGCTCTCTATAAAGCCTCATGTTACTATACTGATATAATGATATAATAATACTATAATACTGATCATCATCTCTCCAGTTGGCACTTGCTTTATATGCCGTACATCCAGCAGGTGCTCCGGTTTCCTCCCGCAGTCCAACAACATGCTGCTTGGGTTAACTGGCCGTCGGTGTGAGTGGTTGTCTGTCTCTGTGTGTTAAGTCAGCACTGTGATTGACTGGTGTGACCCGCCTGTCGCCCCGGTGACAGCTGGGATCAGCTCCAGATGGATGGATTGGCTCACATATAATGATCTGATCTCTTCATACTCATAATGAGCACTTCTCAAGTTACAGCTCATTGCTCCCTCAGCGCTCTGATCGATTCTTCTCCTGTAAAATACAGAAAAAATGAAAATCATGTGTGGTTGTGTTTCTGGCCCCTTTCACCACATATTCCCTCTCTTTAAGCTCCGCCTCCTGTGTACACGAGCTTCTCATAGAAATATGGTTTTCCTTGCACATTGCACAGCTGAACCGCTCCTCTGTGTTTCCGGGCCTGTGAGCTGCTGGATCGTGAGCAGGGACGTCTAAAGATCTCCTCCAGCTGTGGAGAACACATGATGCTAAAGAGATTTCTTAGCTACTCATTTCACTTCTAAACGAGCTGAAAGTTGTTGTAGAGCTCCTTTAAGCCACGTGGATCGATTATCCTCTGCAGGTTCATCAACGTGAACGACACTGGCACATTTCGTCCCTTCATCCAGACGTCTTTACCGTCACACGGACATCACGTCCAATCTGTGTCAGCTGGACTCGTTTCATCTCCAGCAGCAGGAAACGTTTCCACGTCCTCAAGATGCAAACTTTATTTCAAACTGTGGGTGAGAGCGTGAGATGGAGACGGGGTGAGAAAGAGGCTGATTGAAATGTGAAGTGATTGATCGAGCAGAAAGAGAAGAAAGAGAAAGTCAGCATGAGCCGATAATGAGCTATTCTCCGTCTGCTCCCATCGAGATTGGCATTTACATCCGTCAACTCAGAGTGACAGCGCGTGCCAATCAGGCTGCTGATTGGTGCGCTGCAAAAAATTAGGCGCACGCACACACGCACACACACACACACACACCATGTTTCAACAGCAGTTCTGGATTGGTTGTAGCTCGGTTCGCTCGTAATCTACCGCCAGCCGTCTCACAAGGCTCCAATAGAGGCGTTTCTAATCCCTCCCTCCCCGTCTAATACAAGCTCACCTTGTGTGTGTGTGTGTGTGTGTGTGTGTGTGTGTGTGTGTGTGTGTGTGTGTGTGTGTGTGGTATCATTTCCATGCCTGCATGTGTTGATCCTTTCTTTCACCCTTCTCCTCTAACTCCTTCGCTCTGATGTCTTCACCCATTTTACTGTTAATCAATCATTTTCCTTCTCCACTGAGGGGATGCGATTGCCCTTCTCCAAATTCTCCATTTTGTTTCTTTCCACACACACACACACACACACACACACACACACACACACACACACACACACACCCTCTCCTTACTCTTCTCTTTGAATCATACCCTCCCTCCTTCCATCCTTCCATCCTGTCCTTGTTTTCCTGCAGTTGTATCTCCAATCAAGGTCACCCGTCTACTTTAACATTCACCTCTTCTCCTTCTTGAATCCCTCGTCCATGAGTCTGTTTGTTCCTCTTTCCTCCATTCATCCATCTCCTCCTCCTGTGATATCCTCTCTCTGCATTCCTTGATTCTCTCCTCCTCTCGTCCTCAGCCCGTCTTCTTCCTGTCTCACTTCCCTCCCCTTCCTCCTCCCGCTCTCCCCAGTGATATATCAGTCTATAACTAATCCCTTAGTAATGGATTACGGCCCTGTTTCACACTGCCCAGGGTGGGAAACATCACCAGGGGTGTGGGAGAGAGAGGGAGAGAGAGGGAGAGAGAGAGAGAGAGAGAGAGAGAGAGAGAGAGTGAAAATGAAGACAGTCAAACAAACTGAAGGAATGTGTTCTGCGTTCATGTGCATGCATAAATACATGTTTATATGCACGTGTCAGAATGAATGAATAGTGAATAACACGAGTCTATGGAGTCTGAAGAAGGCGATTGAGAGAGGATGACAAAGGATGATAAACACGTAGATGTGCGGAGTCGAGCGCAGAGCAGAAGGGGAGCGTGCACGAGCGTAAAGTAACGCTGTGCGTTGCTAGGTAACCGAAACAACAGAAATAGTATGTAATGTAGTTTGCATCTGTCCACTATTCTTGAAAAACACAACAGCTGATTCTAAGGTGACCTGCAGTTCGGCTGAGATTTGATCGGCCTCCAGCGGCTCTATCGACGACGCCCATATGTTCCACAGTTAATGAATGCAACCTGGAATAGGACTCAGTGCAGATTAAAGACGCAGAGCTGGTTCACAGCGACAGACATCAGGCCGAACGATCACAGCCGTGGAACAGGAACACTGCAGCGATGATGAATGGGAACGGGAGGAAGGGATTTTGCAGGATATAGATTTTATAGCTGGTTGAAGACGGGATAAGCTGCGAGCGGAGGGGATGGAAATAAGCTCAGGTAGAAGTGAATACGGTGATTACAGTGAAAGCAGGACTGATCTGATACACATTCAACCAAGGCTGCTTTCCTCAAATTTCCCCCGTTCAGGTTCAAGAGTCTCCGAACTTCCTGAGTAACGTTCTTCACATTCACTCATGGACCAAAAGCGACAACTTCTACCTTCAAATGAATTCAACTTCCTGGACATCAGCTTCGAGTATTTAAAGACACACACTTGGATGTTGTTGTTTAATTCTTCACAAGTTGTTTAACGTACCGTGACAATTGGTAACTGCTGAAGAAACAAACACATTCAATGTGTCTGGGGACACACACACACACACACACACACACACACACACACGCTTTAGTTCAAGTGAGCTCTCGTCCAAACGCTCTCTCCAAGGTCACAACTCAAGATGAGTCACTTGAAGTCGACGAGTCACAGAGCTCGTGTGTCTGTCATTTCTGTGTCGTGGAGGATTGTGGTGAATTGCTGTGAATTGATGAAGGATGCAATCAGCCAATGGGGGATCGGCTTCCTTTGCGATGGGTTGAGGATCGTAGCTTTTCTGAAGTCTCATGTTGGCTCGGTTAGCGTAACAAACCAATTCTCTGCTGGGCCATGTGATCCTGTTTGTCTTGTATTGTTGAAGCCTGTTGAGAGGGACCCTCAGAGACATGTCTCACTACAACACCCAACTCATGAACTTCTTCACCAGTTAGGAGAGAAACTGCTGTATCGGGGGTGCTGGTGGCCCAATGCTGTACGCGCCGGGTTCAAATCCGACCTGTTGGTCCTCCACCATCTCTCTCTCTCTCTCTCTCTCTCTCTCTGTGATTTCTGACTCTATCCTATCTCTTCAACAAACGCCCAAAAATTAATTCGTAAAAAAACCTTATTTCTGAATGAGTTGAAATATTGTTTGTCATAAATGTTTCACATGCTACCAGCTAAAAAAATGTTTGGAAGTATTTCTTCATTTGTTTTCTGTTCTTGAATGTCAAGGGAATATAATGCACGTACATGAAAGTGTTTATTTTGTTATATTTATAATCCATGGGGGGGTTTTTATTCTTCAGGCGTTTAGCTTGAAAAGAATGAATTTATTTTGACATGTTGAGTGACTCTGAGCAGAATATCACTGTGGTGTTTGTTCTATCCCTCAGCATGAGACAGCCATGTCTAATGAAATGTAATCAATCACTGTCTTCCATCTGCACTAATAGCTGTATGTCGACACGTGCACAGTGCGGTCGTGTAATAAAACGCCAGGCTCGAGTAAGTGGGGTTCATAACATGAAACAGGAGATTAATGTCGTAGCTCTCCCACCAGCCTTCAACTCCCAGCTGCCCCGGAGGAGCCGCAGCTTTCAAATGTGAGCTGGCGTGTGGCGTTAAGCTGCCCAATGAAAGTAAACACATGGGCTCATATTCCCCTGACAAACCAACGCTTTGCTAAACCCCGAGCCATAAAGACAGACTGTCCACCTCGCTCTGCTCCGGAGGAACCTCCAATCGTGGAGGACGAGGAGCGTCGACGCGGGGTGGGAGAAGAGATTGGATGATTCGCACATGAGATCAGAGTGGACTCAAGATGTCAACAAGAAGAATCCCCACAGATTGGCTGCCGGAGTCTTTAGAATCTAAAGGCTTAAAGTCAGAGTGCATGATACTAAATCAGGGCGACAAAGGGACGAGAAAAGCTCACGCCTCTTCCTTGTTTTCGGCGAACATAAATATTCTTGTCACGTTTTTAGCCAACCTGCCTTTTGTGAAACATCGCCTCAAAGCGTGTTTAAAAAGCTAATGTCCTGCAGTCCTGTGTGTTGTTTAATGGACCCTCTGCTTTACTCCTCACCCACCTGTCTTCCTCCTCCTCTTCTCTCTCGCTCCTTTATTCCTCGGGGAGAGTTTCATCCCGCTACGCTTCACTGCCCGGCAAAATATGGCTGTTGTGTTCATGCATGTGTGTGTGTGTGTGTGTGTGTGGGAGGGATTTGTGTGTATGTGCATAAACCGGCAGGAACACAATGTTTGTAGGCTGGTAGGTAGGAAGATGGATGTGCTGTCCTTTTTTTTTTTTTTTATGGACGTGTGTGAATCACACGAGTGTTTACCCGTGTATGTTGAACTTACGAACACGCGTGTAGGTGGAGTAGCTCGTTGTTTAAACATGCGCCGTAATGCAGTGTCCCAGAAGGCCAATTATGAAGAGAGTAAGAAAGGCCAGGTGACATAAAGGGCATCATAAAGGCACACATAAGATGTGCTGTGTGCTACATGTTGTCACACACACCGAGCTGTTGGACTGTCTGTCACTCATCATCTGGCTCCTCCTCTCTGGTACCGGCTAGTCTCAGTCTCAGGTGGATTGTTGTTGCCCTGAACTCTGGAAAGCCGGCCTGATTACGGGTGAAGTGCACCCTGCACCTCTCCGAGCTGAAATCAAAGTCAAAGTGTCCTCAACCTGGATCCTTCCAAATAAGCAGTGCGGCGGGGGGGGGGGGGGGGGGGGGGGGCGTCCACACGTCGCAAGCTAGTGTTCATCTAGTTGAATGAAAAAAATGGACTACATTATAACTTCAAACTGACCCCTGGTGTTCATTTTACCCAATTGCACCATTGAGTCTGAAACCAGTAAGAGTGGGCGATGACATGGGAAGATGAGCCACAGGTCAGATTTCAAACCAGACTACCAGCGGCCGCACAATCCTCCTTCCAACATGACGACAGAGCCGAGCAGATTACAAGACACGGTGCGCGAGGTGAACTCAACACTCAAGATTCATTTTTAATCCAATCCAACAAATCCACAAGAACGTGTTCTAATGAGACGTGTGGTCTTTTACTTGTATAACTTATTAAGATTTAAATTGGTGTCGGTGAGTAACTTAAGGAACTTTCACACTTTCTGCACACGACTGACAAGCGGCCTCTTCTTCCCACAGACTTCATCTGACTGCATTGAGGTGTGAAAGACATCATTATCTGCCATTATGTGCAGATTGAGTGTGTATTTATGTACTGCAGGTATTATGTTTTAAAAATACACATAAGCAGGATCACTGTCAGTCACCTGCGTCCATGGTGCGGATAGAAGCCACTGATGACATGTCATCACCATGTAGGTGACTATATGTGATAATAATAGTGATATTCACAGTGCCACTCTTCTTCAGTAAAAGGGAAAATGTTCTGCTAATTGGGATTGACGTTGTAAAATATCGACACCCTGAAAAGATACCGAAAAAAACTGGAGCTTTGGTGAAGAAAGAACGACGATGACTTGGAGGAAATCGTGTCTGTTGTGGTCGAGGAAAAAGCTTTCAAAACGACATATTCTCCACCTTATCAATCAGTCCCCCCTGTGTTTCTGAGCTTTGCTCCAAATATGGCATGACTCAAGCAGCAGAGGAGGTTTGTGAGCCTGTAGAAACAAGCTCTCTCAGAACGCTCCGTTTTGATGTGTGTCTCTTTAAATGCAATAAGCCCCGCCCCCCTGAGTTTTCCCCATAGACATCACGCCTTCACTAGCGAGAATGAAAATGGCCGACGTGTGCAAAAGTATTGCTCTAGGCAGGAGGTGGAGTCCAGGGGAGGCGATACCAGGGGAGGAGTATTTTATTTTAATTTTTTACCAGAATCCCACTGTGACATCACAAGGAGAATCAGAGCATTTTCCTCTGTGTTGTCAGACTTCTGCAGACAACAAACAAAGGACTGGATGGATTGATTTCACATTGTGTGTGTCGATAGACACTCAGGTTAAGGCAAGGCAAGTTTATTTACCCAAATAATATATATATATATATTTCACGCAGTCATTTAAATTGATTTACACATTTCAAACCTTTAACGATGATTTTATTCTCGTAAATGTGCGACTTTAAACTATGAATTTTAAAACAAAATGATTCCTTGTAGCCCTAATACTCGGTCTTTAACATATATTTTTGTTGTTATTGAAGATTATTGAAACAAGAAGAAATGTTACAGGGGCGTGTCCAGACTTCTTTTGACTGGGGCGGCCTGAAAGAACAGGTGTTTGTAGGTTCAACATCACACATCATATCTGATCTTTAAAACATGAACTGACTCAAATAAAGGAGCCCAGGGCAAGAAGAGGAGAGGAGGAAATGTCACTTTTCTTTCGGAGAGAAATTGTGACGAAATATGCGAAAGGGGAAAAAATTGAAATCACACTTAATGACATTCACGCTGTGCCGCCTCTCTTTGGTCAGTCGGCAGCTATTTTTGGTGCATTAATGGATAAAATCAGCCGGCGCCTTTCTGCATGCCGCTCATATTCTGCTCTCAATGGAGGCCACTAAATGATTCTTTATTTTCATCATCAAGGACTTAAGACTAATGCCAAGTTTTGACTCTGATTGAGCAGCAAAGTAGCCCACCTGCAGTTTACAGCTGCAAGTTAAAATAATTGTCTTAAATGTAAAAGCACTCTTAGAATAAGACAAAGTCACTGATGCCCAGATTTTCGCTGGATTTGAAGATGCAGACATAATCTGGCTGGCACATCTCTCTCAGTCTGATGACAAAGCTCTGTCAAATATTTAGTGAAAGGATTAATCTCCTTTTAATCGGGATTTTCTCAGAGAAGAATCCCCGTTTGAAGTTTGATCTTCTGACATGAGCGTGTTTGCTTCTTACGCTGGTGATCCAACATCTCCTCCTTCATCAAATAAGCACACAAGAACACACACACACACACACACACACACACACACACACACACACACCTGCCTGTATCACCAATCAGTCAATTGGAACGCCCTCTGAAGTCGTATTTAGTCGGAGGAACTCGAAGTAGCACGAGTTAGAATCCAACATGGCGGCTACGTCCATACAACCGTACGTTGAAACTGTAACTGTAATATTTACCGGACGCGTGCTCCTCTTTTTGTATAAATAAATTAAACTACACCGATAGCATTGTGTAACGTCTGGTATTAGCTAGCAAAACAAAGCTACTCCTGGAGGTGTCCATGTTCCCAGCTCCGACTTCCCGGTTCGGAGGAAAATGGAACATAGCATCCGAAACTATCAGGAGTTTTCTGCAAGTGTTAAAGCACTATTTTAGAACCAGGAACCAAAGGCACTCTCATTTCTCCAAAATCAGTAGGACATGTAGTGATGCAGCAATCTAAGGTTGTCGCTCCCGACACTGATAACGTTGTGAGCTCGTGGCTACATGCTGTGCATTAGTGTTTGTTGCATAATGCATGGACTTTTGCGTAACCTCCTCTTGAGGCCAAGTCTTTCATCTTGGCTCTGCTTCAGATGTCTTTGTTGCCTGTTTGTGTCTTTTGTGTGTGTGTGTGTGTGTGTGTGTGTGTGTGTGTGTGTGTGTGTGTGTGTGTGTGTGTGTGTGTGTGTGTGTGTGTGTGTGTAGCTCCAAGCCTCATTAGTTCGCTGTTGTTCCTGGAGCTGCGAATTCAATCAAGCTAAAGTAGTCTCTCTATGTATTAGCCTCTTTATCCTCACTCCTTATTTCTTCTCGCCGTCTCTTCTTTGTTCCCTCCTTTCTTCACTCGCTGAATGAACAGCAGGCACACTTTTTATTTGCTAATTATAATTTTGTCTCATGTCTACACGTGTGCAGTAAGAGAGAGGCAGCGACAGGCAGATATGGAAAGTCATTTTTTAAAAGATTTTTGGGGTTGGAAAAAAATGCACAAAAAAAAAAAATGTAATTATGGTGGAGTCAAAGGTTTTCCCATTTGCACTAAGAAAAAAAAAATCTTAAAATTACATGTTTTATAAATTACACATCCAGAAATAAAACATTGTATTTCAAGATATAAGAAGAAAGAAACAAGGTGTTGACAGAGTGGACCTCGCCAGATGGAGCGTGTGGTCGCACAACAACAACTCTTCCCACATGTGCGTTTGCGTCTGTTTTTTGGTTGTCGGCTGAGTAAAGTTTGGCACGTGTTAATGTTTGTCTCCTCTTTTCATGCTTCGCTTTGAGCCATCATGCAGTTGGATGTTTGTGACTGTTGAGTCGTACAAAAAGTGACTGCCCGGGGTCGGGTTGGTCATTTTCTCCAAATATACTTTTTTTAGTCGGTTTGGAATCGTCTTTAGGTCCTCAGAGAAATTAATAACTCGTGTTCTCTGAAAAAAATTGGTAAATCCCACAATTAATTCAGCAAACATTTGAAAGTCAATACAGAACAAGCAGTCACATGTCAGTTAGAGCCACCAAACAGCTGTTTGATTGGCCGTATGGTTCTGACAGAGGTTCATTGCTTGCTCCTTGCAGACTTTAGATAGTGAGTGAACACGTCATGATCCGGGTGCAATGGACACGTGATCGACATGATGGGCACTGTTGGCACATCGGTGTCTTTCAGCAGCACAAAGCAAACGGCTCATTGGCCAACTACACCTGGTTGGAAGTACAGACAGCTTCTGTATGGGTTTTTTTAAAGGGTGCTGTCTCATTGCACACATGAGAAGAGGCAGCTTTGTAATCGCTAATAACGAATGAAATGGAGCCTCTCTTTCAGAAACATGTTTTGATGACACTGTGCTTTTTTAAAATGTGTCATCATGTTGTCAGATTAGCAACCATTTATCGGTTCATAATGGTGCCAGCTGGTCAAAGGGAGAAAAGAGAGGAGGCTGTCTGTTGATCACTTTGAAGGAGTCTTTTCTCGGCTCCTTGCCAGGAGACCTAAAGTCGGTGTAATTCTGAAAATCTGACACCTCTCCTCCTGTGACCGCCGCTCTCTGATCGTCTAATTGTTCCTCCACCTTGCGCACCCTCCCACCCTCAAACCCCCTCACGTGCTTCTTTATTCTGTGTCCGCCTGATTTCAGTGGTGGCTGTGTGAGGATGCTCATTTATTAGCTGTTTGTTTTACTGCCTCTGTATGTTTCCTTTCACCGTGTGTTGTATGCTGGTTGCCTGCTGTGTGCTCCTTTCAGTGAAAACATCCACTCCTTTACGCCTGATACAAATATAGTGGACATGATAAGGACCCTTCCCGCTGGCTATATTGATGAGAAAAATAGATGTAGGTGCAGCTCTTGTCTCTCCAGCCAAGAGGAGAGCTGGTGAGTTTATAAAGATTGACTGGGTGGTAAAAATCTGCAGTAAGTGGTGATAAGCGTCCAGCTGCATGCAGTTACAGTGCGTCTGCACCGTGTATTGATTTCAGATCAGGACAGGAGGCAGTAAACAGTGTGCAGCATTTCCTCACATAAAAACAGAATTCAATAGCAGCAGCTTCTGTGGCAGCCTCCTTTAAAAGCTAATGTAATCATGTTGTCTCCTCTCCACTGAGCTCATATGAGCCAAGAGTGACAGAAAGTTACACACTCTGACGAACAAACATGTCGGCCTTGTCAGCATCTTCTTATAGTTTCAGGAGCATCTTTATCAGCGGCTGCTGGTCAATAAAGGGCACCATAGGGATCCGCCCCCCCTCCCCCACAAGGAGAATGACAAACCTTCACTGAACCAGGTTTTGATATTGTTCTAAATAAAGGTCATACATGTACATGTACAATTTTGCAATGTTAGGGTAAATGTAGTTTTTTCTTCAGTTAAAATGTCGATTTGGTGTCTAAATGTACCGATTGGTGACGTCCTCCTGGTCTTGGGATCTTGACTCCGTTGACTCTTGTTAGACAGGAGGTTATAAATGGTCGACGGTCACAGCAGCAAGAATGCACCCCTATAAATGCATGACACACCAGCACCCAAAAAGAGGCAGCAGAGTCATGCAGTGTCACTGGATCAGAGCATATTAAGGTATCAGGGCAGCAGACCAGACTAACATGAGTCAGCAGTTTTTCATGCATTTGGTGTACAAGTATGTTCAGTAAACTCGGCAAGTTGCCCCAAGTAAACATAATCATGATGCTAATTATGCCAGCCAGTTAAAGGCATTTTCCTCTGTGTGATAGCATCAAGCTAACGGACTGAGATACACACTGTGACACCCCCTGCTGGTGATTTTATGAACGTGTAGGAATAGTGACATAGATGTATCAGTTCACTAAATGAAATGTTCACTTCAAACAACCCTGTCCACTCCTGATAAATGCTCAGTCATAAGGAGAGCGCGGTGACACTGGCAGACATAATGCTTGCCCGAATTAGGGCCCTGTAGAATTGCCGCTGCATCTTGGCGCCTCTGCATCCAAAAAGCTGCCCTAAAAGTTCCTGTGTGAGCTGAAACGATCGATATTGATACTGAAACCTTAAAGCCAAGTTGTATTTTTAGGTTTCTAGAGTCTGTTTTTGGAAGTTTGGCCGAGTATGGAGAGGAGGAGTGATATTGTAGTAGTGTGGAGAAACTGCTATGATTCATTTGTTTGAAAAAAAAGTTTGAAGGATTAAGTGAACTAGAAGTGTCTATTTCTGCAGGTGACAGTTTGAATGTTGAAGCATCAGCAGTGGGAGTGCAAGAAGCTGTGTCAGATTTTTTGCACCAGCAGATGATGTGGGTGTTCTGAGTTCACGGATGACAAACAGCCTGTCAGAGAAGTTATAGAAGTCAGTAATGCGTTTTTGGGAAGTAGACCGGGGGAGGGGGAGGGAGGGGGGGCTGCTGGTGAGTCAGAGCCTTCCAGCCGAACTGGCATTAAATCGAATCAGATGTTACCAAAGTTTGCCAGGAAGGCCGGACAATGAAATCAATGTGTGAAAACAGGAAATCCAGGGAAGCAAACTTGAATCTGCACGCTCCGTGGAGATCATCTTTTTGTGCGATTCTTGCAGAAAACTACAAATGCAAAAATTAACCAGAAACCGAGCGTAATAATAAGAACATTTTTACAAAGCCATTGAAACTAAGAGTGACTGATTTGAAAAAAGTGCACCTTCTAGTTCTCCCGTTGGTCGGACGAGGGTAAATCTCTCACAGTAATATAAGTGTGAAAGCCGATGTGATGACATTTCAAGCTGTAAATACGCCCCACGAGATCAGAGGGATTTTTAATGGCATGCTGCAACATTAAAGAGACATTCAGAGCAGTGAGATTTGGCGCCCCCCAAAGTTCTCTGAGTGCAACTTCACTGTCGTAAGACATGCATTGCCCCGCCCCCTCATACTCAACATGCGTTTGTAGACAAATTAATAGTTCATCAACTCCAGTATGTCCACTGACGAGGTACAGAAATATGACGTTGCACAAATTTAACCCTGCTAGCATCTCCAGCGTCATCCGCCCTTCAGGCGAGGTCCTGGACGTCATTATGGACTCTGTCAATCTGGACTCTGTCAATCTGGACTCCACCTTTTCTTTTTATTAAGTCTTTCATCAATTCCTTCTTTTTCCACCTTAAAAATATCTCGGACCCTCACCACCTGAGCCCGTGGCAGAGACCCTAATTCCAACCTTCAGAAATCCTGCTGAAGTCCGTGCTGCTTACCCCCCCATCGAGCACCCACCTCTTTTTTTCCCTTTCACTTCTTTCCTGTAGTTTTGTCGGTCACTTGGGTGGTATCTTTTCTTTGTTTTTGTCAGGTATTGATTATGATTGTTTATATGACGAGCTTTTGGAGATTTGATATTTTCCATCAAGAGTTGCTGTCTGCGTGTTTTTTTTTATCTCATGATGTAAAATATAATTATTAGCGCTTTCTGTAAACACCACTATCTCTTTATAGCTGTGTGATTCGATTACAAAGCCACCCACATATTGAGCACTGAGCATCCATTAGTTTATGAGATCAGTATTATGACACTGCGGCTTTGTGCTGAGGGTACACAGCAGCAGAGACAAAGAGAGAAGGACCACAGAGACAGGTAGTCAGGATTGACTGGAACTCACAGCCGCTCCACACAATGACCTTCATCACTGATGTTAAATTAGTTTATCTTAAGGGTAATATGTGGCTTTTCATCTTCAGTGACTGGTTTACAATCAAAGATTATCGAGGTACAATACACATTTTAAAGATCCAATCAGTCGGATATCTACTGGATGAAATGATTCTCTTCCTCTGTGATCATGAAGGAAACCTGCTGTGTTGAAGCTTCTCTGACAACAATGCAGCAGCCAGTATGTCCTCCTTCTAACTTTAGATTCTGCTCCTGAATGCTCTGGATTTGATTGGACCAGAGAAGGTAGGCGGGGCTTTGAAGGCCGTTTTGGACGCCCCTGGGTTTGCCAGATATGAGAGCAGTTATCAGGTGAACAGGTGTTGCAGCGATGGAAGCGGGCAGTGGAACTGCTTCAGATAGAAGTGATTGTACCCGAGCTAAAAAGCCTCTGCATGTTTCTAATAAGCTCCAGCAGCAGAAAGCTGCTCAAACTAGGATCAATGTTGGAGATGAAACATGGAGAGAGGTTAGAACGCAGAAAGCTTTACAGACCCATGCAGAGCTGGATAAACACTGAAGCTACAGTGTCCACCACATGCAGAGCTGGCTAAACACTGAAGCTACAGTGTCCACCACATGCAGAGCTGGCTAAACACTGAAGCTACAGTGTCCTCCACATGCAGAGCTGGCTAAACACTGAAGCTACAGTGTCCACCACATGCAGAGCTGGCTAAACACTGAAGCTACAGTGTCCACCACATGCAGAGCTAGCTAAACACTGAAGCTACAGTGTCCACCACATGCAGAGTTGGCTAAACACTGAAGCTACAGTGTCCACCACATGGTGACCTGTGTGAGAGGGGGGGGGGGGGGGGGGGGGACAGCTCTCTGTGATGATTAGAGTTTAGACTGCAGTACACATTTTAACGACTAGGGGGTCAAAGTTACACACTGCTCCTTTAAAACGAGAATCTTGTTTTGGAAAGAGTAACATCCTGTTGTTGCTTCCAAAAACACAAAGTGTGTGTTTGACCTAAACAAGCTCAGAGCGTATAACAAACATGCTTTAGAGTTAGAAGTGAACTCAGAGCAGCACTGGAGCTTTGCACAGCCTTTTTACTGGCATGGATTTAGACTTTGTCTTGTTCACACATCAACATGGCTCTCGCATGTTCAATCACCCACCCATTCAGCAGATCAGTATTCATGCTGTGTCGTGCAGTTCAGCCTCCTAACAGGCGGTGAAGATCTGCTCGAGGTGACATCTGAAAAGGTCCTGGCAGCCTGGAATTAACTGGGCTGAGAATGGATGGCGAGAGAGTGAAGGGGGATGAAGGAATACGAGAAGGGAAAGGGGAGCCAGAAATACACCACGCATCGAAGATCTACTGACGTGAAAATAGAGACGGGAGATAAAGAAAAGATGCAAAGATGCAGACTGTGTAAGAAACAGCCCGGCAGATGGAGAACACAAAGATGCTTCGTTGGTCATTTGACTTTAAAGCCTGGTCGAGGCTTTTCGAGGCCAAGAACGCCACGCTGTCCCTTCCCTCTTCAGCGGCATATGTTGGAAAATCTTTAAAGCACTTAAGAGGACGAGGCTGACACGACCTGAGACCATGGCCACAAACAAAATCAATACGAAGTGTTGGCCTGTTAGATAGATAGAGGCACACACGGAGGTCCGGTCAGTGTGGATTATAACGTTACAACAGCTTTACTGGCGATTGGAGGGTTCATCACCATCATGTCTGCACGTGACCCGAGGTTTACTCCTCCTGTTTTCAATTTTATTTTTCTCTTATGTTTATTGACTTTCAGTAGCAAGCTTCGGTTTCCACAGCAAGAATGCATGAATGCATACAACGAATGAACGCTGTCCACCTGGAGGTTTTTCCAGGCTGTGTTTTCATGAAGCTGAGAAAAACTGATTTCCTAATTTCTGTTGCATTCTTTCCTTCAGCTCTGTTTTTATGTATTTCTCTTTTCATGTCTGAATTGCCTTGTTTTTGAACAGCGCTATATAAATAAACTCGCCTTGCCGAGTACTTCAGTGCACATGAATGAACATAAACATAGGTCTCAAAAATATGCAGAAGATCTTCTGAGCTTATATTTGCTCCACAGGAAGGAGGTCAAGTATCTCTGGGTCTTGTTCACGAGTAGGAGTAAAGTGCGTTGCTGGTCCAGTGTTGCCGACCCGGCGTTGTGAAGAGCGAGCTGAAAGGCAAAGCTTTCAATTCACCAGAAAGAATGAGATCAGTTTGTTGCAGAGCGTGGCCGGCCACACTCCAGCAAGAGAAAAAGGATTTACGGCTCTGGAAAGATGCTGAACACAAAAACGCATGAAAGTTCTCCTTGAAAGCCGTGTGTGTGTGTTGTGTTTCCTGTCATCTGTATGCTTGTTGTGTTGTGTATAAAGTCATCCAGCAGAGTGGACCTGCTGACTGATAGAAAGGTCAAAGGCTCGACAACTCCACAAACGTCGATTCCACAGAGAAGGAGACGGTTAGCTGAGCTTTTGTGTTGTCGTCATTATTTGGTTTGACTAGTTTTCCTATAACATGTTTGTACAGAATGACGTGGACTGTACAGTAGGAGGAGATGGATAAAGTTTATATGTGATGAAGACTGAGAAGGGGTAGTATTAAATCAGTTTATTCTTTTTACTGCTCCTTTTAAACTGGTTAAAAATATGTATATATTTTTTAGTATGTTGTTTTATTTATTGCAAAAAATATGTTGTTCTTATGTTGTTACTATGCTTGATTATAATTCTTTTCTTTCATTGTTATTTTTTGAACAATGGGGTGAAGTACAAAGAACGACCCCTCGAAGACTAAAATACGTGGAATATTTGACATTTTGAGAAGATTGCTGGTGACGTCAACATCATCTTCCTCATGAGTTTTTTAACCCATTAGGAAGCAGAGCACTTGAAAGATAAACGCCATGCTTTTCCTCCAGCCGCCCCCGCCGCCGCCTGCTAACGCTCGCTCCTCATTAGGAAGTACGTGAAAAAAAGACACTGGGCACAGAACAGCAGAACACTGGGTGGACACAGGGCTTAACTTAGCTTAGCATTAAGACTTGAAACAATAGGAAACAGCTAGCTGCCGTGCATCATGAGGGAACCGATGCTAACCAGCGACTCTGAAGCTAACGCTAAAGCTAATGTTTACACTGGTTTTAATTATCACTATCACTGTTCTGCTCTTTGATATTTGACTGCAGTACTTTCAGAAGCCCTCACTGCACCGTGTCTTTTTATAATAATAAGTTGAATTTCTTTCTTTACTTGAAGACCTTTCATCCTCCATTTTCTTCTTGTGTCATTTTGTCCTGATGCTCCAGGTTTTCATCAGGTGGAGGGGCTATGTGGGCGTTCCTTTGATCAGCTCGGTGAATAGAGTTGTTGTTCAGTGTACCGTAAGGTTTCAATCAGAATGAACGCCATTGTGCTCACCAACACGCCATCAATGCAGCATGTGTACAGAGTTTTATTATGCAGGTATTCAACCATTCACATTCATCTCAAGGTTTCAATGATCAGACACGAGAACCAATCTCTGAATGAGAGCGAGAGAGGGACGTATGTAGAGGTATACAATCTACACAGAGACGCACACAAAGACTTCAGGGTCAGAAACGTAGAATTGTGTGTGTATATATACATATACATATATATACATATATTCAAAATACAAAGCACGCCGAGAACACCAATCACCACACTGTGTAGAGTAAGAAAACAGACTCAGGGCTGATGGAAGTTATTTTGAACAAACCCTATGAGCCTATTTAGATTACATTTATAATATATACATTTAAATATGTTTTAAAAAGATGAAGATTCACCACGTCATTGTTTTACACTCTTCAGTGAACACACACACACACACACACACACACACACACACACACACACACACACACACACACACACACCATCAGTTCTCAGAGGAATATATGCACAATGACTTAAACTTCACATTAACACTTTAACAGGTTTGATCAGCTTGCATCAACCTGAGTCACTGCACCTGTCACACGACTCTATCAGCTCCTAAATCCTTTTACGCACAGCGCAAAGAAATCATCTCAGACAATCTGAGCACATAATTGAACAGCTCTCCACGTTCATTACGCAAACACACGCACAAAATCCCACTTTTTTCTCCATCTCCAACCTTTTTTACGCAAACCACAAGGAAACAATCCAAACCATTTACACGTTATTAAACAGTTCTCCAAATCCATTACGCACAGAACTCACGATCAAAGTAACACACTCCCTCCCCACCACCTTGTAAAAATACTGTAGTGTGACATTAAACTGCAGATATGAAAGTGCGCGGCGGCACCATGATCTTACTTTGAGCTGCAGACAGGATGTCCTGGTTACAGGTGTCCAAATGTCCAGGTGCGCTCTGGGGTCATGGAAATAAAGTCTGTAATGAGGGGACGAATGTCCAGAGAGTTCATGATGTCTGTGTTGGCATACATCAATTAATGGTTTGAGTCTTTTCTGGGTCATCATGGTGCTGCGTGTCTTCAACAGACGCAAGGCTGAGACAGTGCGCTCAGGTGAGGCCACAGAGACGTGAAGGCACAGACGGAACTCAATCAGTGTTTCTGTTTCTGATAACATGGCTCTTGTTTGTTACTGGAGCTTAGTCCTACACGATGTTACATCTTTAACTGTGAACCACTCGTAGACAGAGCATGGAGCGTCTGCAACCACGAGCCGGCCTCACGTTGACAACGTAACTTCCGTGAACTTGTGTTGATTAGGCCTAAAAATCATTAAATCAAAATCAAGAAATACATGTAATAGCCTACACGTGTCAAAATCTTTTCCCATTCATAAAGGAATGGGAAAATGGAATTTATAATTTGTGCAAAAATATTTGTAATAATTTTTTTTTAAAAAGGTCCCCCTCGCCACTAGGGGGTGCTACAGCACCCCCACTTCCTGCGGCCATGCTCAGGCTTGTAGTTAAGATAGGAAGAAAAATATCCTGCAGAAGGATTCAAGTTTGATGTGAAAGAAATGTGTTTACTCTTTCATGGTTGATTTGATCGTGACAGATGTGACAGACAGCGAATCATCCGTCCCTAGAAGGGCTTCATCACGCTTTCATTTATTACCCACTTTATTTACTCGAGGTTATGAAATTGCCCCGCCTTCATTTAGGACAGACAGAAACTTTAATAATGTAGAAAATAGGACATTGATTCAATAACACCAGTTTGTTAGAATAATCCTGAGTCACTGGGATCAGATGTGTTTTAGTTGTTGTTGTTGTTGTTGTTGTTGTTGTGTGCTTGTAAGCCTGGCGTGCTGCACTCATTGCAGCCCTGAACAAACAGCCGAGCTGCTCTGATCTGTACGAGCTGAACTCTGGCAGCTTATCTGTCCTGCTCAGAAACAGCAGCCTGGCATCGCTCGGGCTGCAGCCTGACTGAAGCTGATTCACAGAGGATAACGCTCAAACACACCGGACACATGGAGGACACCTTTGTGATTTACTTTCAATCAAACAAAACACATATTTGGATGGCGGCTTTGTTGAGTGAAGTACAAACAAAGTGCAGTTATTTAATAGGGAACTTGAAGTTATCCATTTCTGTCTCGTCTGTTCTACACTAAGAGACCCTGTCTGATCTCTACAACCTGCCGTCCACCCTAAAGATGATCTTGAAGCATCATGGTGGTTAAAAACCCTTAACTCTATAACATTGGGAACTTGCACACATTTTGACTGGGTCCAATCTGCACACGCTGAAGTCCTCCTCTCTCACTTTGATGCTTTGATTCGTCAGAAGAGCAAATAAAAGCATTAGCCTGTTTTGAAAATGAAGATGTTGCAATGCTGTTGCATCATGGTTGTTATTCTCTCTGAAGCGTTGGTGTGGGAAACGTGATGAACCTGGAAAAAAAACAGAATATAAGTTTAGACAGAAAATCAAATTCAATAAAAAACAAGGAGATGCCATTTACAATCTAAATATTGGCTAAAATAGCAAACATGCTAACCTGAAATGGGTCCACTCGATATCATTAAACACTGTTTCTGGTCCCGTAGCTCTGCAATGCAACACAGCTCCTGAGTTAGCAACCTGTTAGCATTCATTGTGTAAATAAAGTGAAGAGGAGACAGGATGAACACAGAAAGAAGAAGAAACTTTGCATCTTGTGCATTTTTTTTGGGGGGGGGACATTTTGTTTTAACCCTTTATAGGGCGCTCATTGAAATACTTTGTAATTCAACCTCAGAGTGTTATTGGGGGACATAACAGAACTTTATTTCTGTTTAAAACAAAAAAAAAAACTTAACATTTTTTATTTAATTTCGAAAAATAAACACTGACAAAGTTATCATATTTGATTCAAATGCCACAGTAGCAGGATCGGCGTCATAGGGTGCTCTCTTCTGATTGGCTGAGGGAGGATCACATGCTTCCCGACCTTACTGAAGGCTGTCCATATGTAATGTGTGCCGAAATTACCAAAAACAGTCACCAGCCCGATAAAGGCTGAATGTCTGTTATATGCAATATTAAATAGTACAGAGTGGGCGGTTGGGATTCTCCAGTATGAGACGGTGATGATTCTCCCTCTCCACTCAGGGCTGTGATCGTCTCTCTGTTAAACAAACACACGTGTTGTTCACATCACCATTTATTTTAAGTTTACAGCAATAACTAAAGTCAACACCAAGAACAGTGATTTCCTCCTGTCAAAGGACTTCAAGGCAAACAGGCAGGTAGTGGATGGAGAGTTTAACTCCTCCAGACAGAGAGGAGAGATGTGATTCAGTCTGTGGATGATCAAGACTCACGGGTCAAAGTCATTTATCTGATAGCATCAGTTTTGACCTCAGGATCACTCAGACAGGCACTCTGCAGAGTTTTATTGGTCTATCATACAGACAGATGGGAGAGAGGGAATTACAGTCCTCTTCCTGTCTGCTTCATGAGGGAGACGTCTGAAGCAGAGGGTGATGATGGCGTGTCATCTGTCCGTTCTAGGTTTCTTCATTAGCACTAAAAAAAAACACATTTAAACGGCCCAGTCGAGATCATCCACAAACACATCAGGAGATGACAAACTCAGTTAACTGTATATACAAGCCTTTACTGTACCTTTACCCTTTACTGTCTTTCAAAATGGCCGAATGTGTTTGAAGATTTGGTGCAACACTTTGCACTTAAAAGTAAAAAAACAAAAAAACAAAACAGGAACATTTGAACTCAGGGTAGAAATAAAATAAAGGAGGATTCAGGTGAGGTGTGACTCTGGACCGTCTCTCTCTCTCGTTTACACAGCGATGCAAAGAGTGTGTGTTTCCATCCAGCGAGTCTGTGAACGTGTGTGTGCAGCACGCTCGCTCAGTGCTGTAAAGATTCCTGATGGCTGCACCAAGGCAGAGAGGGACAGTCAGATAACTGTGTGTGTGTGTGTGTGTGTGTGTGTGTGTGTGTGTGTGTGTCTCATAGGTCGCTTTGTATCCTTAAAATAAGCAGCATATAGGACGAACGGCGTCCTCATTTGTTGAATGGCGTGGTCTGACCTCCACCTCAGCGGGGAGGAAGTGTGGACGACGGGGACGAGAAGGGAAGAATCCGTCCTGCATCTTTTCCATCTGCTCTTTCACACTTGAATGAATTCTGTACAAAGAACGATTCATTGCTTGATGGATTTTTATGATGATTTCAAACTTCAGTCAGTGATATATATATATTTTCTTTCAATATCTTTATTGACATTTTTTGCAGACATCACAATAAGAAACAATCACAGAACAAAAGCGATATAAAAGAGGTCCGCATATTTAACAAACGGAACAGGAAATGACAGTCAGTGATAATTTTGATCAGATGAATTACATTTTTAAAAGACTGGAAAATTCACTTTCTTCTATTTAATGTGGAGCGTTTTGATTCAAAAGTCAATAAAATAATAAAATCTTGACTCAGCATATCACACACACACACGCACACGCACACGCACACACACACACACACACACACACACACACACACACACACACACACAGATATAGTCACTTGGAGTAGGACGAGCAACGTGGACCAACACCGCCCTCTAGAGTTACTGCAGTCTCATTACAAACAGTGAAATGAGAATTTTAAAATCTCCTCGTCAATCTTACCACCAGGGGGCGCTAACCCCATTATATATTTTCAACCACACACACATACACACACACACACACACACACACACACACACACACACACACACACTCAGTGTCGGCTGTGATGAAGAAAGAGGAGACAGGATGCAGAGGGACAAGAATCATTAAACGTCTTTATATTGAATCCATGTTTTTTTTTTTATCAATTGAATTTCTAACATTTTAAATCTCATCTGGATTTTAAGCAGATTTAAATCTTGATTATTTTAATTAAAAGATGGGAAACATCAGGCTTTAGTTTCCTGTGGTGAACGGCTCCTCGTCAGTGCTGGACCGATATTACATCAGAAACTCTCTCTGTGTGTGTGTGTGTGTGTGTGTGTGTGTGTGTGTGTGTGTGTGTGTGTGTGTGTGTGTGTGTGTGTGAAGATTTTGACAGGAAGGATTATGTATTTGTGTGTGTGTTGTATCATGTTGTGTGCAGGGGGCGTGTCCCTCACTTTAAAGGTCGCGGCCATAACTGGGGGGACAAAAATCCAATTATGAATGAACTGGGGTTATTTGATATGATAAATTAATATTTCCCTCCTGAGTTCGTGGAAAAAAAACGTGATGTTCACATTTCTGCACCAAAGTGTGTTCACCCATCAGGAGGGAAAGTTAGTGAAAGTGTGATTTAAAGGGTGACTGTTGATGAGTATCTGTGAGTTTGTTCATTAAAGCAGCTTTTTCTATTCAATTTAAAGTGACTCAATCATCCATCACCAGCTGACATCCCCGACACACTACGGGGTCGTTGTCGTGATTGAATGTGTGACCTTTAGCTGGAATCCATCCTGCGTGGCCGTCGATGTGAACGTGCAGGAAAGTGTCCCTGCACGTTCATTGGTACGAAGCGGAGCGAGGGAGGAGTCCAAAAATCATTTCAAGAAGTCGGAGAAAAGAAGCGTTTATTCAATAATGCTCAGCAGACATGAAACACTTACAGGAGGCGTGAAATAAAATGACTTCATCTTTAAAGGCTCATTTTTGTGAAACAAAGAATTAATAAGGAAGAATGTTTGACTGTACATCTACGTGACTCTGTACACAGAAATAAAAAGGTATTTACAATCGGACATGCAGAACACTCGGAGCCGTCTGGACATCACCTCAGTAAACGTGTCTCAAAAGATCTGCAGCAGGACGAGACGGAGAGAAGACGAGAGGCTGCTCCGATCCGATCCAGGCCGATGTTCACCTAACTGACCAGGTAATCGGATATCTGACAGACGGAGCCGATCCACGTCACTGATCAAGACAGGCGGTTAAACGTTCCCAGCTCGTGAGACGTGTCCACTCCTCGTCTCCATGACGACGAGCAGCTCCAAAAGTACACTTCAGATTAAAACTTTTAATTTGAAAAAAAAAAAAAACCTGACATGTTGTTGCAGCTTCCTGTTTGCATGTGAAGTTAACAGTGTAGCCTCACACAGAATACCAACAACAACAACAACACAGTTATAGTCATGATATGAAAACATGAGCACAGAAGAGAAGTGGATCATGTTTGTCTCCATCACAGGCTGAGAGGAGTCGCACTGATTAAGACTCGCTGTAATGACAATTAAAGCCTCAATGATCTCATATGAAGTGGCTGACACGTTTGTCTGGAAGGCTGATTAAGAGCTCGTCTGTTCCTTATTGATCCCGTGAGAGACTCACACTTTCTTTAGTTTATCTAATATTGACAGAAACAAAATGTTTCTTTAAGTTGCGTCGCTGGCTTTGCCGTGTGTCGTCCCCTGGACCTTCCTGTCTCTGCACTGCTGTCCTTTCTAATGACACGAAGAGCAATGTTTAAATACTTAAAGTCGGGCACATTAGACCTCTTTATGTTTGTCATTTGAAGTGATTTTCACTGCATGTGTTTCTCTTCAATAAATAAATAAAAAAATCCAACTGTAAAATATTTTGCCTGGATCCTTTTTTTCTTCGCTCCATTTTTTTTTCCTGTTTGTAAAAATTGTTGAGAATCAAAAAAAAAAAATAGTCCCAACAAACAGTTTGTTTTGTAAGTCTCACTTCAAAAGCCCCTTTTACTCTCTTTTATATTTTTTATAATTATGGCGGTCATGTTTTCTTACAGTGTTTTCTTTTCACCACTGTCGTTACTACTAAACAAATAAAATAAAAAATAAAAAAACAAGCTGCCTTTTCAATATCTGTTGAAGATTTTTGTTATCTAACTTTTGTTATGAGAGAAGCAGCTTCAAAAATCTGATTTTCTCCTCCAAACGTTGAGAGACTGTTCAGGTGTTGCATCAACCTGGTGAATAAAGTTTCTTCTTTCTGAAGGGCCGATCTGTGATGACAAAGTATCTGAAGTTTTGGATTATTCTTAATGCACTTTATTTTCTATGGAATTAAAAAGAAGACACATTTCCATTCTCCTGCATCGATGTGACCTGATGTGCGTGGACAAACTTTAAGGGTGGCTGCATAAAGATCACGCCCGCTGTCTGATTAACATGCGTGTGAAACAGAAACACGTGACAGACGATGAAACTTTGAAGTTTGAATCCATTTTTTTCCGAGCGCCCGAGCCCTGAACTTTTAATCCAGCTGAGCAGATATTGGACCGGATGAAGTCCAGCAGGGAAACCTGCTCTCCACAGACGGAACAGAAGAAAAAAAAAAAAAGTGTGGATTTTTTTATTAACACACTGAAACAAGCCGTGTGAACACTGTGACTCCCTCTTTAACTGTAAATGGCTCCAGCTGCATTATCAGGTGAGGATGCTCTTTTTTCAGCAGGGGGCGACAAAGGCTCACAAGAAAAGTAAAGACATGAAGAAGAACATGGAATACATTAGTCATAGCCCTCCTGTCCCATGCCTGTTTCACAGCAGGCCTACAGTACTGATGTCAGGGTCTCACACATTCTGTGGAATAATGAAATAAACTTTTTAAAGAGTCCATGTTTAAACCTTTTCTTCATATATATATATATATATATATATAATGTTCAGTGTTTCTCTGTTTACTCCAAAGTTTCCAGTTTCAACAAAACGCATCATTTGGCTCCTTCGAGATGGTTTGTTGGAAACACAGCGGCGTGAAAAAGGCAGGTCGAGTGTTTGCATACACAGACGTCCGGTTTCCACGATGGATCACAATGAACGATTCAGACTCAGTCACATGTAATCCTCAAGACATGCATGCTGCTAACCTCCGACCCTGACTGTTCTCATTACGTCCCTTTGATTGACAGCGTGCAGATCTGTGACTCTCAGACGGAGAGGATTTCCTCCACTCAGCAGACGCCGCTCCGCTGGCCTCGCTCTGAGGCCGTCAGTCCCGTGAGTTCAGCGTCCAGTGAAGGTCACCACGTGTTTGCAGTGAACTATCTCGCCTCACTGCCTCTTAATTACATGTTTCGGTTCCCGTGATGGGAAAGAGCAAGCATCTGAGTTGAAAGTGCAACCTGGAGATGATTCGTGATTTCAACGCCACGTTTCATCATGTCATTGGCCACCTTCATTATCCTCTCCTGCAAGAAATATGACCCATTTCTGTCACCTGACAACACTCTCTCTCTCTCGCTCGCCCCTTTTTGTTTAAAGCTGCACCAGGCAAATTCTGCAAAGAGACCAGCCAGTCAGTCCAGCTGTGATCTGCTGGAGACCATTCGGAGGGGCTCAATCCAAATGTCCAGAATGCACCGGGGGGGGGGGGGGGCTGATGCAGACTTGCAGGCACCATAACTAGGAAGACTGCTGAGGCCTGTCCACAACCCACAATGCAACCTGTCCAACGTAGCAGCGTCAGCGTCACTCAGCTTCACAGATTTTATATCCAATAATTTATTGCTTCATGCAGGTTGCACCCTACAACTAATGTGCAAAACATGAAGCATGTCAGCCAGCAATAATCTAAAACCACATGCTAATATTGATGTAAATCTGAACATACAAGTGCTATAGGAAGTGATAATTATGCATTGATTTATTGTAGTTTTACAGCCTGTTTGTGACTTTTATCACTGACAGTTAGAGCTTTACAACCACCCAGTCAATCCAACACAACAGCTCTACCATAAACTTTACGACACGCTCACAGAGCTGATAATCCAACATTTATTTTACTGTGTAAAGTTAATGGAGTCAGCAAACACAATGCGCTCCACTGCGCCATGCACCGACTACAGTGTGGCTTCAGTAACAGACAGGAAGTCAGACGATCGGCCTCTCTGCAGGTCGACGTTGTGTTTATGGTCAAAGTGTTGCGTTAGATTGCAGGTGTGTGCTTCATGCTGCAGCTGCTCTGTGAGTGTCTCTGCACGACTGGACCTGATGACGCTCAACATTCAAACTGACATCCACAAAGGATCAGTATGCACGTCCTGGTGCTGGACATTTGGATTCAGCCGTTAAGGAGAACTTCTCCAACCAATGGAGATGATGAATTTGCAAAGATGAAGCTGGATTATAAAAATGGTCACTTGTCATCACTTTGGTTTGACTGTATTATAAAGAATTTCGTTTGTCATATGAAAGTGATGGCAGAATTTTACACATTTCCAAATGTATCAAACATATACAACATCCTGTCTCCATGTGCAAACAATGTGCAAAGTTGCCCAGTGCAGCTTTAACAAATGACCCGATCGGACCTGGACCTGGACCTGGACCTGGACCTGGACCGTTCAGGCCGGTCGACACTCGAGCATCTTCTTGAAGGCTTTCCTGAAGCTGTCGTCCAGGAAGGCGTAGAGGAACGGGTTGAGGCAGGAGTTGGCGTAGCTCAGGCTGGTTATGAAGTAGGAGATGCCGATGAGCAGCGGCGTGGTCCTCAGGTCCGTCGTCAGGGCAACAATGGTGCTGAGGTGGAACGGCGTCCAGCAGAACAAACACACAGCCAAGACGATGAACACCATGATGGTGACTTTCTTCTTGGCCTTGTCCAGCGCCTTGGCGTTGCTGTTGAGACGCATGTTCCTCAGCTTGTACAGCATCATGGTGTACAGGATGCAGATGGTGGAGACGGGGATGGCGAAGCCCAGGATGAGCGTGTAGATCCGGCTGGCTTTGAACCAGAGACTCTCCGGGCTGGGGAAGCTGAGCAGGCAGCTCTTCCTCCCGTCACTCGGGTCGACGTAGACGCTGGCGAAGACGGTGAACGGCATGACGATGAGAATGACGAGGATCCACACGCACAGGGAGATGATTTTGGCTGCTCTGTAGGTGCGGTAAGGCATGCGCTTTGACCTCACCGTGGCCAAAACCACCAGGTAGCGGTCAATGCTCATGACTGTCAGAAAGTAGATGCTGGAGAAGATGTTGTAGTGGTCGATGCTGAGGATGATTTTGCACAAAACCTCGCCAAAGGGCCAGTAGTGCAGCAAGTGTTCGGCTATGTTGATGGGCAAAACCAAAGTGAACAAATCGTCTGCGATGGCCAGATTCAGGATGAACATGTTGGTCACGGTTTTCATCTTCGGGGCTTTGAGGATGACGTAGATGACGGCCGTGTTGCCCGTCAGTCCCACGGCGCAGATCACCGTGTAGATGATGGGTAAAATGACGTAGAGGTCGGCGTAGAAGTAAAACTCAGAGGGCGGGGTGCAGTTCATGTCAGTGAGGTTCCCTGACGTCAGGGAGTAGAAGTCCACGGAGTCGTTGCAGACAGGCGGAGCCCCGCCGGTGAACGTCACGTTCTCCATGTTTGAAGACAAACTGACGAAGAGAATCTGAGCACTGATTCTCAGTCAGTCTATGACCTGAAGGTTTTTTTCTTTCTGGAGTGTTTTCTTGATATATACCTCACTCATCCTCTGTCAGTCTAAAAAGGTCAGTAGTTGAGTGAAAAATGGAGGTGACATAAAGGGGGGGGGGGATTACCCTCCACTCAGCTCAGTGGACATTCCGGTCTGTCAGTCCAGGAGGTCACTGAGCGGGTGTAAGCAACAGGTCAATTGCTTAATTTAAGGTCAGCGCTGTCTCAGGTGTCTCAGAAAAAAAAATAAAAAACGAGATAGAATCCAGGCTCCCTCACCTCCAAAAAAAGCACCAAAAAAAAAACAGAGTAGTGTTGGAGAAACTAAATCCTGGGAAGAAAGTTTGTCCAGAGAAAGTCTCACTGATACAGAATAAGTCCTCGTAAAATCTGATTTTTTTTTATCCTTGATGTTAGTTTGCTCCAGGTGCTTTCCTGATATTATTTTTCTGCCGTCGTTGATTTTTTTCTTTTTTCCCAGTTCCTTAAAAGATATGACACTGTTGATTTCTTCCCCTCTGGTTCCTTCCTTCACGTTTCCCTTCTGCTGTCTGTGTTGAAATCACATCTTGTCTGCCGATGTTGAGTTTGTCCTCGCTCAGTTTATCCCTCCCTTTGCGCCTCCTCCTCCTCCTCCTCCTCCTTCCTTTCCTCTCTCCTCGCCCGGTGACTTTAACGGCTTTTTAAAGGCTGCACGTGTCCACGATAAGGTTCAGGGTGGTAATTTATTGTAGCAAGTAGAGCGGTGATTCCTCGCGCTGCTTCCAGTGCGCTCTGAAGACGGTGCCAAGGTGTTTACGCACGAGCTGAGCAACAGAGAGAGAGAGAGAGAGAGAGAGAGAGAGAGAGATGAGGACCTCAGTTAGTTACCATGCACACACATTAAGCATCACTGTGGAGAGAGTGAATGTAGGTCATTAACAGGTGCGACTAAAAAAAAAAAAAAATCCAAAGAACAGGACGTGTTTCATTTTACGCACCAAAAACAAAAAAAAATATTATGCCTTCAGCCAGGCATAATAAAGCCCCTCTTATCACAGTAAACGATCTCGCGTTGATTCCATTTATCCAACATGTGGGGCAAATGTTGAAAAAACAAGTCTAAAGTTTTTCGTGAAAATGTGTGTAAAAAAAACAAACACATTAAACCTTCTAAAAACCGTTTTCTCTGGAGATTTTGTACGATCAGACATCATATTACAAAATAAATATCTGTTAAAAACAGATTAAAATGTTTTTAAAAGCTATCACAATAATTAAGGCAGGTTTACTTACATCTGTATCCCCGTTAAAGTCTCCCCCCCTCCGGTCTTACATCTGTCGGAGACGCGGAGCTCTCCAGCCTCCTCTCTCTCTGTTTCTCTCTCTCTCTCTCTCTCTCTCTCTCTCTCTCTCTCTCTCTCTCTCTCTCTCTCTCTCTCTCTCTCTCTCTCTCTCTCTCCCCACACTCCTTGGTGGCACTTCCACCGGCTGACGGCCCCACGAGCCCTCCGTGTGGATCACGTGGTCTGTGGGACTCGCGCTGCCCCGTCACGTCGATCAAAGTGTCCTCATGTCAAGATGTTTTCCCTTCTTGCTGCTGCTGGTGCATCAGAACTTTGCAAAGCCAGCTTGGTATGGATGCATGAAAATAAATCAATCAATCAATAAAAAAAAGAGACAAAAAGTCCAACAATCACATAAATATACAAACATGGACGCCCTGTGCACGGTCAGTCCTTCCACCTTGGTGCAGGTGGTGAAATCATCTTGACAGCACATCTGGCCAGATGCTGCTCTGCTCTCAGATCCATTCTGACTTTGAATCACTGACCTAAAGAATCCGGTTCTACACATTTAAAATCATTGGAGTGGATTCTTCCCTGGATCGAGCTCTTCGAGTATCTCACACGGAGCCCGTGTCCTTTCACAGGAGAAGACGACTGTCAGTTTGGATTTCATCACCGACTTCATGCCTCTCTTGCCACGTAAAAAAATAAAATAAAAAATGGGTCTCAGGAGGGACAGTGAAGTTTGAGACAAATTTTAATCTCAGCTGCGGAGTTCATTCAATGAAAGGTCAGACAGAGGCGCCTGGAGGGGACTTAAAAACTGTCCACATCTTCTGCTCTCACACATTTGGAGGAGTTTGGAAATAGGAAAACTGCCGCATAATGTCAGTCACAGCCATGGAATGGTTTCCCTCGCTGCCCCCTCGGCTCACTCTGTGTCAGCTCTGAATCACTGCAGAGCTGAAAACGTTTTCTGACTCACAATCACACTTTTTCCACACATCACACTGTAATATTTTACGCCCCTATATTTATACCACATTTCGTTTTTTTACGATGTATATTTTTGCCTTTTTACGCTTTTATTGCAGAGACAGGATAGGTTTGGAGATGAGGCACAGAGAGAGAGAGAGAGAGAGAGAGAGAGAGAGAGAGGCTGCCACCCGCAAGTGCTGCAGCTTCTGTACGCGGCTCGATTCCCTGAACCACTTGTCCACCGGTGCTCCATGCTGTCCACGCTGGCAGCTCTGCTGAAGGAGAAGAGGAGGCACCGAGGCCTCGGAGGACGCCGCTCTCTTACCGCTCCTCTTTTGTCTCTGCGAGCGACAGAGAAGGAAACCGAAAAGAAGCGATGTGAGAATGAATCAACATGATTTGAGCACTAAATGGAAACCATTAAGCCTGTTAAATATTAACAGCATTTCATTAAATAACACTTTTAAGGATCTGAACCGTGATCGTCTCCTCCTCCCTTCTTAGCTCGGCTGCCTGCAGGCTTATAAAAGCTTCTTCCTGTTAATCTCTCCTCTTCTCCAGCTAAATGGATTAAATGAGCATAAATGATCATCCCTTCCATCTGGATTCATGCAGAGAGCGTTTCACCTTCCCGGCCATCTTTCCCCCTCTTTGCTTTCTATAAGCCGTCAGTCAGACATGCTGATCCCTCACCTCAGGTTTACAGCCTTTAGAGCCGCTCTGTCCCGTCCTCCGTGTGTCCTCACTGCTGCTTTCCGTTTATCGCTAAAAACTCTCAAAACTTACAATCACAACTTTGATCCTCATGTCGTACAGGACAGATTGTTTCACCTGACCTCATGACAGAGAAGAAGAAATCCTTCAAATGAAACTACAGCGACGATATCACACAGGAGAGAAATACAAAGAACGTCTCTGCAGGTCACGTGATCCTCGGTAGACTTTCGCCATTCGAGCAGGAAATTAAGCCGACATTGTTCGATCCTCTTAATTTATCAGGAAGTCGTCTTCAACAACAGAGACCATGAAAACGCAGCAACACCTTAAAGGAGATCTGTTAGAAACTTTAAGTTCTTTGTCTTCTATATTAATGCTATTATATTTCTGGACATTTTATGAGCGGGGGGGGTCACTGAATGTGTAGCTTTATATTAGATTGCTTACTTTAAGAACATGTCTGTGACCGAGCTGAGACCAAAGAGGAGGAGAGATGTGAATGGAAGCGCTCGCTCACAGAGAGAACGTCTGATTTATGTGCTGCAGGTCAAAGAAGTGAAAGACGACTCTGACTTAAAAGGCCTGCCAACAACAGCTGATGGATGGACTTCACCGGAACATTCGTATGATACACTGATACTGCAGAGTACACACACACACACACACACACACACACACACACACACACACACACACAAACACAGGAAGTGCATTAAAGAGCACCATATCGGGAATGCTGACTGAGCGTTTCATGCGGCTAATGCTAACGCTAACAGGAGGAGGTAGGAGAAGCTGTGCACGTTTAGCACATAGATGTATAAGACACCTGAAAAGACACCGGAGTGCATCTGAAAGCAGGAAGAAGAAGATTATTGGACCTTTAAGTTACCCGGAGCTGCTGCAACTCAGAGCTGAACATCCTGGTTCTCCATGAAAGCCCTTCCTGTGAGCGCACAGGGAGATTTCCAGAGAACATTAAAGTCCCCACACAGACCGACGGCTCGGCTTCCATCATGACTCATAAAGTCTGCTTACGTTGGCAGGGGAGGAAACATTCCCCGCTTTAGCATCCTCCAGTGAGTAAACACGTAAAAGCTCGACGCGCCAATAAACGATTCGGAGAAGCCTCATAAAAAATGAATTTCTCGTAATAGCTCAATAAAACGAACCTTCTAATGAAATGCTTTAAAACACATCTAATCGTCCAGGACACTGAGTGCTAAATGATCAGAGAGATCTATCCAAACAAACCATCAATAGTCCGGGAAACATCACTGCACGCCGTCTTTAAGAAAGCTCCGCGCAGCAATAACAGAGCGGCGCCTGTGATCAAAGGTTTACGAGCGCCACGGACACCAGAGAAGAAGAGCAGGCTGTGAACACACATATTCATGACCCAACATCACCCTGCCTCTCAGGCCGTAAAGTACAGGAGTCTGTGATACGCTTTAAAATAACAGGGATATTCAGAAGATGCTTCAGTGGAGTCGTAATTATTCATTTGTTTCCAACCAGCGTTCATGAATCTTAATTGCTGCCAGAGGATTTCTGGGTGATTTACAAATATCAGTGTTTGCATCCGGGTTGTCACAAGGTCATGAACTGTTTTGTTGCAAAAAAAAAAACAAAAAAAAAAAACAAGATGTATTTGAATGCAGGGGAGGTCATTTTATAAAACTAGCTTGATTTTCAAAGTAGCATTCTTGCCGTGCTCCGTTTTCACCCTCCTCCGCTGTGCTGCCTAAAAAGCCCCGCCCCTCACTTACATGCTCGAGCGCCATTGGTCCAGAAGTGAACGTCAGCTCAGGACCTAAAGACGATGTTGTTGTTGTTGTTGTGGAGGAAATGACCTACCTGGCCTTTAAAGCACAGAATCCTGTGTGGACTGAAAAGTTGTTAGGTCACATGTCGACTGTGTGTGTGTGTGTGTGTGTGTGTAGCTGTTTGAGTTATGTGTCATACGTGTGTGTGTGTGCATTAGTAGTCATATTTCACCAAGAAGTGTTGGCAGGCTTTTAGCTGGTAAGTGCTCTTCTTCACTCTCACACACACACACACACACACACACACACACGTTGCACACGCTGGTTTTAAGCTGTTGCGCTGCGTGTCAGTTGTTTATGGGTGTCGAAGTCACTCCAGTTGAACAGTAATTTAGTTTCTTGCTAATAGAGGGGCAGAGGTTAAATGAGGAAGGGAGAAATGTGTTTTTTTTTCTCTCTCTTTAAGTGATTTTGATGTTTTTATTCATTTGGATTTATGCAGGCAAGCCGGGAAAACTGTCAACATGATAACCGAGGCAATACAGCAAACTGCGTGAAATGAAATTGGAAGTAGTGTATGTGGGGCAAAAGATTTATGCATGGAAGAAGAAGAAGAAGAAGAAGAGAAGGGCTTCAAAATGATTTTGATGGAAAGATTTAGGAAGCAGGATGTGAAACAGAGAAGGAAATAAGGAAGAGTTGTTCAGGTGAAGGGAAGGCTTAGGAGCAAACCAGGTGACGGAGAAATGAGTGAGCGAAAAAAGAAACCTGTCAATATGTATATGAAATATGAATCCATAGTTAGTGTCAGACTTTTTAATCATTGAGGCACGCGTTGGTTTCTTTTGCAGCATGTTCAGCGTTTTCTGCCCGCTCAACACTTAAAGTGTGATGGATGACCTCCAGAGCAGCCTCAGATCTTTGCACCTCCCCCTCGGGAGGGCAGGACCCCAATTTCAGAACCAGTGCTCTGGTCAATGGCAAACAGGTGTGTCAGTGGTGGAAGCAGGCTGGCAAACTGGTTCACACATAGAGAGCTAAAAAGCCTCTGCATGTTTCTAATAAGCTCCAGCAGCAGAAAGCTGCTCAAACTAGGATCAATGTTGGAGATGCTTTTGAAACATGGAGAGACGTTAGAACGCAGAAAGCTTTACAGACCCATGCAGAGCTGGCTAAACACTGAAGCTACAGTGTCCACCTCATGCAGAGCTGGCTAAACACTTAAGCTACAGTGTCCACCACATGCTGAGCTGGCTAAACACTGAAGCTACAGTGTCCACCACATGCAGAGCTGACTAAACACTGAAGCTACAGTGTGCACCACATGCAGAGCTGGCTAAACACTGAAGCTACAGTGTCCACCACATGCTGAGCTGGCTAAACACTGAAGCTACAGTGTCCACCACATGCTGAGCTGGCTAAACACTGAAGCTACAGTGTCCACCACATGCTGAGCTGGCTAAACACTGAAGCTACAGTGTCCACCAACATGCAGAGCTGGCTAAACACTGAAGCTACAGTGTCCACCAACATGCAGAGCTGGCTAAACACTGAAGCTACAGTGTCCACCACATGCAGAGCTGGCTAAACACTGAAGCTACAGCGTCTCTACATGCAGAGCTGGCTAAACACTGAAGCTACAGTGTCCACCACATGCAGAGCTGGCTAAACACTGAAGCTACAGTGTCTCTACATGCAGAGCTGGCTAAACATTGAAGCTACAGTGTCTCTACATGCAGAGCTGGCTAAACACTGAAGCTACAGTGTCCACCACATGCTGACCTGTGTGAGAGGAGGGGGCGGAGGGAATACTTATTTTAAACACTGGGTGTCAGAGTTACATACTGCTCCTTTAAACTTCCAAACGTTGGGAGCATTTCAAACACTTTATCTTTGTAGTTAAACACAAGAGGAAAAAACACAAATGGCTGTTTGAACAATACAGCAGCATGGTTTTCAGGAAGTGCCCCACGAGGTCTGACCCCCCCCCCCCATGGGTGAGCAGAGATTGAAGTAGGATCCCTGTGAAGGCTAAAAGGTTGATGAGGGAGAAATGCTGCTTGGACGTCTCGCCGGGTGAAACTCAGCAGCTGCTCAGAGAGCAGTTTGTGCCTCTCAGGTAATCATCATTAAACTCAGGTTTATTGTCATCGTGTTCAATCTTGGCACCCCGCGGTGGAAAATTTAATCACACGCACACACGCTCAAATCGACCGTGAGTTTACCGAGAGCAGCGTCTGTACTGTCAACAGTGGCACTGTGCTGTGTAAACCTACACCACAGCAGGTCATCAGTCTGTCCACTCCTGACCTATCAGGACGGTTTTTAATGATATTGCAGATTCATTCAGTCAATCTCATTGGTCCTTGCTGGGGGGCGCCACTTTGAACTGCATTTGGCCCTCACGTGAAATTCAACCACCAGAGGAGCAGCGATGTAGCTGAACACATCCCTGAGTGGTGACTTTATTTCTTATTCTTATGGTTTATTTTGAAGGGTTTTTACGCCGTTTTTCAGCCTCTGTACAAGGGGCGTGTGCTCTAACCACTAGGCCACAGGCACCCTCATTAATGACTTTCTCAAGGAGGTCTAAGCCCACGAGAATCTCTGTGTTTTTGTTCATCTGGAAACTGTACCGCAGCTCATCACTCCACAATTTTTCATTCAGTAATCAGTGAGTGAGTAATCAGACCCTGTGTGATGGTTGAACTGGTGACCAGTAATAACAGGCTGTCGCACATTCCTCCCCTTGAGTGCAAACGATGATTGCCTCCTTTCTGCACTCGTCCTGCATCGTCTTTCATCCCTTCTTTTGTTTCCTCTTCCAGCCTTGCCTCCCATCTTCCCCCCCCCAGTTCACCGAAGGTCCCTCAGACTTTGACTTGTCTCGTCCCTCGTGTTCTGTCCAGCCTCACTTCCTGCCTCCTCCTGCCTGTCAGGATGATTAGCCTTGTTTCTCCAGTTGCCTGGTAACCTGCGTAATGACAGTGGCCTTAATTTTTCCACTCTGGTCCAGCTGTCCAAATGGAAAACAGGGGGAAAACATTGTTATGGGTGTAAGGTGGCTGTCAGGTGAGGTCATTAACTTGATACAAATGCATGTATGTTATCTTTAATTATTAACATTATCTTATTTTATTTTATATTGTTTTATATTATATTTATGTTATTTATTTTCTTCATTTTTATTTCTTAATTTTTTTCTTTTCATTTTTTTTTTTTTTTGTATTGTTGGGGGTGTTTTGTTGGTCTATCCGTATAAGGGTGGGAAAAAGTGCTTTAAAAAAAAGTTGTAAACAGAAATTGTAACTGTGAAATTGAGGACCAGAACCTCAATTTCACAGTCTTGAGTGATTTTTCTTTTGAGAAAAAAAAAAAAAGACTTGATACAACTGTTAGAGTTCCCAGCTCTTTTAATTCAGCAGCTGAAGCATGGTGACCTTTGCATCCAAAGACAATAATGTTCAATAAATTCTGGGTGAAGTCAAGAGTGAAACACTCGGCTGTTTGCGTGCACATACACAGCTCCTTCATTTTCAGGACATTTCTGCGAGTGTGTAAGCCCCATTAACCTAACTTTTCCACGGTGACTTAAAACGACTGTTATGGCTCGATGATGTCGCTGGATGATTGTGAGGAACATTTATGAGCGATTAAGGGAGAACGCCGTGATTACCTTCTCCATCATCATCAACATATCCGACATTCTTTCATCTTCCAACGAGGCAGCCAGGAGACGGAGACGCAATCACAGAGCCCCGAGAGACAGACGTGAGGATAACAGGGAGGATGAAGAGGAGATTACAGGAGTGAGGAGACGACAGAGAAGGTGATGAAGGGTGACAGTGGAAGTGTGACTCTAATCATTTTTGACTTGTGAAGGCATGCCGAGGCACAACAACAGAACAAATAAGCAAGTAGTCTTTGTGCAAAGTTTAAAAAATCGAACGCAGAGGAGTGTAACAACAAGGCGGATGTCTTTTGGTGATGAAGCTGTGATGGTGAGGAATTACAGTGGCTGTGACGTGCAAAACAAAATCACAATTCTACAAAGTCCATCCATCCATCCATTTTCTGCCGCTTATCCGGGGCCGGGTCGCGGGGGCAGCAGTCTGAGCAGAGATGCCCAGACTTCCCTCACCCCAGACACCTCCTCCAGCTCTTCCGGTGGGACCCCGAGGCGTTCCCAAGCCAGCCGAGAGACATAGTCTCTCCAGCGTGTCCTGGGTCCACCCCGAGGCCTCCTCCCGGAGGGACATGCCCGGAATACCTCCCTAGGGAGGCGTCCAGGGGGCATCCGGACCAGATGCCCGAACCACCTCAACTGACTCCTCTCGATGTGAAGGAGTAGCGGCTCTACTCCGAGCTCCTCCCTGGTGACCGAGCTCCTCACCCCATCTCTAAGGGTGCGCCCAGCCACCCTACGGAGGACGCCCATTTCGGCCGCTTGTATCCGAGATCTCGTTCTTTCGGTCATGACCCAAAGCTCATGACCATAGGTGAGGGTAGGAACGAAGATCAACCGGTAAATCGAGAGCTTCGCCTTTCGGCTTAGCTCCTTCTTCACCACGACGGACCGATACAGCGACCGCATGACTGCAGACGCCGCACCGATCCGTCTGTCGATCTCACGCTCCATCTTCCCCCCCAATCGTGAACAAGACCCCGAGATACTTAAACTCCTCCACCTGGGGAAAGGACTCCCCACCGACCCGAAGAGAATTCTATAAAGTTTGAAGCAAATTTTGAATTTGAAAAACATTTTTACATGATGTAAAACAAAATTATAAAACCTCAAACACGTTTACATTCTTAGAAAACAAATTTGACAAGATGTGAAACACGTTTACGAGAGCTGAGACAAATTTGCAAGTGGCTGGAAATGTCTGTTCTCAATGCAACAAAAGGATCCGGAGTCAGTCGGTGTCTTTGTTTGGTTTTATTCTTCTGGCAAGTTGAAGGAAGAAAGCTTGTCAGAGTGTCGAGACAGACGGGTGTGCTCAGGTTTTTAAGCCTTCATGCTTGAACCAGGAGTGTCGATGCAGGTGCAGTCGAGACGTTTTGTCATGTGTTTCTAACCATAGCAGCACGTGACACAACAGTGATGTCAAGGCATCTTCAGGTCTGAGTGTCTTTGATAGTTATGAGAAAGCGTCGTCCACGCGGTACAAACGAGACAAGAACCTGTGAAATCATCGTCGCGTTTGTCACGCGAGTTCACTCTGAGTAAAAACGCGTCCTTGAAAAAGTCAAGTCCATAAACTAATTTAAAAACAACAGAATCTTGACAGGAAGGGTACACAGCGAAAGCAGGAAGTGACCCGGAAGTAATGGAGGGAGGGGTCGTTGGCGAACAGTGATACGAGTGATACAGCGTTTGTGGTGACAGAAAAATGTTTCGCCCTCATGTGAGCCCGATCAGACGTGGCTTTATACCTTCCTCTGATCGCCATGGTAACAGTCTCACACCTGACAGTCGTCTTTCTTACCATTGAGCCCTTTTGGGAACTGCCTTCAGGATTCTGCTTGTGACTCGTGAATCAGTGAGAGGTGTTGAACACATTTGTGACCTGCAGACCTGAGTCCTCGGGATCACGGTTTGCCCCCCCCCCCCCTGGCGGCTCCTGCCCTCAGGTGAAAGTCTTCATGTGACAAAGCTCTTGCCTTGAGGGCACCTTCACCTTGGGGCTGTCAGACACAGATCCCTCTCTCTCTGAGACACTTCCTCACGACTGCTGGAATCAGGAAGGACTGTGAGAAACAGCCAGGTTTGTGTAGAGTCTGTTACTGGTGAAGAACTAAAATGATGCTATGAGCCATGAAAGAGATGAGTACACGCTATGTTTGTTTGACCACTTTGAAAGACTTCACAAAACACATGCAGAGACCCCACAGCATCCATCTGCCATGTTTCTCCAACGGTGCACCATGCATACCATAACCATCTCTGAATGGCAGGCCTTAGCTGCAGGACTCAAGCAGACGGCCCATAAGCAGCAGGATGATTTACCATCAGATGGAGTAAAACCAGAGTGGACGCTTTCCTGCAGAAACAGCCAGTTTAAATCATTGGTTTAAACTGAAATGTGTAATAACTTAGAGAAACCACAGATTTTCATTCAGCATAATCTTCAGGTCAAATGCAATACTGAGCTCTAAATTACTTTAATCCCTGTGGGATGCTCTCTGCACGGGAGTCAGACTGAGACAGTTTGTGTTGCAGCTTTACTCTTCTGCTGTTTTGATTCATTTATTTCGTCTTATTAAGGTAAATGTGATTCCAGCTTCCCCTTCTAAATATTGCATTTTACTTTCTTTTTTTGACTTGCAAATTATTCCTCGCTAATTGGTTTGTTTAGTCTTTCCATTTTTCTGTAGTTTCGCAGAGAGAAATCATTAAAGTGAACAGACAGCGCTGAATGCTAAAGCGTAAAGTTTGTCTCTCATTAATGCAGCTCTGCTTCATTTCATTCATTTCTCTCTGTTCATTAGCGTCACCGCCGTCCTTTTCGACTGCAAGCTAGGCACTCAATAACTGCCTGCATTACTTATTTGTGTCTGTAAATGTTTCATGTTTTCTCTTCACTAATCCTCCCGCGGTAAATCAGCGTTAATTCCTCCTTAATTGGAGCTTTTCTCGATGAAGCTTTTTGCACGCTCTCGTTACGAGTGGCGGTGTTTCACTACATGCTGAAGCAAACTTTCTGTTACTTATATTTATTAAAGTTTACAAACTCTCACAAATGAGCATTTAGAAAGTATTTAGTTTAGTATGGGATTTGTAATATTGCTTGAAGACTGTTGAATCTGTAATTTGATTGGCTGATTGCTGCTGCCATCGTTTGACTTTTCCGAGCAGATTCGCTCAAGTTTGAGTTTTAAAGGCTGAATGTTCAACGTGTCACATAAACAAATCAAATCCAGTCTCTCCTGTGTCTCTGAGTCCTGGAGAAGCTCCCGCCGGCTGTGTTGTTGTCAGAGCTGTGTTTACATCGTGTTTACATGGACCTTGTTTTCATCCAGGACTCGAGAATAGAAGAATAACAAGGTCTACTCACTGCTTATTTGGATCGATCGCAGTCATTCAATTTAAATGCAATGTTTAGCTATGAGTTCATCACAGTGTGCTAACATTAGCTGGGAACACAGCAATGCAGGCCACAGGCAATTACAGCTCGAGCAAAGGACACTTTAGTCTGCCTGTGCTTCATGGTGCTTCATTATGGTGCGTTATAATTCATGCATGAATCGCCTTCTATGCTGATGATACTCAGGTGTACCTATCAACACATTTCTGCATGCCTTCCTGACATCTCCGGCAGATGTCTTCCCACCACCTGAGACATATGAAAGGTTTGCATGCTGGGAAAAATGCCAGCTCTAACAGTGAGTAATTCTGTGGGTTAGAAGATGCTATAAATTATGGGGCTTAATGAACATCTTTTTTAGATTAGATTAGATAACTTTATTGTCCACCGTGGTGGAAATTTGTCTTTGGCTTCTCCGAAATACAAAAAACACACAGGGCAAATTAAAAGCACTCCACAAAGTACAACAACACGCAATAAATACATAAATCAATAGTTGTGCAAACAGGCAACAAAAAAAAAAAACATCCACTATATTCTCCTGTGCATTCAGAGGAAACAAGCAGCCTCCTCTCTCCTCTGTCTGCTATCGAAAGAAGGATTTAGAACATCATTATTTTCACCAACTACTTCCTTCCCTTGACCAATATGTAATAATCACCTCTGATATTATGCGGGGTGAGTGGTATGAACCAAACACTCCTCTGTTGTCTGTATATCATTATCTGCGAGAGCCTCTGTTTGTATGCATGTCAAGCAGCCCTGAGGAAACTGGCTGTGCTTATTATGGAGCGAGAAGCAGAGTGAGAGAAAGAGATTGAAAACGGATCGTGTCAGTGAGGGACAGAAGGAGAGGCCAATTTACGTGAAATTGTACGTGTGTGTTGTGTGTGTGTTGCAGCTGTTGTGTGTGTTGTGTGTGTTGTGTGTGTTGTGTGTGTTGCAGCTGTTGTGTGTGTTGTGTGTGTTGTGTGTGTTGCAGCTGTTGTGTTAAAGGTGATACAGAAATAATTCTTTAATAGCATCTTTTTTTTTTTAAAGTCTTTCAAAAGGTCCTTGTAGCAGCATCGTAGCTGATGAGGATATGCTAAGACACTCAGTGGGGCAAAAAAAAATCATGCACACATGCCGGTTGATTAAAAGCTTCCAAAGCTGAGACGAAGTAACGTTTGGCTGAAACAGATGTGCTGGGAGATGTTTCACATTTAAACGCAGCAACAAAATGTGAGGCATTTTAAGCCACTACTCTTTGATAAACTGTGCAGTATTAAGTCACATTAAAAGGTAGCTGAACTTACATAAAGGACGATTGAATCTGAGTTTCAGGGAGGATTTTTAATTCGCCAGTTTTCAGCCTAGCCAATCACAGCCCAAATCTGCTGCTCCCACCCAGTTAGATGATCCTCAGCGAGCTTGCTGTTTGTTGACCTAAAATTGTGTGATTGTACTCTTAACACTGTGGCTTCTTCTTTTTTTAAATTATATATTTGTTTGAGTTAAAAATCAAGAAACAGTCAATCATGTCACATTTTCTCGACAGAATTTCAAACCAGCTAACGTTGTGTTGCTGTTGAAAAAAATAGATTGCATTGTGTAACTGCGTGTTTGTGGAACAAGAAAGAAGCCTTTGGTTGATATGTTTTCCCTTCCCCACTCTGGAGGGCCCACTCTGCGTCTCAGTCTCTGTGGAAACGGTCACTTGGTGGTCGGACGAGTGCCTTCTATTGCGAGTGTCCTCAAGTATCATTGATTTTTGCATAGCAAGAGGCCGTGGCATAATGACTCGATCCAGAGCAGTTCATGAATCGAGGAGGCTTCTCTCAGTAAATAATCTTAAAAATGAAAAAAATAAAATAAAGGCCAGTCTCAAATCTGTAGACGGTGTGTGTATAAAGGTGTCATATGTGTGATCTCGCAGTCTGAAGCAAACATGAATACACAGCGACATGTAAGAGTTGGAACAGTTCATCAATAAGAACTCTCAAGAGTGAATACTAACACTGCTGTTCTCTTGGTTGTAAATAATTAATACTGACTGTATCCTCAACTCTTTGTATTGTCTCTGTCCCTTAATCCCTCCTCTGCCACTGTCATGTTCTCTCTGTCAGGAGATCTTTGATCTATCATTGATTGCTGCCCTTAGCATGCTTGCGCCAGTGAAAAAGCGCTGCACTGAAGAATGAGCTTTTTTTTTTTTTTTAACTCCCCAACCTCCTCGGTGCTTCCAGATCAAAAATACATTGTGTTTGTGAACATTTCAACTCCATGCCAGGATCAGCTGAAACATCGGCGTGTTATCTCGAACAGTGGAACAGAAAAGCAGCAAAAACTCAGGCTGCATTATTGAAGCGGGTGGCGTTCAAAAATGTAAGACGTTGGGTTATTCAAAGTTGAGGAAGGCGTCGATAAAACCCTCAGAGCTCAGGCTATAGGTGCAATGTTTACAGAGCCACACAGACTAACTCATCAGACAAGTATGAGGATTTATTTCCTCACTGACAACTTCAAATTGCGGCGTGCCATCGCAGGCAAACTTTATATTTGATTACTTTTTTAAACAGATCTCTATTTTTTTTTACCTGCAGTTGTAACTTGCATGTCATCATTAAAGGGTGAAAAGACCTTCATTCAGAGCCGTGACTGTTTGAAGTGCTGCCTGCTGCAAACCACTCAGCAATGATTGTTGCAGGAGATCAAACACGGGGATTAATTTGTTCGACTTTTTCTTTTTCTCCTTTTCTTTCCGTTTTCTTACATTTATATCTGAACCTGTTTACCTCCCACGTCTGTCACGGTTCCTTAGTGAAAAGATAGAACCCGTCCTCAGAGTCATGGGTTTGTAAATCCGTATGTGTGTCTTAGCTTCTATTTGTAAAACATTTGTAGTCCTAGCTGTTTAGTTGTATAACGTATCTTACTTGTATGTATGAGTTTGTAAATTAGTACAATTTAAAGCTCACATCTCCTCCTCTTCAGTAAGGTTCAATAAGAGTCAGAGCTCCTCTTCAACATGTGTGTGAAGTGTGTTGTTGTAAATCCACTCTGATCCTGTATTTGATCATGTCTATAAACCCCTCTATTTCAGCCCTGCTCAGAACAGGCTGTTTCTGTGTCTGTAGCTTTAAATATGTAAATGAGCTGTGTCTGACCACGCCCCCTCTCTGGAAGGGCTCGGGTGTACTCGCTGCTTTCTGGCTCCATGTCCTATTGTTTACGGTGAGAAGGCAGACTCAGAGGGCAGAACAAACACCTAGCTGTGGGAGTGTCACCCACCTGGGGGAGGGGCTACTGCCCTTTGTGATGTCATGAAGGGGAAATCTCCAAACGGCCTGTTTGAGCACACATTTTCTGAACAGTGGAGCAGGCAGAAGATTCAGAAGTTTATAGACAGACTAGAGACATGTTAGCGTTAGAGAAACATGGTGAAGAGGACTTTGCTGCATATGTGACCTTGAAGTTATAAATTATTGTAAAAGTTTTAAATTATACATACTTTTCATTATTTTTACTGCACTTAAATTGTTCCATTATTGGTAATCCCTTTTCACCCCAAAGTGTTCATTAAAAGTTATTTTCAACGTTCTGTTTAATTTTTCAACTATGAGCTGGACTGTTATCTCTCTCTCTCTCTCTCTCTCTCTCTCGCTCTCTCTCTCTCACTCCGGGCGATCTTATTGCCAATTTAGCAGCACACGTTTTATGACCACAGTGCAGTAAAAAGCCTCTGAGCTGAAAGTCAATGTGTCATAAAACAGATGGCAACTAAAGGGCCCACAAAGTTTTCAAGATGTGCAGAAGTTTTGTGCAACAACAAAGCATCACCCCCCCCCCCCTCAGTTTTATTAATTGAAGTCCTTTTATTTTAGTTTGGTCCATCCGTTGATGTATTTGTTTTTATATGTAAAGCACTTTGGAAACTCTTGTTTTAGAAGATGCTGTATCTAAATAAATGAAGTTATATAAAAAGCATGATTTGTTAGTTAAAGATATTATAGTAAAGTGTAACGTGTAACTTTATGTCTTTATAGGTTGTTGGGTTTTTTTTCTTTTGGGGGGGGGGGGCAGGTATCTATTTTGCATGCTTGGACGCCATGAACAGATAACAATTTAGCGATAGCCAATTACTGTAACACTGACTCTGGGTGCAGCCTAGAAGCTTCTTTCTCTCTGATTTATTTTCATGTTCAAGTGGAAACTTTAACAGTAAGACTGCAGAAGTGGTGGAGGGACAATATCTCAACTGTCACACATGTTTATACAAACAAATCATCCTGAGAGGTCGGCCAATGGGAGCAGTAATTGCACTATTGGCAGGTTGCACTCCGCCTCATTTGCATATAAACAGTTTTGCACATGGACGATACCTGCTGGACTACAGACGAGAAGCAGAACATTTTAGACACCAGAAATGTTATCAGCCTTCAGAATCCCAGTTCATGCATTCATCCATCCTTGATGAGAAATGAATTGATCGCCAAGTCTCTCACTAGACACTCTTATGATATTTTATGTACGACATCAGGCATGCTGTCCCGTCTGTGGCGATTGCAATTAGCCACATTTTAAGATGGGTTCAGAAAACACATCTTAACGATGTGCTGTCGTGAATCTGACTGGAACCAATCACATTCCAACATGTATACCACGCTTAGAACCAAAGCAAAACACATGAACTTCATGCAAGAGAACATACATCGATCTGTCAGAAATTAGCAACAGCTAACAAAGCAGTGGTTTAAAAAAAAAACTAAATTAAAAAAAGAAAAAAAGAAACAAGAAATAGAATAATAATAGAATAAAGAATAAAGAAAGAAGCACGTTTGGGTAAATGGATTCTTCATGAATAAAAAAAAAACTATCATTCAACGTCTTCCAATCTCTGATATGAATGTGATTAGTTTGCTCCTGGAAAATGCCAGTCACTGTCTGCCTTCTTGGCTTTTGACATTTATGTACTCTGCCGCCTTGTGATTTTATTGTTCACGACATAATTGATTTTGGTTAACTCCTGGATTGATTTGGGTGTGGAGCAGAGGAGCCAGTGGCTGCAGTGGTTTAAAAAAAAAAAAGTAGAAATCACATTCGGGTTGATCGGAAAATGTTTTCTGTCTACAGTTTCAGGAAAGGAATACTGTGTCCGCATGACATTGTTTTACAGCTGTCTACATCACTGAACTCTTAAACCCAACATACTTTATGTTGTTTTCCAAGTTTTGGGTTTCTGCATCTCACTTTTTGAGCAATGCTTGGAAAACCTTCCACATCTTGAGCTTGTCTTTCTCGTGGAGTCCCCCAGGGGTCTGTTTTGGGTCCGCTTCTACTTACTACTTCCATGAAATCCCCCCCCTCCTTCTCTACCTTGTTTTGTGGGAAACCCCCCCCCCCCCCCCCCCGCCCCTCCTTCTCTGACTCCCTTCACTCTGTTACCTGCATGGACGGGGCTTCAGAGTTAATGAAGGCAGCCAGCTTACCTGCTGCCTGCTTACCTAAACTCTGAGATCAACGGAGGTGGCTGCAGCATGTGAATGCCTCGTCAATGCCGATAGTTTTGACTGCGTAGGTAAAATATAAGTTTCCTTTATTTTAGCTAATTAAGCAGCTGCATCTATTTGGTCTACTGATTGACTCTACTTTTGCTTAAGTCACATCTTTAATCCTGCATTTGCACATTTTAACATCTTGATTTGTAACTTTTAGAACGTCACCATAAGGGACCTTTTTTATTCTTCTTCCTTTGTCAGAAAATCACTTCACACTCGATAATAAAAGATTGGAATGGGACTCCAGACCTGTGCTCTCTTTTTTCCCTACTGACACACCATCGAGTTGGACTAATTCCTGGAACTGGTGTAGCCTCCTTGCACTCAAATATTCTTCACTGCCGCCTGGGGAAAATCCTGCCCAAGCACAAGGCTTAGATGTTCATTATATGCCGATGACACTCAACTCTGTGCCTTGTTCATGATGTTCTGTCTGGCATTAACACAAGTTGGATGTCATTGAGGAATTCAGGTTCACCTGTCACAAATTTGAAGATTATTATCGCTCCCTCTGGGAACCATTGGCATGCTGTTGGCTTGTAACCCACATGAGAATTGTTCGGTTAACAGAGGGTTAAAACGCTGGCTCTTATGGGGGCACCAAAGCAACGTTTAAAGGATTTCCGTTAAAGGCCATTTTGCTATTATCTCTCTGAGCATTGAATGTCTAGGTAAACAGCCTCATTGTGTAGAAGGCACTTTGGGGCATTTACACTCTGCAATACAAATGGATGAAAGCAGAGCAGCAGAGCTAATCAATGTCTGCCCAATCGTTAATTGTCTGTGGGTGTTTTTAGAGAGGGGCGTAGAGGAGAGAGAAGTGGTTGGTGAGATGAGGCAAAGAGGCTCAAAGTGTGAGTGGCCTTGTTGGGAAGTTTTATGGATAAGTGAAGTTGGGATTTTTGTCATAGCTATTTCTATAATTAATGTTGGTTGGGGGTGGGGGGGGACAAAACAAAGGATTTAAAGGACGGCAAAGGATAATTAATCTTAAGATTTAGCTGATGGACCCATCCTGGTGTGTGTATGTGTGTGTGTGTGTGTGTGTGTGTGTGTGTGTGTGTGTGTGTGTAGCCACCTACCTTCTCTGGTCCTGCATGTTTCTGATCACAGAGGAGACATCTTTGAGCATGTTTGCCTCAATAAAACCCATGTGACACAGGAGGCGTGTTATCAGTGCTCAGCAGGGTCAGCACAGCTGCAGCTGATCACTTTCATAAGTTTGGCTGCGTTTTATTGGCTTCCTGGTTTCGTGATCGAAGTGTACACAACCATTATTATTATTTTTTATTAATTTATTAACCACCCAGCTGTGTTTACCCTGATAACAGGACACAGGCTGAAACTTTACAAGCGTTTACAACGTGAGTGATTCATCACTTTCATTGCACCACGACTGGAACAGGGAGGAGTATGAAATGAACACCTCTTTGTGCTGGCTTATATAAACACAGCAGGGTTTCATGTTGTTTGACGGTCATGCTCCTGTTTTACAGTTTCTATGTCTCGATGCATGTTTGACCACAGGTGTTTTAAACCAACGTGTTGTCATCAAGCTCTGCAGAAGCCTGATAACGAGTCACTCATTGGATTCAGCTGCGTCCGAGCAGGGAGACATCTAACAGTCTGAGGACGCCGGATCCTCCAGGACTGGAGTTTGACTCCTCTGTTTTAGAGGAAGCATCATGGAAAACAAACCACATTACTTTATTGAAAGTCTGAGTTCAGATTCAAGTTTTAATTCGGCCTTAAGACGTGTGAATCCAGATGCACTTTTACAGTTGTGCACAGCTGAATACATCACGAAGCCCTTCGTCACAGAGATGACAAACAGGACAGATGCCTCCCTTCTGCCGGTCTCCATTCTCAACACAATGGAGAGTGATTTAGTCTGCACTCGAGGACGGTGAACAAGCGATGAGTGGAGGGAAGAGTTTTCTCACACGCATTTCAGACATATGAATCCCTCTGTGAGCCATCTGTGTCACACACACACACACACACACACACACACACACAGAGTGCTGTGGACTTTTAAGTAAGATCAGACAGATCAGCTTCAGTTTCTCTTTAAAGTGGCGTCTGCTGTTGCAGCTTCGCCGCAGGAACACAGAATGCTGCTGTTGCATCATCTCACTGAAGATGAGTGTTGTGATGTGGGCGAGCTCTTCGATCTGCTCTGAGCTGCACAGAACAAAACAGCTCTCCATACAAATCTCTTTATTTTAACCCTTTATAGGGTGACTAAAAGTGACTATTATTGGTCATTTCCATAAAACATGACATATGGCCAGCCTTCTGCACCTCAGTAAGCATGTGATCCTCCCTCAGCCAATCAGAAGACATCACCCTACGTCACTGATCCTGCTATTGTGGCATTTGAACCAAATATGGTGACTTTGTCAAATTACAATTACAACAGAAAAAAAACAGAATTTCAACGAGTGGCCTGTAAAGGGTTAAACTTTTGTATGTTCTTGCATTTAAATTATTTACTTCATACGCCGACATTTTTAACATTCGAGTGGTGTCTTTGCGTTCTAAGTTTTACTGCCTTTTCTTGACTCAAGCATGCAGTTTGAATTAATATTTTAAGTGTGTGTGTGTGTGTGTGTGTGTGTGTGTGTGCAGAGATGAAAGAAACACAAGCTGCTGACAAACATCACGCTGGTTCACTCTTCATGTGGGCATGTCGACTCCGATCAGCTGTTTAAAGCTTCCCTGCTGTAAAATCAATTTGTGTGAATGAAAGAACCAAAGTGTTTCCATGTGATGATGCGTCGATAGCGAGGAGGAGGAGCCGTTCATGAGTTCATCGTTGAGTGTGAGATATTTTATTATATCGTGTCCATTTAATGATATGGTGAAACAAAATGATTGGTTAACGCTGGTGCCTCTGAGCGAGGAGGTTGCTGGTTTGAATCCCCGTCTGACAGGAGCCTCTCTGTGTGGAGTCTGCATGTTTTTCTCCCACAGTCCAAACACATGCATGTGAGTGTGTACATGCAGCCTTTTAAGATCACATTCAAACACACCACACACACACACACAGCTTCTCCTGGATATATCAGGAGTTTCAGTCTGCAAGTGTGAAAACCCTGTATGCAACTTTTACACACTTAATGACTTTCAACATCTGTCGTATGTCCACAGTTCAGTGCAGGATGTGACTTCGCCGGCGTGTTGTGAGAGGTTGCAGCTCTGTTGGCCTCCTGCTGTGCTGTGTGCAGCGGATTAGCACCGGTTACAGCAGTGGTGTCCAAACTTTTTTTGTTTGTTTTTTTTAAATATTGGAAGGAACTTTTTGAATTTTGTCCTCTTCAAAAAATAATGTAAATACACAATAACTAATTGCAGTGGGAAACTGTTGTGTTCTAATTTTTTGGAAAGAATAGTCAGGCTTTTATAGGTCTCCCTCGCTAACATGAAAAAGGGAATAAAGAACGAAATGTCATGGTTTGGTTTTTTGTTCTGTATTTAATCTTGTTTTAGTTCATTATTTCCCTTGTGCGCTTTAATGTTTCATAGTCTGTTTTACTTTAGTCCTTAGTGTGTTTCCCTGTATCCTTGTGTCCTCCTATGTTTCCTGTTAGTTTATTTCCTGTCTTGTGTTTTAAGTCTAGTCTTTAGTGTTTCCTGTTTTATTTTGTAGATCTGGTTTTGGTGGTGGTGTCAGTGTTAGGTTGTACTTTGTACTTGTCCTCAGTGTTCTTTGTTCCTTGTGTTTCCCGCCTTTGTGATTACCCTGATGTTCCTCACCTGTCTCGTTAGTTTCACCTGTGTCCAATTACCCCTGTCTATTTAGTCTCTGTGTTTTTCCTCGGTCTCTTGTCGGTTCATTGTATTTGTCATGGTCTCGTGGTCCTGGTATGTGTTGCTTCTCCCTGCTCCCTGTCTTTTCTCCGTCGTGGTTTTTGGATTTTGGTTTTTCAAAGTAAGTTTTTGTTTGCCTTTTTGTTAATAAATTTTATTTCTCTGCATTTGGGTCCTCCTCTCCTGTTTCCTGCCTGCTACACCGTGACACGAAATATGCCATCTGATGAGGCCTGGGGCCAAAATCTTCTGATTCTTCGATTTGAAGTCAAGGGCCACAAAAAATCCACTCAAGGGCCACAAATGGCCCCCGGGCTGCACTTTGGACACCCCTGGGTTAGAGGGAGGAGAAACACGAGCACCGAAAGTGGGAGTGTCAACTTCAAACTGACTCTGTCCGTCTTATCAGCGAGTCAAATGTGCGTTTTCTGTCAGTGGAAACCCTGCTGGGGTTCATCTCTGTCTCAAAGGTTCAGGGTTCAAAGCTCACTTTATTATCCCAGTGGACAAAATGAAGGTGGGGGGCTTCACATGATGCTGCTGGGGAGACAAATCAGCTCTTAAATGTGTTCATCATCCTGCAGCTGTAGGCAGAAGATCTCTGCGAGCAGGTGGATGACCTTTGTTTTCTTTGTCGCTCTGCATGAGACAAGTGTGAGTTCATCAAAACGAGCGCCAGCTATTTGACTGCACAGTCGCTCGCTGGTTTGAGACAGCCAAATAAGCGAAGGCTAAAACAGACGCACTAAAACGTTCTCATGAGAACGCGGTCGACATTGAAGGAGGAGGGAGAGAAACTCGAGCTGATACCAGACATCCCTGTGATGCTGCGGGGAAATAAACACTTTTTTTGGGGGGGGGGAGTTTATCTGCAAAAAGAAACATTTGAAGAAATGGAAGTCTGCAGACAGAAACCCATCCTGATCACAAGCTCACAAACACGTCGAGGCCACGATTGCATATCAACAGATGCTTCAGCGCCGGCGTCTAAACTCCCTTTTCAAGCTGTCGACAATTCAGAGCGACGATCATCGACGCAGCGGGAGCAGAGTATCATCAGAGGCAGACGGAAACTCGCAGCACGTCTATTTACATGCCTGTAGTTGAAGTCGATAGAATCTCTACTGTAATAAGGCCCTTCAGAATATTTGATGAAAAGGTTGTTGTTCATCTGAGCCGCGGGCGTGAAAAAGGGGGGGGGGCACGCTTTCATCTCTCTGCTGCATAACGCACGGATCATTTACGCAGCGTGCATGCATGCACACACAAACACAATCACCGTGAAAGAACAGAGTCCCCACCTGAAAGCCTTCTTTCAACATTGGCGGTTGCCGTTTGGTCCAAACACATGACACATTTGACTCGCTTTGATTTACCTTCGCCTCAGCTCTCTCTCTCTCTCTCTCTCTCTCTCTCTCTCTCTCTCTCTCTCTCTCTCTCTCTCTCTCTCTTTGCACCAAAAAGTGAACCGACTTTGACGGTTCCAATTCCACCAGATGCGTGTTCAGCCCGTCAGCCGAGCTGTGCTTCCACTGGCTCTGCATCCCAGCTCCTTCTCAGCCACAGCCACCCCAATTTCCTTTCGAGTCTTTCCTCGACCATGTCGGTCCCTTCCTCTCACCTTGGTTAGCTCTTTTGAATGACAGCTGTCATTAACATATCGACAGAAATATAAATATATAGAAACCAGTCCAACCATGTAATACCATGTATCATATCATACCATGTAATATATGAGAGGTAATCGGGCTCTCTGTCAGACCGAATCTTTGTGAATTCGACCACAACATCCAATCATACATCACATCTCTGGTCGCTGAATTTAAACATGAAATATGTATGATTGTTTCCTTAAATATGTATCTCGCTGATTATTCAAAACCAACATGTTTGAACCGTGTTCTACCTGTGACGACACTGCATCAGAATGTACTGTACATGTGTATGCAGATGATACCAATGAATATTAACATATGGAGGGGGGGGGGGGGGTACTCATCAGAGGCAGGAGAGACATTTGCTTTCAACAATGTGTTTGCATAATGCATCATGGCTGCCGCTCGTCCTCTGCATGTGTATGTTTGGTGTGAATGTGTGTGACACAAGATGAACTTAAAACAAGCTTCTTTAAATAAAGACACAGAAAGGAAGTAAATCACTGCTGCCGAGCGGCTGAGTCAAAACTAAATGAGCGGCTGCCAAAGAGGCCTGAAGAGTTAACCACAGATAAACAAGCCCAGCAGCGTTTTACACCCTGAGAGAGACGCTTCTGTTTGTGTTCATGACTTTCACACACCTCCCGGGAAAACACAGAGAGAGCCTCTCATGACCTGTGAAGGGGGGCGGGGACGGGCGCTCTGAAGCCGAGCCCTGGCCGGTGAGATGATGAGTCAGCGCAGAGACCTGGAGACGCAGGGCCGACTGAAGCTCCCTACACATGGAGGTTAATCAAAGCACATCAGCCACACACACACACACACACACACACACACACACACACCTGACTGCACTGGATGTCGTAACCCTGTGCACAAACTGGATCCCACCTGAAACCGCTGACGTTAGCCGTTCGCGTTTGTTTCGTTGCAGTGTTGCATGGCGAGGCAGCTCGTATGTGTGAGCGTGTAAAAAGTCCAGATAGCAACATTAGCTCTCGTTTGGTGACGTGTGACATCGCACAAAAGTGACAGCGTCGCACGCTGATCGGCGTGACACGTGAACTCTCTCTCTGCTGTCAGCGGGAAGCTTCGCTAAACTTTTCCTGATAATCTCTTACCGCCTGCCTCCCCCGTTTGATTTGCACGCTCTCCCTCAGGCGTATCGCAGAGCTGCTGTCAGATGTTATCATCAGACGTCTCAACCCTGAGCATGTTCGATCACAACTCTTGTCGTTTGGGTTTCTCTCAGTCTTTTTGAGGCTTCCTCTCATCCTCTCGACAGCGTCTGCAGCGCTCGTCTCTTATTGTCTTCGCTGTGTTGAAAATGGACAAAAACATGAAAATATGTTCTGCTGTCTTTCCTTTGTTTTTACTTCCCTCTGATGCATGAAAGCGCTGTGGATAAAGAGGACGGAGAGTCTCTTTTTCTTCTCAGAACTCTTCTGAAGCAACATCTGTCTCCGGCAGCGCTCGGCTGGATGAGCTGTCACTCCTCATTAACAGCTCTGTTGTGTCTTCTGAAGCTCCACTCTTTCTGTTTACATGCTGTTTAATCACAACAGTCAAGAGCCAGCACCAGTTGTGCTTTTGTTTTGTAATTCCCCCCCCCCCCCCACAAAAGAATAGTAAAGATTTGCCTCAGCGTGCTGTCAGTAGGACTAAACAAACACCGCGTGACTCAATCAAACGCTCGCTCCGTCTGTGACAGCCTGTGGCTCAGCTCAGGCGCTTCACACCACGGTGAGTCTTCAGTAATCAGGGAACATTAGAACATATTCTGCTCAATGAAACAGCTTGTGTTGTTTGCATTCAACCGAGAGAGGGAGTGGAAGTTATATCATTAATGTAAATATTATGAAAGCAGGGGCGTGTCCAGACTTTTTTGACCAGCTGGTGTAAAATCATGTAGTTTAAGTGTCAGCTTGAGGCTGACTGCAGGAACAAACACAAATTAACATGTTTACAGCCTCGTTCAGAAAAGGTGTGATTGTCATGTGCTTCACAGTTTAGTCTAGTGTTTCCTGTTTTACTTGTGTGTTAATGTTTCCTGGTGTTTAGTGTCTCCTGATGGATATGATAGTTGTTGTTTTCTACCTGTTTCCCCTCCTGTCTTAATCAGTCTCACCTGTCTCATTAGTCTCACCTGTGTCTGATTACCCTGTGTCTATTTAGTGTTTCTCACCTTCTGTGTCGGTTCATTGTCTTATGTCGCCGCTGCATGTTTCTTTTTTTGTGTTTTTTTTTTTTTATGTTTTGGATTTGGTTTTGAAAAGTACGTCTTTGTTTTTGTTTTATCTCCCTGTTTTCTGAACACCCAGCGTGACACTGATTAGTAATTCTCCTCACTGGTACACTGATGGGGTTTTTTTGTTTTCTGTTAAACGGCTCTGTTTGGATTTTTTACACCGTACGTGTTGTCAATAGTTGGGCACATAGTTGACATGACTGACAGGTGGGGGCGATGTAACGGTTCATCCATAGGCTTAAAACCCGCCTCAGGTCCAGCTCCCAGCCTGCTCTTAGGTTCCAACATGGCGGCTGCAAAACAAAAGGAAGACGTTATATTCAACGTCACAATTTAAAGTGCTTAAAAAAGTGCAGGCACACTCCTGCACAGTCACAACACGATGCATTCTCTCTGATGATGCACAGTTTTTCAATGTGCCATGACTAAGTCCTGTCCTGCTTCTTTTGTGCTGCTCGGATTTAAAAACCTGAAAGACTCTCAGACAAAAGAGGCTGCATAATTCTATCATTTACTGGATTTATGACTCAGCTCTCTTTGGAGACGGATCTTCCCCAGAGGACAGTTTTACTCATATTTCAGCTCAAATGATGGGAATGTGATTTTGAAGTGTTTGATTTCCTCCCAAATGGGAAATAAACGGCAGAAGAGGATGATCTAAAGCCCGCGGAGAGAAATGATTGTTTGTTTTTCTTTTCTGGCTCGTCTGGTGTGGGACGTCTGAATCCTGCTAAAGTCATTGCACAATGGAAATCTACCAAAACGCAATTTGGCACTTTAAAACCTTTTCCTTCTAATGTTCGATCACTAAAATAGCATGATAATTACAAACACGTCCTCTTATGGTTTTCGCACCTCTGCCAGCTTCCTGATCGTTACAACTTTCTGCACAGCTGTTTGATCATTAGCTCTCCATTATAAAAACATCCCACTCAATGGGATTATCTGTTGTTTGTGTTGCTTCACTCCATCCTTAAATGTTCCTCCTCTGCCCGTGTGTCTGATCCTTGATGCTGGGAATGTCTGTTAAGAGAGGGGGCAACACACTCTCGCTCAGTTAGACTAGAGTCAGATCTTAAAGCACTTCCTGTCACTGTGACAGCAGATGAAGAAGACAAAGGAAGTCATCACATCAATGCAACTGCTCTGCAGACTCTTCAGCTGGTCCAAAACGCTGCAGCACGTGTCGGGTTCATAATAATCCTGTCGTAGTTTCTCTGCACTGGCTCTGGACATCTTCATGTGATATTCTGTTTGTCATCATGTTGTTTTCTTTTGTATGACTTCCTGTTTTATTTTGTTGACTGCTGTTTTTGTATGAATTCTAGTCTGGCTTCCTGCCTTTGTTCTGTTTCCCGCCTTTTGTCCTACACACCTGTATCTTTTTTCCCATTAGTCAGACCGGTATATATGCCCTGTGTTTTCACCAGCCCTCTGCCAGATTGTCCTTGTATTCCTCGTGTTTCATGCTCTCCAGCCTTTTTGTCCTAGTGTTTGCTTGCCCGGTTTTTTCTGACTTTGGATTTTGGATTTGGATTTTGGAATTTTGGGTTTTGGATTTTGGATTGTCTGCTGCTTTCTAAGTAAAGAACTTTCAAAGTGCTTTTTGTGTACTGGTTTTCTCGGCAACTGAGTCTGGTTTAGAAGCGTGACACTTCAGTTCTCACTCATAAAGCTCCAGATGGTCTGACACCATCTTCTCTCAAAGAGCTCAAAGTGCTGTATATAAGCAGAATGCAAAAGTCTATTTAGATGCATTATGGGAGGTAGAGTCGGCATAAAGGCAGCAAAGCAATAAAACCTCAAGAACATGATGACTTTGTTCTGTGTTAGAAGAGTTGCCTCCTGATTGTGTATATTACCTAAAAGCACAAAGAAAAAAGCAGCCACATATACAACTGATTCTCGAGAGGTCTTTTTAAATTAAGTGCTTCTACGAGCTAATGATTCTCCGATGTGCTGCTTTAGTGCCCTCTCACAGCATTTGCACAGTTTGATTCATTTTGCATGATGCATTTTCTTTGATTATCGCCGTGAACTGTTTTAACACTTTAGCAATTAGATTAAAGGGCAATGAACGAGAGAGAGAGAATGGGCGAAACCGCTCTAAACAAGTCCCAGGTGAGCGTGAAAGAAGGAGTTTATCTGGGGTTATGTTTACCCCCGTGAAGTTTGTGGAGAAACTTTTGATTACAAAAACTTCACACAAGTGCTTGAAGTACAGTTTATTTAATTTGTAAAGGGACCATGTGTGATATTTAATAAAAAAGTTCTTCCATCTGATGCATCATACCAGAGTTAGCTTAGAGCTAGCTTACATTTGCAGGTTGCAATTAAAACATCCCATAGTTATAAAACTCCATTTAAAGGAAGCATGTGCACCATGTTAAACATGAGGGAGAAGCTGGAGTCCTGCTGGCTGTGTTGTTGTCAGAGCTGTGTTTACATGGACGGGACGGCCGGCTCCTCCCCTTCAGTATAAAAGCTGTTTGGACTCAAAATAATAACTTTGCCTACTCACTGTTCTTTTGAATGTAACGTGAATGTGTTTCCATCACTACCATTCTGTGTCCAGCTACGAGCTACTGAAGTGTGCTAACATTAGCATTAGCCTGCTACTTTACTCACTTTGTGGCTCATTTAGAAGCACACCTAAGGAAGTGTATGGATCGCTGATGTGAGTGGGTCCTAAGTGTCCTGCACAAGGACACTTTAACTCATGACCACAGGAGCTGGGGATCGATCCTGGATCAACTCTAGCACTGAGCCACGGCCACCGCTATTGATTAGAAATAAGAAAATTAAAAGACCTGTCTGCACTCATAGGTTGAAATAAATCTCTGCATTTTTTTTTGTGTGTGTGTGTGTTCATGTGTTTGTTTGTGTCTTCATGTTCCACCACATTAGATCAGCAGCAGAGAACTCGAACAAACAGCAGACGTCCTGGTGACTCACAGCCAACCACACAACAACAACAACAACAAGAAAAAAAAACGACAGGTCTTTGACGTCACCAAAGTGTCGACTCAGAAAGAGCTGCAGAGTCCGATTAGGAGAGTTAACCATGAAAGACGATGACGTGACACAAAATGAACCCCATCCCTCGCCTCCATGTTGATTGTGCTGCTTTATAGGCGAGTATGCATGTGTGTGTGTGTGTGTGTGTATTTGGATCTCTTACTTCAGGTGGTCCCTTCACACTGCAGCCTCTGCCATCAGTGTGTGAATGCGTAGGTGTGAAATTGCTTTGACAGGTAGAAGATGAGAAAAGAACGATGCAACCTCAAAGTCCTTTGACATTTATTCCTTGATGATTTGTGTCTCGTACAGAACGAATGACTTCCAGTGAGCCGCTCATGAAAGCTTCCAGTTCTTGGTTTGTAATAGAGCGACTCAGAGTCTCTTTAAAAGTTTCATCAGACCATTTTTCTTTCGATGTTTTTGCACTTGTTGCCCATTCGTCATCAGTAAAATGTGACTCTCGCAGTGTTTGATATTTTTCTCCCTAATGTTTGTACAGTGCCTTGCTTCATCTTACAGTTCACCTCACAAAATGCCAGACAACTTTTTCACTGTATCACTTGTCACGGTTCACACACAGATACATCCACGCACACACACACACACACACACACAGAGAGAGAGAGAGAGAGACCATCACTCAAGGGTAATTGCCGGCCCCCCTGTCAAATAAGGGTTCAGGGTGAAAGGCTACTTGGCATGGAGGCGGTTGGAAGTGATGTGAAGCCATCGTTAGGGGAAATGAGACCCTGGTCGCCATGGAAACCAATGGAAACGACATGCTGTACAGTCTTCGCTAAAGAAAAAGGAGGCTCTTCTGAGTTAATGAGATAGCTGTCATCCACACCAGAGGATGCTCTTATGACTGCAGTATGGTTCATTCAAGCACACACACACATTCTGTCTCTGATTCAAGGCAGTAGAATTTTACCTTTTTGATGTAGAGGTTAAAGGTCACGGCCAGTAATATGTGGACAGCCCTGAGAACAATGTCCACTGTAAATGTTTAAGTCAGTAGAGGAGTCAGTGACATCAGTGGGTTGGGGTGATTTGGAAACAAATTCATCTCCTCTTTAAGAAAACAGCCACACGCCACACGTGTCCTAACAGCACGCCAGTGTTAAACGTCAGTCTTTCTAAGAATGCTGGTTTATGTTTTACTCAGTATAATAACAATCTGTAAGCTGTGTTCTTCAATGACATTATCTTTGGTTGATATGGTGGAGATACTATCATCAAAAGATAAGGTAAACTTGTGTAAACATTTGATGTGAGTTATTTTTAAGATCACAGATTCTCCTCCTCTTAAACCAGTTTCACTGAGTCTCAGAGCTGCTCTTCAACATGTGTGCGAAGTGTGTTGTTGTAAATCCACTCTGATCCTGTATTTGATCATGTCTATAAACCCCTCTATTTCAGCCCTGCTCAGAACAGGCTGTTTCTGTGTCTGTAGCTTTAAATATGTAAATGAGCTGTGTCTGACCACGCCCCCTCTCTGGAAGGGCTCGGGTGTACTCGCTGCTTTCTGGCTCCATGTCCTATTGTTTACGGTGAGAAGGCAGACTCAGAGGGCAGAACAAACACCTAGCTGTTGGAGTGTCACCCACCTGGGGGAGGGGCTACTGCCCTTTGTGAAGTCATGAGGGGAACATCTCCAAACGGCCTGTTTGAGCTCACATTTTCTGAAAACTGTAGCCGGCAGAAGACGGAGAGGATGGACTTTTCTTATTGTTTGTAGACAGACTAGAGACACATCTTAGAGTCAGAGACACATGGTGACGTGGATTTTACAGAATATTTCACCTTATGATGTATTTTGTTTAGCGGACGCTAAAAGCTTCTGTTGAAGCTCAAAGTCTGTCTGCACCTTCCATTTAAAGATATACCTCTTCCCATGATGCATTTCACATCCACAGAATTGATGACTTAAAAGTAATTATTTTTCAGCAGGGTGAACAGAGCCTGAAAAAGCCAGACAAAGATGTTTTTCACTCCCTGACAGGGCTGCAGCTGAATAACACATTTTTCTTTTTGTCACCTTTTTTTTCCCCTCCAGGTGCACAGTGACCCTCCTCTCTTTGTGACTCCGTCTCACAAAAGACAAGTCAGACGGCTCAACATCAGCAGTAGAAAGAGCTCCCATTGTTGAGTCTGTAATAAAGTATTGAAAGCTTTTCTTTGAGCTGAGAGACGGTCGTTTCTCAACAAGTTACTCTACAATTCTGCCTCGAATTCCATAAATAAAGAGAATTAATCTCCTTTCATGAAGATATGAAATGAACACATGTATTCATTTTGTATGATATATTCCGTATCGCTCTTCCTCGCAGCACCTCATCATGCTCAAATCTGAAATCATTATTGTATCATTCTCATCTTTCACAAGACACCACTGCAAGTCCAAATCGAATCAGGATTACCGTTTAGAGTTGCTGCCTTTACTTAGTGTTCAGGGTTGTTTCTTCACGCCTGTGTGTGTGTGTGTGTGTGTGTGTGTGTGTGTGTGTGTGTGTGTGTGTGTGTGTGTGTGTTTGGCTGAACACAACGTGCAGAAACAGCGGGCTCTCCTTACTTGAAGTTGAACGGCAGAGATTGGGGTTTGATATGTGTGTGTTTGGGTTTTGAACAACTTGAGTAAATATTTGACCCAGGAGTGAGCGAATCTCTCCGACTGACACACACACACACACACACACACACACACACACACCTTCAGACTCAGAAGTTCCAAAAGATAAGAAAAATTCAGTTTTTGCAGCATGTCTGAGAGAGACACTGAGTTATAGCAAACCTCCAGGAGTGAGTTGTTGTTTTTCTGTCCCAATCTTAAAAGCTCATCAACCTCTGAGCTGTGATGCTTTAACCTGCTGATTCTGCTGCTGACATGTGCAAGATAGCACAGGTCTCATCACAGGAAACACATGATCTTCTTCTTCTTTACAGTGCGTGTGTGTGTGTGTGTGTGTGTGTGTGTGTGTGTGTGTGTGTGTGTGTGTGTGTGTGTGTGTGCAGACGTTGAGGTTACACTTTGAAACATGACCTTTTCAGAAAATATACTTCTCTCCTTCACTGACATGTGAGCACACTCAGGCACAGCCATCGCTGACATTTTCATGCCACCTGCATAGTAGACACACACGCACACGCACACACACACACACACACACACACACACACGCACACACACACACACACACACACGTAGTGCAGAAAAAAGCTTGATATTGAGGTCCTTGAAGCAACACGTCCCCCTCTCAGGATGGACCCCGGGTTGTTCCTGGTTCGGTGTGTCAGACACTTATCAGAGGACGGATATTATTCCAGCTGGTGAAGAGTTCGTTAACATACATTTCGTGTAATGCTGCAGATTAATCAGGATAAGGTGAACTGACAACATCATCACTGAAACCAACAGCACTAGTCATGAAATAGAAGCCTGACAGAGAGTGAATGGGAGTTTTTCAATCATGACTGAAATCTGAAGAATCTCAATCAGTATTGGAATCATTGGCACAAAATATCATCCTCCCGAAAGGATCCATCCAACAATGTTTTCCTCCTGATCCACTTTTTAAGATTCTGGTCCTGAAGTTGTCTTTAGGTCCTGGGAGAAATTAATAACTCGTGTTAGAGGGAGCACATAGGGGGGAGGGGGCGTGGCTTTAGAGGGAGGTCCGGGGGCGTGGCTTTAGAGGGGGCACAGATGGGGGCGTGGCTTTAGAGGGAGCATGTGGGAGGGGGCGTGGCTTTAGAGGGAGCACAGAGGGGGGCGTGGCTTTAGAGGGAGCACGGAGAGGGGGCGTGGCTTTAGAGGGAGCATGTGGGAGGGGGCGTGGCTTTAGAGGGAGCACAGAGGGGGGCGTGGCTTTAGAGGGAGCACGGAGAGGGGGCGTGGCTTTAGAGGGAGCACAGGGGGAATGCTACTTTTAAAATCATGCTAGTTTCTGCCTTTAACCATCAAAATGAAGCGATAAATCACTGAAGAATAAACGTCACCCTCATTTGTCAGCCCTAAACGCTCCTGTGTTGATCGGTCTCTTGAAGTTGGACGTGCTCTGTTTCTCCACGTTATCTTTTTATCAGCAGACATTGTCACTTGCTCCTTCATGGTGTAACTAATTAACGTTTTAACGACGATTAAAGTTTTAATGAGCATCAGAAACCAAAACTAATTCGATACGGCGGCAACAGTTACATAACAGAGGAGGGCACGCCACGTGATTCGCTTTAATAATGTAAGTCTGACTGAGATGACTCGAGCAGAACACACACAGAGAGGGAGAGAGAGAGAGAGAGAGAGAGAGAGGGAGAGAGAGAGAGAGAGAGACTCCTGAAAAGTTTCCAAACTGAATTAAAGACTGAAGATTAAAAACGTGTTTTGTAGTCAGGTTAAAAGTGAGCGCTGTACCTTCTGAGATGAAAGCAGGCAGCCCTCTCAGATCCCTTACTGAGGCCTTCTTCCTTTTTCCCCTCCATGTTTTATGAACTCGGTGTGCAGCCTCTGCTGTCTGCGTGGGTCGTCGGCCCCGGAGGGAAGACGTCGTCGAGCAGTTGTCTCTGCGGCGCTCAGCGCTGACGTGTCGCTCCTCCGTTATAATCCAGCAGCCTCCTGCTCTGTTTCCTGCAGCAGAGAGACACTGGAGCTTCTGTTCGTGTGTTCTGCATGAACATCTTATCACATGTATCGTCAAAATCACCTGTTGAGGTGAGGTGAACTTTGACTCTCTGTCTGCAGATATTTATCAACCACAGCCTGACATGGTATCATGTGAAGCTCCGAGTGATCACACTGAACAGAGAGAATTAATGAAGCATCAGATTAGGTGTGTGTGTGTGTGTGTTGATGGCGAGGTGTGAAAGCTGATAAATGAAGGTATGCTTGTGATCCATACAGCATCTTAAATGCTCCACTTGGCCCCAGATTATCGTCTCAGCTTAAAGTCAAATCCGTCAGTTTCAGGTTTTCTATCAGGTTTTATTTCACATCGATGTTTCAGAAGTGCCAGAACGGGACCAGTTCTAAAACTCCTGAGCCCGATCTGCTCCTGCTCTTAAGAGTGAAGATTTATTCATTGCTACTATTTAATCCTCCTCCGTATAAAGGTGAGGATTTATGGCACTGACTGCGTGTGGAATAAAAACACAGTTTATGATGTTCCTGCAGCCACATACATCCTCCATCTATCCTCTCTGTCTCTTTACAGTGCACTCCTACGTTAACAAAGCAGAAGTTGGTGATTGGATTGCGCACACACACACCCACACACCCACACACACACCCACCCACACACACACACACACACAGAAACAGATGCTCCTCCACCTCTCATCCATCTCATGTATAGATTTGATTTGAGTTCATAAAGAGGAAAAGGTCAAACCACTTCCCCTTATAATACTGACATATGAGCAGATGCCTCCCCGGAGAGGCTGACAGTGTGGGCATGAGTCACGACGTCCTGGTTCCACACGGAAAACGTGGCGTGCTCCAACAGCAACATCGATGTTTTTCGGCGGCAGATTTGAACGCAGCTCGTAGAGAAGGAAATGTTGCTCTCTCTCTCTCTCTCTCTCTCACACCAGTTCACTCTCTGCACACTGTTGCGTGCGACCCTCCACCTCCCAATCGACATCCAGCCTTCTCAATTTCACCGCCGTCTTCATCCCGTCAGCCGCTGACGACATCATCAGCTGGCACCTCCGCCTCCAGCGTCTGGATGGATCTCGCCCCGTAGAGTTCAGAGCTCAACAGATTCTCTGACAAGAAATCAATCCAAACATCATGTTCATTTACTCGCCTCTCCTGATTGTATCAGGTTTGAATGACAGACGCACTGATTGTGAAAATAGGAAGTAAATAAGTAAATTTTATTTATATATATATACCACAAAGTGCTTCACAAAAAGCTGGATCAGCTCACTAAGGTAAGAGGGAGCCTGACCATGTAGGGCTCTGAAGGCCAGAACCAGGATTTTAAACCTGAACCTAAAGGACACTGGCAGCCAGTGAAGTTCCTTCAGAATAGGGGACATGTGGGTCCTCCTTTAACGATCGACTTATCAGCTCGTGGTGTCCTGCAGGTGTGAAGGTTCAGCTGCAGGAAGAGAGGACATAACCAAAACAAATCCAAACACCACTGTGCAGAAATCGCAGAAAGGTGTGTGTGTGTGTGTGTGTGTGTGTGTGTGTGTGTGTGTGTGTAGGTGTGTGTGTGTGTGTGTGTGTGTGTGTGTGTGTGTGTGTGTGTGTGTGTGTGTGTGTGTGTGTGTGTGTGTGTGTGTGTGTGTGTGAGATAGAGGGGTGTTTCTTGGTGATATCGTGACGCATCCTGCAGCTCTATTCAGCTCAGGTAGTGAGTCGGATTTCGGGGTCTGAGAGGTCTGAACACAAGCAGCTGGAAGCCTCCGACCTTTCAAACAATGATCTGCAACTTGTTTGAGACGGGGAAATGTTTCACGCCGCGCCCCCTCGGCTGTGTCAGACCCGCGTACAGTATTCATGCTTCATACAGGCACCTTGCTGATCGCTGGCTTTAAGTCATAATAAAAGAGGAAACACGGCGAGCCGTGAACGAGGGAGCGAGTTATTAAACACCACAGGAAGCTGCATGATCAGTCTCTCCCTTCGCCAACGAGCAGCCTGACTGTGACATCGTTGAGCCGCCGCCACATTAAGACGCCGCACGTCCACCCTGCGACACGTCTGGACCGGCACTTTAATGCGTTTGCACAGTGGGTGATGGAACACACAGTTCCAGACGTTCAGGGCGAATTATTCCAGTTTAAATGTCGTCTATGAGACATTGGACAATTTTTTTTGCAGATGATTTAAACGAACGAGGCTTTACAGCTTTAAAAACTAACAGTGTACAGAGACACATGCATTGAGCTGAAAGCAACAGAATGGAGGGAGGGCGTGTGCAAAAGCCTGCACAGTCCAGTCGGTGCAGATGAGGTTGTTGATTGCAGGCCGTTCAGCGGCCAATCAGAAAGGGGGAGACTGGTTTTAAGGCTCACTCTCTCTCTCAGCGTCTCTCTGGGAAGGTTGGACGACTTCTGCAGTTTTCTTCAGTCATCTCGAGCATTTCAGATCCAAAGTTTCTAACGACCCCCCGGGTACACATTCATCTTCTTTTTTTTCTTTTCTGAAAATTCATTTGATTCCAATCATATCAAAGTGTTGCAAGTCTTTTTAATATTATTACGGACACAGGAAGATCTCGTCCAATCGGCTCCCCCACGTTGGAAAACCTTTGTTTGTTTGTTTGTTTGTTTCTTCCTATCGACCCTCTTTCTGTGATTCTCATACAGACGTAACAGGACGCTGCTTTGCCTCATCCATCCAAACCAATAACCCCCCCCCCCCCCCCACCTGTTTGACAGGAAACCTTGCATGCACATCATTATTTATTATCATATGTAAACACCCGCTGATTAACAACATGTCCTTTCTGATAACAGGAACAAACAGATGAGTTATCCTGATGTTATCACAAACGTCCCCGTGGACATCCCGTTCTTTATTAAACATGTGCTGATCTCCGCCTCGGAGCAAATCGAGATAACGCTCCCTGACTTCATCACAGTGACGGCTCGAGTGTTTTATTAAAGCTCCCGCCGCGTGTGCGTGAGGAGCCGTCCTTGGATGCGTCCTGCGTGTTGATGTCCGAGGCTCAAACTGATTATTTACACCTGTAAGAGGAACTTCAGCTGCACTCTGTGTGACGCGTGAAGCACCAGCTGATGAACGCCACTTCCCACGTTGTAAAATTTGAGCGCTCACGTGACTTGAAGAGTCCATAAGGACGTTGTAGGCTGATTCTTGTTTCCAAACGAAGAGCAGCTGTCACGCTGATGTTTCAGGTCTGTTGATGGGAGGTCATCGTTTTTCACACAGATTCCTATCAAAGGGGACGCACTATAAAAAATCCACCTGAACAACGTTTGTGAATAGATACTGTTCAGAAAAAGAAAAAACCAAGCGTCACCTCAGTATAGAAACGATGCAGGAGGGTGGATATGACGGAGAAAAAGCTTCAAAGGGCTTCATAAAACATGTCCGCATTAACCCTTTAACGCAGCTCATCAGCATGTCATCTAAAGGCATTCACACAAACGCACTCAACCCATTCGTTTCCCTCCAAGCAGTGGCACCGAAATCCGTTCTTTGACTCTTCATTCGATGGGTTTCTGACGTTGTGGGGAAGTCAGCAGCATCTTTGATCCAGCGTCCGGTGTGTGTCATGTGACAGCGAAGAGAAGCGAAATGAGCCGACGATAGTTGGGCCTTCCTGCAGGTGCATCTGGCTCTTTAACGTAAAAACACACCGAAGGAAATGACCTGATGTTTAGTCAGCTTTGCACAGAAACAGCAGTGAGATATTTCCTCTTAAAGCCCAGCTCGACTTCTCCCTTCACTAAAGAGGTTAAATCCGTGCGGCTGCTCCAGATTTGAAACAGGAGGCTTGATTATCCAACATCTAATTCAGTTCTTGAACTTTTTACATATTCCACTAATTTGTTTATTAGCAGGGCCATTAGGAGAAGGAGGACGCAACATTATGCTTGATTACCTGAGCAGCGACAGACACACAAACGTGTGCAATTAAATGCACCTCCCAACCCTGCGGGGAGTCCACAGAGCTCATACGGCTAAAGATTAATGACGCTGCTCGTTTATTAAAAAAAGAGTCTCGGAGAGGGAAATGTTCATTAGTGCAGTTGTTAGTCGAGATGTAATTATGTCACGTCACCAGAGAGATGTGTTGTTAAGGGCTGGATGGTGGAACATTTGACACGAGCAGTCTTTGATGAGTTCACGACTTGTTTTTAATTGGTACTTCTGCTTCGTCTTGTATCATGTCAGCGGGGTTCTTCAAAGGGTGAAATTCTTCAGAGGCTGTTTCTGATTTCACGATACGGCAATTATATTAGAGTGCAGTCACACATCTTAGAAAGCTTCCAGGTGTGTGTGTATATGTCCACTGATCAACTGAAACTCACTTATTTCTAATTAAAGGAGCAGGATGTCACGCTACTCTCACCCTAGTGGTTAAAATGGGTACTGCAGTCTCAACTCTAATCATCACAGAGAGCTGGCTCCGCCCCCTCCTCTCACACAGGTCAGCATGTGGTGGACACTGTAGCTTCAGTGTTTAGCCAGCTCTGCATGTGGTGGACACTGTAGCTTCAGTGTTTAGCCAGCTCTGCATGTGGTGGGCACTGTAGCTTCAGTGTTTAGCCAGCTCTGCATGTGGTGGGCACTGTAGCTTCAGTGTTTAGCCAGCTCTGTATGTGGTGGGCACTGTAGCTTCAGTGTTTAGCCAGCTCTGCATGTGGTGGACACTGTAGCTTCAGTGTTTAGCCAGCTCTGCATGTGGTGGACACTGTAGCTTCAGTGTTTAGCCAGCTCTGCATGTGGTGGACACTGTAGCTTCAGTGTTTAGCCAGCTCTACATGTGGTGGACACTGTAGCTTCAGTGTTTAGCCAGCTCTGCATGGGTCTGTAAAGCTTTCTACGTTCTAACCTCTCTCCATGTTTCAAAAGCATCTCCAACATTGATCCTAGTGTGAGCTGGTTATACTGGTTTAAAGCAGGCTCATAGCAGTGGTTATACTGGTTTATAAAGCAGGCTCATAGCTGTGGTTATACTGGTTTAAAGCAGGCTCATAGCTGTGGTTACCTCGTTACAGTAAATCTAATTATTTCCGGCGTGTCCCAGATGCATCAAATATTAAATTCTCTGCAGGAAATCTTGACATTAACTTTGATTCATCACTTTGAGCTCTGTTTGCAGACTTTAATTAAATCATGTTGCTTACTGTGGAGAGCAATTAATGAAGTGAATTTAATTTAGTGTTTCCTCGGTGAAGGAGGGACGCTCTCCCTGTGTTTGAATATGAATATTTTCATACATTTCATTCATTCAGACTTTTATCCAAATCGTTCAGAAGAAGGTTTTTCAGTTCCTGGACAAACGTTCTGTTTCTGGGGGAGTGGATTTATCTGTAGACTTGTGAAGACTTTTAAAGTGATGACATGAGGTGGAGATGTTGGTGTTCAGAGTGAAGAGCAGAGAGGGGAGACGATGCAGCCTCAACGTGCTCTGATCATAAGATGCTAAAAGCTTTTCATGCATCATTAATGCTGCTGCTGCCAAGGTGCATGCTTCACACCACATTCACGCCTGCTAGGAATGAAAAAAAACCTCATCTGACCTCCATGAATGTCATTCAGAAGTTTCAGAAAGTTTCAGTATGCAGAGCGGAGGCACAGGATGGGGCGTTCAAGGACTCGGATTAATTCAGCTCCTCAATTCAAAGCTCCTAAGATGTCATTTCCTGATCCGTGTCTCATAACGGGAGTAAAGAGATCACCTTTAAACTCTTCAGACGAGCAAATGAAGGCGAATTCAAACTGCAGACACGATCACTTGATGAACATTTGGAGACAGGGAGGAGAATGTCATGTCGTTTCAGTAGCTAAATATAAAAGCTACCGGCGACTAATCTGGTGACTTTTTATTTTGAGACGTGACGGCAACTAAAAAAAAACTAAAAACCAAGAATCAAGAGGAAAGAGTTCATTTGAAGTTCGAAACATGTTCGGGGTTTTTCATTGTCAATTATGCAAATTAGATGATGATTCAGCGACTTCTCCCGACTTATAGCACAGCCGATAGCTACTTTCCTTTCAGAGGGGAGTTGGCATCACCACAGTCCGTGTCTGAGTCAGGTCATGTTTAGCGAGCTGGTCGTCATCGCGGATAAACCTCCATTCAGAGATGGATTTCAAACACAAACACAGTTTAGGGTTGGATTCTTTGCAGGATGAAAACAATCTCCCCGAAGGAGAAAGAGCAGCTCTCAAGCATGTAAGCTCCTCTCTTGAACTCGTCGCAATTTGCTCGGCCGTCCTCCTTCAGGATTCACGTCTGGTCGCCGCTGAACTCTTAAAGAGATCCCCGCAGTTTGAAAATCATTTCAAAGTCTGACTTAATGACAACAACAACAACAAAAAGAACGTCAGCCTGGGGTGAATTCTCTCTGGGAGGCTTCATCAAAAGATAATAACCATGTTACACAGATCCTTGGCTTTGGTCTGGAATCTGTTTGGGCCGTCTGTTCATCCTTAAGAGCTTGGAAACACGCCATCTCGTGTCACTTCTTGTTTTTTCTACCAGGCCCGAGAGAGAGAGAGGGAGAGAAATCCCCTTGGGTAAAATGGATCGTGTAAGGCCTCAGCTGGAGGAGTGGAACAGATAATCACAAGCGAAGAGAAGAAACACACCGAACACTTTGTTGCTCGCGCAGCAGCCTCTTAAGGTGCTTAGAGGACTGTTTGGATCTTAATGGGTACATCTAATCCGCAGGGACTCGGCTGAGGCTGAGGCTGCTGCAGGGTTGACAGAGAGAGATGCTGGAGGGGAACATGCAGGCGGTTTGCAGAGGCTCGTCAGGTTTCAGACAAAGTGTACCACGATGGCAGGGTAATGATGCTTTCTGCACGGAGACTCAGGGATGTTTGGAGTTCCTCTAAGACACAAACAGCTCCTCCAAGTTCTCCGTCTCGTCTGCAGATCATGATGATGGCTGTGTCATGATCAGGGGGGGAAATAAACGAAGTCAGTGCAGGAGTTTAAAAATGGACACTTCCATTCTTCAGTTTCTGGATCTAAATGTGAGTCAATCCTCATCAGGCTCCGTATTGAAAAACTCAACTTTACCACAGCCTGCTCAGGCTTTTGTTCTCTTCGCTGATTTATTAATATATCAGGAGCTGATACGGAAATGACTGGTGTGATTGAATTAAAGTTTATAATGTGCATATGCAGGGTTATGGCCGCTGTGATTCAGCAGCATCCAGGTCGGAGAGCGAGTTCTCTGCTCAGTGTCTCTTTAGCTAATCCGTCAGTATTCAGGGAAACTTTTACTCCTCTACAATAGAAAGACAAATCTCGTATGTTTGACTCCCAAATGTTCCCATTACTCACGACGACTTTACTGCCCTCAAGTCAGCTGATGGATTTTCTAAAATCTGATCAGAAACAGGATATACGGTGTTCTGTGTGTGCTTTGTGATACCTGCGGGCGGCTGTGGCTCAGAGTCGGTCGTCTCTCAACTAGAAGTTCGGACAGACAGCTGATCCCCAGCTGTCGGCACGGTAACCATCAGTGTGTTAAAGGCGCTTTGAGGGGTCATGTATGTCATGCGTCACCAACAGTTGAACGTAGAGTTCATGCAATGCCCGGTCATGGTGCGGACGTTGGTCTGGCTCTTGATCGAGCAAGCTCAGGTGTGCTTCCCTCTCTGAACTGTGTGTGTGTGTGTGTAATGTGTGTGTGTGTGTGTGTGTGTAATGTGTGTGTGTGTGTGTGTGCAAGCTTCCCTCATTTAGTGGAAAAGAGAAGTTGTCATAGAGGCCGATTCGCCTGCAGAGAAGTGAAAAAAATCAAGTGACTGGCTCTGCAGTTAGATTCATTAGCACATGACGACTGTCCGGTTTGTGAGTGAAATGATTTAGTGAGTGCACTGATTAGCAGGTATCCTGGTCTGTGTGTGTGTCATATACGCAGGCTGTTTGGTAGCTCATTAACTGCAGTCGTCGGGTTTCACGTGCAGAGAGAAACGCAGCTGTAGTGTTTCAATAACCAGCCCGCTTTTTAATTGTGTAGAAAGTATAAATACAGACCCTTGTGCCATGGCATTTGTCGCCATAGCAACAAACAGAGGTTATTATTTCCTCATCTGGTGTCTTGACTCTTGAGCTCGCTGCTCTGTCATATCTCTCCTGCAGCTGTTTTTTTTATATTTATTTTTTATCGCGTCATGCTGCATTCAGCAGACGTCTGTTCAGGCCCAGACATCAAACAAACGCCGTCTTCTTACCGCTCTGCACTTTTGGAGAATTTGTTAACGGGTTCAAAGGCCTCCTGCAGCGGCGGGTTAGTACAGTGCTCGGCAGGAGGTCGAGGCAGAGGCAGAGTCGAGATCGACGGGGAAACAGCGATCGTCAATGAGCTCCGTGGAAGTGTTCCGGTCTTTCAAAAGGACACGGCGTCATGTTGTGTAGCTCTCGTGTCATCAATGAGGTCTTAATTAAAGGTAACACTCGACGTGTGGGATGATTTTTAAGATTCAAAAAAAGCCATGAAAGAGATGACAGTGGAGAGGAAAGCACGCACATGAAAAGAGTAAAAAAAGTGCATGGGGTGAATTTGATATCGCTGATGTGAAGTCTGGAGAGTTTGTTTAGTTTGACTCAGCAAGAAACGTCTTCTTTGGTTCTGTCTTTGTGAGGGTGTAACCATGAGGAGGCCGGAGCTCAGCACGCAGCAGACATGTTGTCCAGTTGTGCAGAAAAACAAAAATGTATTCAAACAAAAGACAAAAACTTACTTAATTAATAAATCCAAAACGTCCAAAAGAGCAGGCAGAGAAAAACAAGGTGAAGGTGGAAACACACGACAAACCACACCAACCAAAGACGTCAAAAGACAATGAACCGACAAGAGACTGAGGAAAAACACAGAGACTAAATAGACGGGGTTAAATTAGACACAGGTGAGACTAACGAGACAGCTGAGGACAATCAGGGTCATCAGACAGGCGGCAAACACAAGGAACAAAGAACCCAGAACAGGAACACGAGAGCACAAGTACAAAGTAAAACTGAAAACACCAGATATTACAAAATAAAACAGGAAACACTTAAAACAAGACAAAGAAACATCAAACCCCAAACTAAGAACCTTAAAACACAAGTAACAGGAAACAAGCTTCCAGACAAGTCAACACAAGACTAGGAAACATTAAAACACACACGAGGCAAAACTAGAGAATACTAAAACATCACTGAAAACAAACCAAACCGTGACACCAGTGAGACGAGGTGCAGCAAAGAAAAGGAGGAGAAACCTGACGGAAGGCGCCGTGTGACCGGAGACAGTTTATCAAAAGGTCTGCTGTGAACATAAACAGTACCAGGGTGTGATTGCAATCAAAGTAAATCATTTGAGTGAATGATTTGAGGATGCTCATCACAAACATCAGCACGCTGCAGAATTATTATTTATTGACAACAAAGAGGAAGAATCACATCCCGTCTTCAGCAGCAGCAGCTGGAACACATGAGTCAGACTGTTTTTAACTTCTGTCTCCGTCGTTCACAAGAGCGCTCATCATCATCACCCTTCTTGATTCTTATTGGCCAGTGAGGGTGAGTAATTCAGCGTCTTGCCCAATAACGCGCTGCACATGTGGCTGCAGGAGCCGAGAGACGACGAGCCGCCCACAAACTCAAGTCTCCACGGAAGGTCGAGGGTTCAAACCCCGGCTGCTGCAGCCGCATGTGCAAAGTTGCTCCCGCTGCTCTGTCGGCTGCATGTCAGTGTGTATGAATGGGATCTGTTCCTTCTGATTGTGACTTTACAAAGCAGTGTGTGTGAATGTGGAGGTGTGACCTTTGAGTAGCCCTTTACAAGCTCAAGGATGCATATTTATTATTCTTCAATCACAGAACAAATTCCTCTCATGCGTAATTGTGCTTAGCAATACCAAAGGATTCTGAATCAGAGAGGAAAATTGAAAATATTGTGAGGTGGATAAACTCACAGCGGGGCTTCTCCTTGGATGTATTGAGGATCTGTGAATCCTCCACTTTGCTTTTTTTTTTTTTTTTTAAACTGGGTTCTTTGACCGTTCTCGCTCATTTATTATCATTTGTATTCAAACATTTCCTTTGAACTTCTCTGGGGCTTCTCTTTCATAAAATCATTTTTCTCTAGTCAACGGAATTTAAATGAGGTCTGTTGTCGGGGCACGGCCTCGCTCACACTTCCACTTTTTCTTCTTCTTTTAAACTTTTAATCCCCCCCCGAGTTCAGCAGAGAACAGATAAAAGAAAAAAGAGAAGGTAATCACATTTATGGCCATGCCTTTTTTTTTTTTTTTTTTAACCAGCATCATTTTTTTTTTTTTTTTTAAAGGATTATTTTTGGCCTTTTTGCCTTTATTGATAGGACAGATAGAGTCGGAAAGGGGGAGAGAGTGGGGAGAGACATGCGGGAAAGTGGCCACAGGCCGGACGCGAACCCGGGCCGCCCGCGCGAGGAGCAAGGCCTCGCAACATGGTACGCGCGCAGTCGCTGCCGTTGAGCTATCGGCGCCCCCAGCATCACCCTTCTTTATTCTCATTATTAACACGCAGTCATTCTCTCGGGCCCGCATACATTTCTGTGTAATTACACTGCATGATAAAACACCAGCGAGCACCCCTGGTGAGTTTGTCCTTTAAGTGCTTGTGAGTCTGTCAGCTGTGATTCACAGCGGCCTGATGAGGTCACATGTGAGCCGTGGATTTCCACTTGAAAAGGGCTGAATGGGATTTCAGCTGCACAGCTCGTTTAAGGCAATGTTTCTCAGCAGTGTGATTTTTTTTTTTTTCCTTGTCAGGGTTTAATTCCTGTCCTGTGTCTGTAAGGCTCTGAAAGGCTCCAACGAGTGAACGATGAAAGAGCAGAATCTTTCTGTCTGCAGACCCCACGCGGTCTGGAGTCTGCTGTTAGACGCTGCGTATCAACCTTTGGGCTCTCTGCTCTGCTGATGATTCACTTCATTGCTTTGTGAAAATTCTCTGAAGATCGTTTTGGGTCAAACTTTTTTTTTTTTTTTTTTTTCGACTTTTCAAAGAAAACATGTTCCCACAAGTTCTCAGGATCTGCAGCTATTTCATCAGCCTTTGAATCGTTGGTATTGAAACAACTGAGGGGAATAGTGGGTTACACAACACTTTAAATTAAGGTCACAGTATTCAACATTGACTAATTGCTTATTAGAATGCTCTTCACTGAAAAGGTTGTTGGCGTTGACTTGAATGATCTTGGCCATCATTTCTAATTAAGAGCCACTCAGAAGACCGTGAGCGAGCTCTGCATGCAGACTGTTACCTCAACTCATTTTAATCCAGAATGCAAAAAAAAAAAGATCATGAGATAATAAGCAGGAAGGATTTCTCGTTTGTGTTCCTCGCGTTCCTGTTGTCTACACTTCCTTGTTGCTGAGGTGGACGTCGGAGCAGCGTCCCAAAATGTTTGGAGAGAGGTTGAGATCTCTTCTCCTTTGCAATGCGAACAAAGATCATCCTTGTCCGTGTCTGTTTTCTTGATTTGTTTTCTCGAGTTGTAAACTGTGTGTGTGAAGGTTAAAGGTCAAACCTGATATTGTGAGGACGCCAGCAGACATGACGGTGATGAATGCTGGTTGGAGGGGACCCTAATGGCCACAGGTGGTTGCCGGGCTTCAGGCACATCAGGTGGTTTTAGTGCATGATCACTGTGCTGTCGCTTCTGAAATGCATGGATTAGTGTTTCTCAGTTAAAACGCATGAACTCTTCAGGCTTCCCAATTTTTCTCAAGATTTGTTCACCGTTATTCACGCGTGTCGCTCCTTCACGCCAGCATGTTTCATAATCCTGCAAGGAACAAGCTGCATTCCAGGAACATTACGAAGGAGCTTTAAAAGCAGTAAAACCTTAATTAAACATGAAGAGCTGCTGTGAAGCTGCAGAGTGGGCTCATGTACCGTGTGACAGAGTGCTGCAGGACACTTCCAACATCTTACGGTGATTATTCCTGCTTCTATCAGAGCCAGAGAGGGGCACTTTCTCTCTTCGTGGCTGGTTAATTGTTCAACACAGAATCATTGTTGTTGTATTTTAGAGCCAACATTCAAAGCATACTGATTTAAAAGCACTGAAGGAATGTGTGACGATTCATTATTATTATCAAACTTCTAATATTTTCCATTTTTCAAGTTTTCAGTCTGTGAATCCTGTAAAGTCTCCCCTTCCCTCTGATTGGTTAATTCTCTGGAAGCAGGGGACGAATGCTGCAGGGCTGCCAGGTGACGGCAGCTTCCAGAGTCTTGAGTCTTGCCCGAAGCAGAAATGCATTTGGCGTTCTCTCCAACCATCAACACCACCATCATGTCTGCTGCTGGTTCCCACTCCCATACTGATATTTCCTCTTCATTTTCCCATCAGTGACTTTCATTGATAAATGATGGTTTTCACAGCAAAAGTGCATGTGATGCTTAGCGGGGCATGGAGAGGGAGTCCTGTCAGATGTGCACGCTTTGGGCCACAGCTGTGGTTTGAAGTTTTTCAGCCCTTTTATTTTACTCTCCATCCCGTTAGAACTTGAGCTGTGTGAGGAGGAGGATGTAGAGAATAAGCACAGAACGTCACTTCCTGTAGCTTTCGCGGCAACACAGACAGAAACAGGCAACACAGGCAGAGAGTGAATGTCTCAATCTAACATCTCTTACTAAGGGCCGATAAAACACGCTTTAATTATGTGAGAAAGACACATATAGCGCCTTTACCTTTAATGCTAACGCGTAGCCGTGGACAGGTGTTACACATGAGCCACGGCTCGGTCAAATCAAAGCGACAGTGATACAGTAAGGTGGTGTGATGTTTGGATTAGTCCAAGATATCTGCAAGATTATAAACCAGATCTCAGAGGGATTCTATTTTCATATATCTTCATAAATAGATGACACGGGGAAAAATCCGAGCCATGACTAGAATATCCGAAAAATGTAATTCAACAAACACGTTTTCCTTCCAAATACTCGTCGTGCAGCTTTGATGTTTTTCGGGGGAAAGGTTTAGAATTCATAAATATCCAATAAGAGCCGAAACCTCGGCGCTTATTCACAGATCTCACCAGATAAAGCTGCAAACAAACGATGTTATCTTATCTCTTCTGACTCATCCGTAAACATGCTTCCCCCTGTGCATGAACATATCATGTCCTACCCGAGTTTTTCAGATAAGGGCCGGTATTAAAGATCAGTGGAAATGATAGAATCACATTGCTTTCCATTATCTCTTACTATCTGCAGATTGGCTCAAAATCTTCATCTGCATCTTAGTGAAATATGAGTTTTGGTATTCTGGAGGATACCTTACACAAATTATAGGCAGGCAATGTGATTATCAGTATCTGGGATGGCTGTGACCTCACTGACCCCTCCCCGTGAACGTTAGCGCTCTCTGACAGATCCTGTGTAGACAGACAGCGTTTGGCCTACAAAAAATATAAAAAAAAACAAGATAATAAAAAGATAAAACACCACACCAGTGTGCAACAAGGAGTTTATATGTAGCTGGAACCTCAGCTTTCCCTGTTTTTCCTGTTTCCACATCCCAACACCAACATATCCCCCCCCACCTTCTCATATTTCTACTATTAGTTCAACCATTCCAATAGATGTATTTACAGTTCACATACAATCCTTCATCCCCAGTTAATTTGCCATCTGAATAAAGACAGATCAATCCCTGTGGGTTTAATGTATTTTGGAAAGTTTTTCTTCCTGACACAAAAAGAATCCAGGCAACAAAAATACACAAGTTTCAGGTAAATACACAAGATACAGATACACAAGAGCCATCACACAATGGAATACTATTCCAGACAATACAAAAACTAGGGAGTCGTTTGGTAGCTTCAAAGCTAATCTAAAAAAAAAATCACCTAAAAAAACCTCTCAAGAACAGACTCACTAATTTTCATTAGTCATTTACTCTTTATCATTTTCTCTTTTTTTTTTTTCTTTAATCCCCTCTGGGGATGACAAGGCGTGTGTGTGTGTGTGTGTGTGTGTGTGTGTGTGCAAGGGACATTTTATATATACTGCTATTCGTTACCGTATACTTGTATATGTGTAATGACAATAAAGTTGAATCTCATCTCATCTCATTTGTTACTTGCTGAGTGGTGTATTTTATATTTGTTGTTTTGTTAGCTGCCAAAGGGACTGCAGATGTAAATTAGCCTGAGGCTAACTCTGGTGCAATATTGATGGTTACATTTATGTTTTTTATTACACACCGCCCCTCACACATAAAGCGGAAATTGAATCAAATGGAGAAACACGGAGCCGTTTTTGTAGCTGTTAATCAGAGTGATTCATGCTGTAGCTGCGTTTTCTTTGTCAGACTTCTCCAGACCCTCTATTGGAAAGATTATCCTCTCAGGCGGGGTCAGGAGGAGCTGACAGGAAGGCACCACGGAGGTCGAGTCTGGATGCAAATGCACCGTGTGTTCAGTTAAAAGGGACAAGTGGGGAGTTATAGTAATTGTAGTTTGACCCGACAGAGCAGCAGCAGTGTCGGCGACCACTGTGACAAACAGCTCATGGAGGTGATTATGCTGCTTTCACACAATGGCTACCATTTGAACCAAATCACACTCCTTCTAGAAGTTGTCAGGTTTACGTCGCAGACTTCTGGGAGGATTTACTGATATCAACTGCAAACAAAGGTTCAGCACAGAATGTGTTTCTGAAGGAATAATGGAGCCTGATAAATATGTTCAAAGCCCACTTTGGAATTTAAAACGTTTTTCTGCAACAGTGTAGCTTTGTAGATTAACACTCTACTGATGTGCACAACCAGAGAATTACAATAATCTAAACGAGATGTACTGAACATGTGGATTACTCTCAAATCCAATTGGTGGAAGATAAATAACACATTGTGTTTGATTTTGTTCTGTGTTACTTGCAGCTGAGTTGAGCATCAGTAAAATATGATGAAGGGTGATGGATGTGTCTTTTTGTACCGCTTTCACCTCACTACATCGACTCTCATTTATGCCCTTGTCAAAAACAACAAAACAATTTCCACAATCTGTCAGAAGCATGCACGATATGCCACTGTCTTTACTTTTTATTTTTGCTTCTTAATGAATTTCAGTTCACACAAAAGTCAAATCTTTTTTAACTCTCTGGGCTGTGATGTTTGTGTCCAAAGGCTCCAGGCCAGGACTCTTGTATTCTGAATGTTAATGGGTTAAACAAGTGACTTGGAGGATCCGAAAGGCGAGCTGTGTGTTTCAGAATGCTGTTATAAAAGCATTCAAGGACCGGCTCCATCAATAAATCTTGGAGCAGTAAGCAGCAGTCCTCAATGTAATACAGATACAAGAGTCATGGTTTGGATTTGTGTATGTTGTATTTCTGAGTTTTGAGTTCGGTTTTATTCGTGTTACTTTGTTTCCTCGTGTCCTTCGATGTTGTCGTTATTGTTGTTGCCTGTTTTACTTGCGCAGTAACGTTTCTTAGGTCCCTCCTGTGTTGATTACCCTGATTAGTCTCACCTGGTTCTGATTGCCCCATGCCCATGTGTGACTCTGTGTTTCCTCATGTTCTTGTTGGTTCATTCTGACGGGTAGAAAAACAAGGAGGAGGACCCAAGTGCACAAAACAAAAATATTCATGAAACAAAAACTTGTTTAATGAAGAATGTGAGGAAACACAGAGATTCAATTTACTCAGTTACAGCTGATCCGCCGCTTCCTTTCTACTGTTTTTTTACAGCCTGTTCTCCTTTCCTGGAAATAAAAGTCTAAGAAAAAACGTCTCAGCACTGAGAAGTTGGCAGAGAAAAATGCAGCCATAAAATGATATCATGCGGTCTTCTGGATGGAGGAGAAATGACAGAAAAGTGACAGAGATGGAAAACGCGATGACCCACAGGATGAGATCCGAGAGAAGAGCGAATACAAAAGAACGAAGGGAGAGACAGCCGAGTGAGTAATGTGAGATTATATGACAGAGAGAAAATGGAGGAACGAGAGAGAGAGAGCAGAAGGAGGAAGGGGGAAAAAAGGTATTTGACAGGGGCGAGGGGATGAGATCAGAGGTTAAAGACAAAGAGATGAAGTCAGAGGAGATGTGACCTGAAATTAAAGGACCAGAGACAGAAGGTTAAAAGGCTTTAAAGATAATGTGGCAGAGCTAAAGTATGATTTTAAAAAGTGGTCGAATGCCTCTGTGAATGTTTTAGGTGGCCTTAAAAAAAAAAGCCATGGTGAAAAGCTGCAGCTCGTCAATTTTACAAATGACATCACTGTCTCATTGTGTCATCACTGCACGACTGCGGGTGCCTTGAGGGGAATAAATGGCAGAACTTTACAGGTACTTGGATCCTGCATGTCGGAGGCCTGAGAGTGTAAACTTTTGAAAAAGGTATCGCCTCAGTGTAAACTGGTAAAACACGGTTCTTTTCCAAAAACCATGACCTTAAGCAAATGTGCATGCAAATGTGCGTGCAAATATGCATGCAAATGTGCATGGTTTCAGACAGTAGACAAGCGTGAGTATCCCAGTTATGAGCCGTATCCCGGTTTTGATTACATTCGCGATATGACGTTTAGATAGATAGATAGATAGATAGATAGATATATAGATAGATAGATAGATAGATAGATAGATAGATAGATAGATAGATAGATACTTTATTGATCCCGAGGGACATTCAAGGCATCCAGTAGCAGTATACAGACAGGCAGGACACAAGACATTAGTTACAATTACTTTTAGTACTAGTTTACATGCTCACAGAGAAACCTGGTTATTTATATCCCTGTATACATGATCAATAATAGCGTTCCGGTTTCTTCTTATGATGTTTCTTTTTTACAACACAACACTGCGTACATTTAGAAATATAAAAGACATGAAAACATTGTGGCTTATACAGAAAAAAATTGAAAATATCACTTCAATTTATCCCTTTATGAATCCAAAAAAAACTAAAATTCCTAAACAAACGTAAAATGATCTTTGAAAGTTCTGTTTACTCTCTACCTCTGGTGACAGTGGCAGAGAGGAGGTCTCTGGACAAAATGCTCTCCATCATGGACAACACACACCACCCTCTGCACAGCACCTTCACCGGGCAGAGGAGCATGTTCAGTGACAGACTGCTGTCGCAGTCGTGCTCCACGGACAGACTCTTTTGTCCCCCTATAGGCCATCAGACTGTACAACACTTCACTGTCACGGCAGGGAAGAAGCACACGGTGAACCCTGGACTAATTTTTCACTTTTTTTCTCACTCCTCATCTGCACTGCTGACCTCAGAGTCAGCCCCCAGTTGGACACTTTAATCCATATTGATAGTCACCTTACTGAGCACTGGTCACTTTAAAGATAATCACCCTAATCATGTCTGGTTTCATCTTACTGTTGTGTTATGCTACATCTGTAATGGTTGACATGATCACCCTAACTAGGTCAAGTTTCACTCTATTGTCTTTGACACTTAATGCTAATCTGCTCCTCAATAGTTGGGTACTTTAATGGCAATCACCCTAATCACTCCTGGTTTCACCTTATTGTTTTGGACATTTAATGCTAATCACTGCTCCTTTATGTTGCTGAGCCCAATTTGCATTCCTGCATTGACTGATTAACGACTGTACTCACACCTCTGGCACTACCTCAAACACCTCTGTACATGCACATGTAACTAGTTTCTAGAAGGTCAGCACTTTGTTTCTAAGGCTCTTTAAACTGTTTACAGGTCTCTTTTAACCAGCACACATGTTTTTCTCTCCTCACAGGTTATGTACATACTATATAAGTTTTAAGTCTAATGCTAATGCTAACTGCACAGGTTAAACCTGTAATTATGTTTACACATAGGGGCTGCTAAATCTTGTTTGGGGGATTATTGTATGCAGAGGGGAGGGGGGACAGCGGGTGTGTATTGTAACCAATGTCTTGTGTCCTGCCTGTCTGTATACTGCTACTGGATGCCCTAAATTTCCCTCGGGATCAATAAAGTATCTATCTATCTATCTATCTATCTTTAAACTTTCTTTTTATTCGCCAACACTGCCGGTTTCTGAAATCAGGATTTGATGTTTACCTGCACAAATACAAAAACGGGATACTTAAAACGCCAATCATAACCGGGATACTCACGTCCATGTAAACGCCATCACTAACACAGTTGAACTTTTATTGTCTATTTCATTTTTCTCTTCTTGTCATCAAGCTTTACTTTGAAGCTGAGCCATGATCCACTTCCTGAATCAGAGAGAAATACCATTTGAACGTGCCAGCCCGGTTCTTCTCCCGGTTCTCTGTAAAGTTCTGACAGAATGTGAGATCAGAGAAGTTTATATTTCCAAATGGGGTCACAGCAACTTGTTGTGGAAACTCACCGTCAATAAACACTGAATAATTTCATGAAAGAATATTGCACGTGGTTGTCGACTCTTGAACTGTCCACTGTTGAGCTGCAGCCAACAGCTGACATGTTTGACTCTATTCACTGAATTTCTGCCTCGTTAGATGTAATAATATGAACATAGATCGTGACACAATAACGCAAACACACATCGGTATGGAAACATGTTTATTCATCATCGATACAACAGGAACATTCAGGGCAGTGAACTCCAACAGCATGAAACAACACAGCCTCAGATGCAAATAAGTAAACTTCATTTTGTAATTATGTATGCAAAAATCACATGAAAGATGTGAGTGTATAACTTCGACAGTTTTTGATGTACAGTCAGACTGACGGAGAAAAGAACACGAGAGGATGGATCAATTTCTTCTGAGCCTCATCACAGCATCAGGCAAGACGAACTTTTAAGCTATTCGTTCAAACGCTGTTTCTGCCGTTAAACGTTTGTTTGTGAGATACTAAAACTGATGATGTCCTTTTTATTCATCACCATGTGTGTCCACGCCTGCAGCACTGAGTGCCGTTTATACTCAAGCTGAACGGGAGTATCATTTTGTGTATGAGCCAAAGAACATGTCTGAAGCTCTGAGCCACTGCAGAGACAAATACACCGACCTGGCCTCCATCCACAACATGAAGGACGTGGAGCTGCTCAACAAACTGGTAGATTTGAGCAGAATGGGCCACAATTATGTGAGTATGCTTTCTTTATTTCAAATCCACTTTATGGAAATCGATCAGTCAGGCAGTTTGAAAGTTGTTTGTTTTTTAATTTAGACACATTCAAGAACTCGCTCTACTCTTATTGTGCGTCGTTCAGATTTGTACAATATCAGATTCATGTCGTGTCCGTTCTCCAACCGAGCATGTTTTCCCTGAGAGGCACCTGTTGTTACCAAATAAGGGCTTGGGACTGCAGGGTTTTGTACGCTAGCGGTAGCTAAACGAAAAGGGTCTGAACATTTCTTCCACTTCTCTCAGTGGGTGTGGATAGGTTTGTACGACGACGTGGAGAGCTGGAGATGGTCACTGTCGGACGGAAGCTTCTACAAACCCGGAGAGAGCACGTTCAGAAACTGGTCACCTGGAGAACCTGACAACAGGCGCAGTGCAGAGCATTGTGCACAAATGTCTGATAGTGGACTCTGGGGCGATGTACCGTGTGGGTCAAGTTACAAGCCAGTCTGCAGTGAGGTCACAGGTGAGATTATGAATGGTTGGGAAACATGACAGTGAATCCTTCTTTTCCTCTCTGCATCTCTGTTGTTTTGCATATGAACGTTATTCAAAGCAGGTAGATGTTGCTCATAAAGCTGCAGTACATAAAACTGCTGAGTCATGCACCAAACTTTATAACCAACACAGACTTGGTCAACAGAGAAAAGAGAAGTAGAGCTCATTCCAGGTTTAATAAGTAACAGTTTTAACCAAAGGAAGGAAAAACACAGCACTCCACATACTCCACTGTGTCGGTCATCTTAAATATGCATGTTCCTTAAAAACGTGGCGTCATTTAAAAGGGAAATAAACAGGCTTTCCAGCAGTATATGATTTATTGCCAAGAAGCATTGTTGGTACCACACAGAAAACACACAGATTAGAGTTTTGAATTGTCAAAGCACTGAGGCAGAAATATTACCTTGATGCAACTGCAAGCCTTCTGGAGTAGATACAGTATGCTAGGACCAATATTAGGTTCGACTACTAGAGCAGTGATTGATGTAAAATGCATTAATCACCACAGACCAGAAAACAAGTTAAATTGCCGGCTTATTATAATTAGTTGAAGACAGAAAAGACAGTTGACAGTAGATATGGATCAATCCTACCAGATTTTGGTGAAATCTTGCAACATCCAGCAGAGGGCGTTTTGCTTCTGTGTGTTGCACAGTTCAAGGGGTCCCTGGGTGGCTCGCCATCTTGTGGCTCGCCATCTTGTGTCTCGCACGTGAAATCCAACTCCGGTATTCGCTCTGAATTCCCGGTCCAAACCTTAATGGCCTACCATAACAACCAAATAATATGCATAAACAAATCCAATAATACATCCAGTAGCTTCAAATATTCAAATATCTGTTTTTCAGCTTACTTGGTACTTCATAAGATGGCGCACTCGCCATCACAGCGGCGGTAAAAAAAATAGCATCACCGGACATTGAACTACAGGCCTGTGCTCCGTTTAAGCACCAATTTTACCGTGTATAGACTGGTGTAGTAATGACGTATTTTTGAAGGCCAACCCGAAAAAATGCCGCCGGTAGTTCCTTCGGAAATTCGCCTATGGGATTTTTGAATTGGATTTTGGATCATTGTATAAAATAAGCTCTGTGTCAAACACACGTTTCTGACGTCAACAAGTCACGGACAGGTTGAAGAAGCTAAATTAACTCCTTCAGAGTACAAAAATAACTGTACATAGACTTTAACTCATTATTTTTTTCTTCTCTATTTTCCTCTGTTTTAATCAGCAGCTCTGCAAAGTCCGTCTGCGTATCTCCCTCGTTCAGAGGCAGGAGAAAAAAAAAATAACAACCTGGTTGGCTGTGGCTAGTCACATGGGTCACGCTGCAACGTAACTCTTCAAAATAAGAGTCTAAACACATTTTTAAACCATTTTAAATAAAATAGAAAACAAAAATATGAATTCACAGGTTTTTAACCCTTTAACATGTTTTTAAACCTAAATTAAATATTATATCATGAAATATAGCATTGCTGACAATTTTAATGATTTTTAACCCATGTTTATCTATTTATTGTCTATTTATCACTTGTAAAGTATTTCTTATTGGCTGATTTTATTAACAAACTTTTATTTAATGAGGCTTTGTAGACCAGGGTCACACAACGCTGTGGTCTCTCTTCAGGGCCGAATGTGACATTTGTCCTTGTCAATACCACCATGACATGGACCAAGGCCCAGAGCTACTGCAGAGAACACCACACAGACCTGGCCAGTGTGAGAAACATGGACGAGAACCAGAGGGTGGCGCAGCTGGTTCCTCCTGGAGAGGATATCTGGATCGGCCTCAACAGAGAGTCCTGGAAGTGGAAGGATGGAAGTAGTTCTTTGTTTAGGTACTGGAAAACAGGTCAACCCAATAACGACTACGGAGATGAGAAATGCGGAGCAGCAGACTTCAGTTATCCTGGTCGATGGGTGGACGGGTCCTGTCACATCACGATACCATTCATCTGCTACAGAGGTGAGATGTCTTCATTCAAGACCTGACTGTCTTTGGGTTTGTGTCATGTGAAGAACATACTCGAACATACTGTATAGAAATCCTCAACCATCATGCTGATAAGGTTCATACATGCTGATGATTTCTCTCCTTCCGCTGAATGTTAACCTGCTGTTGTTGCTGATATTGAATATGATGAACCAACTTTTTTAGAAGTTCCTAAACCATCAAAACAAGTGGTCAAAGTGAGGCTGGTGAAAAGCAGCTCCTCTCTGGATTTGAATGACCCTGCAGTGATGGACGCCGTGTTGAAGCAGGTACATCTCTAACGCCACATCGAAAACATTATAATAATTGCTCATTGTTATCGTAAGAAGGTATGAAAAGATGGTCGACATGACAGCTCTGGCCTGTGGGCCCGCCACTTGCATGGATGGACATGAGGATCAAGTGTAATGCAGGTGAAGGCGCTGGCGTTGGCATGCTGGCCATTAGGAACACAGAGCTCAAGGATGTTCATGAGATTACTTGTTACTGGAGCACCCTATAGACTGGCACAAACATGAGTCCTAACACCAGGAAGTGAGTCAGCATTTTTGCGCCATGGGTTCCGAACTCTAAAGGTCAATGTGGATGTTGAATGGGTTTGTGTTTATACGCCTGAATTAAGGTCTGTGGTTAACACAAGCTGAAGAGATGTTGACGTTTTGTTAGATGAGATGAACTACGTTAGCTAAGACCCCCACTTGTGAATTTTAAAACGGCGGTTGCTAACAAGTAGCTAACTGAGACGATAGTGGTTGTTGCAGACATTAAACGTCATCGCGTCTGAAACTCTCACTAATCCTCCTTACAGCTTTCAATGCTCTTGTAAATATTAGATTAATAAACAACTTATTAAGCTACGGTTTCTCTAGCTTGTCAAAACCGCTGATTAGATCGATGAAGTGCAACGGTTGTGACTTTATCATAAACCAACCGCGGTGTAGTTAGCTTGTAGCATAACGTTAGCTTCTTACTTCTCTCGGCTGCGTTAACTCTTCAAACTTCATATAAATTGTGTTCATCTGTAAAGATTATCCCGCTGAACTAAACAGCTACGCGTCAGAAACGTTTTTGAGATTATTTTCTGCAATGATCCAAAATTCAATGAAAGAAATCCCATCGGAGAATTCTCGTTCGAACCCATGGCGAAGCTGTGAATGTCTGTCGGAGGCCCCTGTTTGCAAAGTCTTCAACAGGAGTAGGAGTTGTAGGAGACACGTTGTCCATATTTATGCTACAGACGAGGAACATGTTTGTGGTTGCAGGATGCACTTGACCTGAATGTTTCTCTTTGCTTGACAAAGTAAATGTTTTTTTTCTGTCAGCTCAAACAGAAGCTAAAGGATCAGGGGGTGAATGAAGACGTCAAACTGAGCTGGAGGAAGCAGGCGGACGGGAAGGTCTTCCACAAAGAGAAGAAGAAGAGGATGATTACAAAAGCAAGAGATGAGCTCTAGACTAGTGAAAGATGTTTTTCATTGGTCAATAACGCATCATTCCCACTTTTATCCTGTGAGTTCTTATATAATTCGTACAGAAGCTTAAACTGATGCAAGTCTGTGAGAGCCGACTGTTTCCTTTTGTAATCCTCATTTTAGTGTTCAGTCTCTTAAAGTTCCCATATTCTTCTTGTCCTGGTTTTAGATGCTCTTTAGTGTGTCCTCTAGGTGTTTTATGCATGTTTAGACATCTTTTTCTGCAGGACTCCATGGGACATTTCCTGGATAAATAAAGGTTAAATACAAAAAATCTATGTGCAAAAATTCAAAGTCTGCGGAAACTTCTCGGCTTCTCCGAGCGCCTCCTGTTAGCAGGAGCAATAGCCTCGTTGAAAATGTGTGGAGTGACATCGCAAGACAAAGACCTCGTTGTAGCAAGCGCAAGCTAACCTCAGACTGACTGCAGCATTCCCAATATGGTAAAGTGGGCGGGGCATATCAGAGACCAAAGCTAAACGACTGACCAATTACGAGAGAGCAGAAAGGGACCCTTTTTTTCTTTTTTTTTTCCTTGGTGGGGGATTCTGAGTGTTGCCTGCATGGAGCAGCAGCACATGAAAACAGATATTAGCGATTGGGAACGTACTTTAGTAGACACATAAATTAGATGTGATTAGATCTTTAACTGTAATGATGTAATGTTTCTGTATCTCTGTAAGTATAATCATCCTGAATGCATCATTTGACATATGAAGCCATGTTCCCTGCATGTGTCTGTGTGAAATAAACTAATGCAATAAGTAACTGTAATTACAAGAATACAATCTTGTATAGATTCATGCTGTTTCATAAGGGACGTGGGAATAAGCAGCATAAGCAGTGTAAAAGACCTTAAGCGAATATGCATGCAAATGTGCGTGGTTACATTCGGGATATGACGTTTACATGCTCACAGAGAAACCTGGTTATTTATATCCCTGTATACATGATCAATAATAGCGTCCCAGTTTCTTCTTATGTTTCTTTTTTACAACACAACACCGCGTACATTTAGAAATATAAAAGACATGAAAACACCGTGGCTTATACAAAAAAAAATTTGAATTCACCCCTTTATGAATCCAAAATGAACTAAAATTCCTAAACAAACGTAAGGGCGGCAGTAGCTCAGTCTGTAGGGACTTGGGTTGGTAATAGGAGGGTTGCCGGTTCAAGTCCCGGCACGGACCAAGTCCGGAAATTGGTTTGGTAGCTGGAGAGGTGCCAGTCCACTTCCTGAGCACTGCTGAGGTGCCCCTGAGCAAGGCACCGAACCCCAACAACTGCTCTGGGGCGCTCTCTGTGGGCAGCCCCCTCACTCTGAGACCTCTCCATTAATGCAGAGTGAAAACCGAATTTCCCCTCGCGGGATTAATAAAGTATATAAAAAAATAAATAAAAATAAAATGATCTTTGAAAGTTCTGTTTAAACTTTCTTTTTATCCGCCAACACGGCCGGTTTCTGAAATCAGGATTTGATGTTTACCTGCACAAATACAAAAACGGGATAATTAAAACCCCAATCATAACCGGGATACTCACGTCCATGTAAACGCCATCACTAACACAGTTGAACTTTAATTGTCTATTTCATTTTTCTCTTCTTGTCATCAAGCTTTACTTTGAAGCTGAGCCATGATCCACTTCCTGAATCAGAGAGAAATACCGTTTGAACGTGCCAGCCCAGCTCTTCTCCCGGTTCTCTGTAAAGTTCTGACAGAATGTGAGATCAGGGAAGTTTATATTTCCAAATGGGGTCACAGCAACTTGTTGTGGAAACTCACCGTCAATAAACACTGAATAATTTCATGAAAGAATATTACACGTGGTTGTCGACTCTTGGACTGTCCACTGTTGAGCTGCAGCCAACAGCTGACATGTTTGACTCTATTCACTGAATTTCTGCCTCGTCAGATGTAATAATATGAACATAGATCGTGACACAATAACGCAAACACACATCGGTATGGAAACGCGTTTATTCATCATCGATACAACAGGAACATTCTGTCATGTTTGGGTTTCTGTGTGTCTTCCCACGTGTGTTTGTTTTGTTTTTCCCTGTCTGTCTACTCCCTCTGTGTTTTCCCTTCACCCCTTAATTACTCATTGGTTTCAGGTTGGTTCATAGGTGTGTTCACTTCAATCAGCTCATTATGTAAGCCGGCTCCCTCCATGCTGCCGGCGCCAGATTATTGTTCTTCCCTCAGTGGTTTGTACTCTCCGTGTCTTTACCAGTTATTTAGTGCTCTGTGATTGCTCGTGTTTTTCCCTGTCGTGTTTTTTGACCCTTCGTGTTTTTCTCCCTCTCGCTAGTTCTATAGCTGTAGCTATAAACACAGCCTCAGATGCAAATAAGTAAACTTTATTGTGCAATAATGTATGCAAAAACAAAATGAAATATGTGAGTGTATAACTTCGACAGTTTTTGATGTACAGTCAGACTGACGGAGAAAAGAACACGAGAGGATGGATCAATTTCTTCTGAGCGTCATCGCAGCATCAGGCAAGACGAACTTTTAAGCTATTCGTTCAAACGCTGTTTCTGTCGTTAAACGTTTGTGAGATACTAAAACTAATGATGTCCTTTTTATTCATCACCATGTGTGTCCACGCCTGCAGCACTGTGTGCCGTTTATACTCAAGCTGAACGGGAGTATCATTTTGTGTATGAGCGAAAGAACATGTCTGAAGCTCTGAGCCACTGCAGAGACAAATACACCGACCTGGCCTCCATCCACAACATGAAGGACGTGGAGCTGCTCAACAAACTGGCAGATTTGGACAGATTGTTCCACCCTTTTGTGAGTATGCTTTCTTTATTTCAAATCCACTTTGTGGAAATCGATCAGTCAGGCAGTTTGAAAGTTGTTTGTTTTTTAATTTAGACACATTCAAGAACTCGCTCTACTCTCATTGTGCATCGTTCAGATTTGTACAATATCAGATTCATGTCGTGTCCGTTCTTCAACCGAGCATGTTTTCCCTGAGAGGCACCTGTTGTTACCAAATAAGGGCTTGGGACTGCAGGGTTTTGTACGCTAACGGTAGCTAAACGAAAAGGGTCTGAACATTTCTTCCACTTCTCTCAGTGGGCGTGGATAGGTTTGTACGACGACGTGGAGAGCTGGAGGTGGTCGCTGTCAGACGGAAGCTTCTACAAACCCGGAGAGAGCACGTATAGAAACTGGTCACATGATGAACCCAACAACAAGCACAGTGCAGAGCATTGTGCACAAATGTCTGATAATGGACTCTGGGGCGATGTACCGTGTGGGTCAAGTTACAAACCAGTCTGCAGTGAGGTCACAGGTGAGATTATGAATGGTTGGGAAACATGACAGTGAATTCTTCTTTTCCTCTCTGCATCTCTGTTTTGCATATGAACATTATTCAAAGCAGGTAGATGTTGGTCATAAAGCTGCAGTACATAAAACTGCTGAGTCATGCACCAAACTTTATAACCAACACAGACTTGGTCAACAGAGAGAAGAGAAGTAGAGCTCATTCCAGGTTTAATAAGGAACAGTTTTAACCAAAGGAAGGAAAAACACAGCACTCCACATACTCCACTGTGTCGGTCATCTTAAATATGCATGTTCCTTAAAAACGTGGCATCATTTAAAAGGGAAATAAACAGGCTTTCCAGCAGTATATGATTTATTGCCAAGAAACATTGTTGGTACCACACAGAAAACACACACCAAAGACACATTTACTGACTTGCTACACACAGACAGAGTTTTGAATTGTCAAAGCACTGAGGCAGAAATATTACTTTGATGCAACTGTAAGCCTTCTGGAGTATATACAGTATGCTAGGACCAATATTAGGTTAGACTATGAAGGATAAAAGTTGCTATTTCCTTTTAAGCAACAAACCATTTAAGTGATTAACTATCAAGGCCCACTGAACCTATCAATGTGGGTGAGTGATTAACTGTTCAGGGCCTTAAACTAAACCTATGTTTGATTTGGTGAGTGATTCAGTTTAAAGGGGCACATCAAACACATGTTGGAATGTGCACTCACTTCTACAAGTCCTCTTCACAGAATACCTTTAACCTCTGAACTGAAATCTCAAACAATTAGATTAAAACACTTTGATTATAAGTAGAAAGAGGCCGAATATATATCAACTACTAGAGCAGTGATTGATGTACAATGCATTAATCACCACAGACCAGAAAACAAGTTAAATTGCCGGCTTATTATAATTAGTTGAAGACAGAAAAGACAGTTGACAGTAGATATGGATCAATCCTACCAGATTTTGGTGAAATCTTGCAACATCCAGCAGAGGGCGTTTTGCTTCTGTGTGTTGCACAGTTCTAGGGGTCCCTGCGTGGCTCGCCATCTTGTGTCTCGCACGTGAAATCCAACTCCGGTATTCGCTCTTAATTCCCGGTCCAAACCTTAATGGCCTACCATAACAACCAAATAATATGCATAAACAAATCAAATAAAACATCCAGTAGCTTCAAATGTTCAAATATCTGTTTTTCAGCTTAGTTGGTACTTCATAAGATGGCGCACTCGCCATCACAGCGGCGGTAAAAAAAATAGCATCACCGGACATTGAACTACAGCATGTGCTCCGTTTAAGCACCAATTTTACCGAGTATAGACAGGTGTAGTAATGACGTATTTTTATAGGCCAACCCGAAAAAAATGGCGCCGGTAGTTCCTTCGGAAATTCGCCATGGGATTTTTGAATTGGATTTTGGATCATTGTATAAAATAAGCTCTGTGTCAAACACACATTTCTGACGTCAACAAGTCACGGACAGGTTGAAGAAACTAAATTAACTCCTTCAGAGTACAAAAATAACTGTACATAGACTTTAACTCGTTATTTTTTTCTTCTCTATTTTCCTCTGTTTTAATCAGCAGCTCTGCAAAGTCCGTCTGCGTATCTCCCTCGTTCAGAAGTAGGCGGGAAAAAAAACAACCTGATTGGCTGTGGCTAGTCACATGGGTCACGCTGCAACGCAACTCTTCAAAATAAGAGTCTAAACACATTTTTAAACCATTTTAAATAACATTTAAAATAACAATATGAATTCACAAGTTTTTAACCCTTTAACATGTTTTTAAACCTAAATTAAATATTATATCATGAAATATAGCATTGCTGACAATTTTAATGATTTTTAACCCATGTTTATGTCATGGTTTTGTTCTGTATTTAATCCTGTTTTAGTTTTCATTATTTCCCTTGTGTTCTGTGTATGTATGTTCCTAGTGTGGTTTACTTTAGTCCTTAGTGTGTTTTCCTGTATCCTTGTGTTCTTCTATGTTGCCTGTTAGTTTATTTCCTGTCTTGTGTTTTAAGTCTAGTCTTTGGTGTTTCCTGTTTTATTTTGTAGATCTGGTTTTGGTGGTGGTGTCAGTGTTGGGTTTTACTTTGTACTTGTCCTCAGTGTTCTGGTCTTGTGTTCTTTGTTCCTTGTGTTTCCCGCCTTTCTGATTACCCTGATGTTTCTCACCTGTCTCGTTAGTCTCACCTGTGTCTGATAACTCTGTCTATTTAGTCTCTGTGTTTGCCTCAGTTTCTGGTTGGTTCATTGTCATTGTCTTTCGTATGTCGTCGTCTTTGGTTGCTCCTGCTCCGTGTTTTCTCCATCGTGGTTTTTGGTTTTTCTAAGTACGTTTTTTTGTTTTGCCTTTTTGTTAAAATAAATTATTGGTTATTCTGCACTTGGGTCCTCCTCTCCTCTCTATTGGCTGTTTTTATTAACAAGCTTTTATTTAATGAGGCTTTGTAGACCAGGGTCACACAACGCTGTAGTCTCTCTTCAGGGCCGAATGTGACATTTGTCCTTGTCAATGTCACCATGACATGGACCAAGGCCCAGAGCTACTGCAGAGAACACCACACAGACCTGGCCAGTGTGAGAAACATGGACGAGAACCAGAGGGTGGCACAGCTGGTTCCTCCTGGAGAGGATATCTGGATCGGCCTCAACAGAGAGTCCTGGAAGTGGAAGGATGGAAGTAGTTCTTTGTTTAGGTACTGGAAAACAGGTCAACCCAACAACTACAAAGATGATAAATGTGTATTAGCAGACTTCAATTCCACTGGTCGATGGAGGGACGGGCCCTGTGACTTAGTGATACCATTCATCTGCTACAGAGGTGAGATGTCTTCATTCAAGACCTGACTGTCTTTGGGTTTGTGTCATGTGAAGAACATACTCGAACATACTGTATAGAAATCCTCAACCATCATGCTGATAAGGTTCATACATGCTGATGATTTCTCTCCTTAAGCTGAATGTCAACCTGCTGTTGTTGCTGATATTGAATATGATGAACCAACTTTTTTAGAAGTTCCTAAAGCATCACGAGTGGTCAAAGTGAGGCTGGTGAAAAGCAGCTCCTCTCTGGATTTGAATGACCCTGCAGTGATGGACGCCGTGTTGAAGCAGGTACATCTCTAACGTCACATCGAAAACATTATAATAATTGCTCATTGTTATCGTAAGAAGGTATGAAAAGATGGTCGACATGACAGCTCTGGCCTGTGGGCCCGCCACTTGCATGGATGGACATGAGGATCAAGTGTAATGCAGGTGAAGGCGCTGGCGTTGGCATGCTGACCATTAGGAACACAGAGCTCAAGGATGTTCATGAGATTACTTGTTACTGGAGCACCCTATAGACTGGCACAAACATGAGTCCTAACACCAGGAAGTGAGTCAGCATTTTTGCGCCATGGGTTCCGAACTCTAAAGGTCAATGCGGATGTTGAATGGGTTTGTGTTTATCCGCCTGAATTAAGGTCTGTGGTCAACACAAGCTGAAGAGATGTTGACGTTTTGTTAGATGAGATAAACTACGTTAGCTAAGACCCCCACTTGTGAATTTTAAAACGGCGGTTGCTAACAAGTAGCTAACTGAGACGATAGTGGTTGTTGCAGACATTAAACGTCATCACGTCAGAAACTCTCACTAATCCTCCTTACAGCTTTCAATGCTCTTGTAAATATTAGATCAATAAACAACTTATTAAGCTACGGTTTCTCTAGCTTGTCAAAACCACTGATTAGATCGATGAAGTGCAACGGTCGTGACTTTATCATAAACCAACCGCGGTGTAGTTAGCGTGTAGCATAACGTTAGCTTCTTACTTCTCTCGGCTGCGTTAACTCTTCAAACTTCATATAAATTGTGTTCATCTGTAAAGATTATCCCGCTGAACTAAACAGCTACGCGTCAGAAACGTGTTTGACACAGAGATTATTTTCTGCAATGATCCAAAATTCAAAGACAAAAATCCCATCGGAGAATTCTCGTTTGAACCCATGGTGAAGCTGTGAATGTCTGTCGGAGGCCCCTGTTTGCAAAGTCTTCAACAGGAGTAGGAGTTGTAGGAGACACGTTGTCCATATTTATGCTACAGACGAGGAACATGTTTGTGGTTGCAGGATGCAATTGACCTGAATGTTTCCCTTTGCTTGACAAAGTAAATGTTTTTTCTGTCAGCTCAAACAGAAGCTAAAGGATCAGGGGGTGAATGAAGACGTCAAACTGAGCTGGAGGAAGCAGGCGGACGGGAAGGTCTTCCACAAAGAGAAGAAGAAGAGGATGATTACAAAAGCAAGAGATGAGCTCTAGACTAGTGAAAGATGTTTTTCATTGGTCAATAACGCATCATTCCCACTTTTATCCTGTGTGTTCTTATATAATTCGTACAGAAGCTTAAACTGATGCAAGTCTGTGAGAGCCGACTGTTTCCTTTTGTAATCCTCATTTTAGTGTTCAGTCTCATTCAGTCTCTTAAAGTTCCCATATTCTTCTTGTCCTGGTTTTAGATGCTCTTTAGTGTGTCCTCCAGGTGTTTTATGCATGTTTAGACATCTTTTTCTGAAGGACTCCATGGGACATTTCCTGGATAATTAAAGGTTAAATAAAAAAAATCTATGTGCAAAAATTCAAAGTCTGCGGAAACTTCTCGGCTTCTCCTAGCGCCTCCTGTTATCAGGAGCAATAGCCTCGTTGAAAATGTGTGGAGTGACATCGCAAGACAAAGACCTCGTTGTAGCAAGCGCAAGCTAACCTCAGACTGACTGCAGCATTCCCAATATGGTAAAGTGGGCGGGGCATATCAGAGACCAAAGCTAAACGACTGACCAATTACGAGAGAGCAGAAAGGGACCCTTTCTTTTTTTTTCCTTGGTGGGGGATTCTGAGTGTTGCCTGCATGGAGCAGCAGCACATGAAAACAGATATTAGCGATTGTGAACTTACTTTAGTAGACACATAAATTAGATGTGATTAGATCTTTAACTGTAATGATGTAATGTTTCTGTATCTCTGTAAGTATAATCATCCTGAATGCATCATTTGACATATGAAGCCATGTTCCCTGCATGTGTCTGTGTGAAATAAACTAATGCAATAAGTAACTGTAGTTACAAGAATACAATCTTGTATAGATTCATGCTGTTTCATAAGGGATGTGGGAATAAGCAGCATAAGCAGTGTAAAAGACCTTAAGCAAATATGCATGCAAATGTGCGTGGTTACATTCGGGATATGACGTTTACATGCTCACAGAGAAACCTGGTTATTTATATCCCTGTATACATGATCAATAATAGCGTCCTGGTTTCTTCTTATGATGTTTCTTTTTTACAACACAACACCGCACACATTTAGAAATATAAAAGAAATTGAAAATATCACTTAAATGTATGCCTTTATGAATCCAAAATAAACTAAAATTCCTAAACAAACATAAACACGGCCGGTTTCTGAAATCAGGATTTGATGTTTACCTGCACAAATACAAAAACGGGATAATTAAAACCCCAATCATAACCGGGATACTCACGTCCATGTAAACGCCATCACTAACACAGTTGAACTTTAATTGTCTATTTCATTTTTCTCTTCTTGTCATCAAGCTTTACTTTGAAGCTGAGCCATGATCCACTTCCTGAATCAGAGAGAAATACCGTTTGAACGTGCCAGCCCAGCTCTTCTCCCGGTTCTCTGTAAAGTTCTGACAGAATGTGAGATCAGGGAAGTTTATATTTCCAAATGGGGTCACAGCAACTTGTTGTGGAAACTCACCGTCAATAAACACTGAATAATTTCATGAAAGAATATTACACGTGGTTGTCGACTCTTGGACTGTCCACTGTTGAGCAGCAGCCAACAGCTGACATGTTTGACTCTATTCACTGAATTTCTGCCTCGTTAGATGTAATAATATGAACATAGATCGTGACACAATAACGCAAACACACATCGGTATGGAAACATGTTTATTCATCATCGATACAACAGGAACATTCAGTGCAGTTAACTCCAACAGCATGAAACAAGCCAGCCCCAGATGCAAATAAGTAAACTTCATTTTGGAAATATGGATGCAAAAATCACATGAAAGATGTGAGTGTATAAATTCGACAGTTTTTGATGTACAGTCAGACTGACGGAGAAAAGAACACGAGAGGATGGATCAATTTCTTCTGAGCGTCATCGCAGCATCAGGCAAGACGAACTTTTAAGCTATTCGTTCAAACGCTGTTTCTGTCGTTAAACGTTTGTTTGTGAGATACTAAAACTGATGATGTCCTTTTTATTCATCACCATTTGTGTCCACGCCTGCAGCACTGTGTGCCGTTTATACTCAAGCTGAACGGGAGTATCATTTTGTGTATGAGCGAAAGACCATGGCTGGAGCTCTGAGCCACTGCAGAGACAAATACACCGACCTGGCCTCCATCCACGACATGAAGGACGTGGAGCTGCTCAACAAACTGGTAGATTTGGACAGAATGTTCTACCATTTTGTGAGTATGCTTTCTTTATTTCAAATCCACTTTATGGAAATCGATCAGTCAGGCAGTTTGAAAGTTGTTTGTTTTTTAATTTAGACACATTCAAGAACTCGCTCTACTCTTATTGTGCGTCGTTCAGATTTGTACAATATCAGATTCATGTCGTGTCCGTTCTCCAACCGAGCATGTTTTCCCTGAGAGGCACCTGTTGTTACCAAATAAGGGCTTGGGACTGCAGGGTTTTGTACGCTAACGGTAGCTAAACGAAAAGGGTCTGAACATTTCTTCCACTTCTCTCAGCGGGCGTGGATAGGTTTATACGACGACGTGGAGAGCTGGAGATGGTCGCTGTCGGACGGAAGCTTCTACAAACCCGGAGAGAGCACGTTCAGAAACTGGTCACCTGGAGAACCTGACAACAAGCACAGTGCAGAGCAATGTGCACAAATGTCTGATAGTGGACTCTGGAACGATGTACTGTGTGGGTCAAGTTACAAACCAGTCTGCAGTGAGGTCACAGGTGAGATTATGAATGGTTGGGAAACATGACAGTGAATCCTTCTTTTCCTCTCTGCATCTCTGTTGTTTTGCTTATGAACGTTATTCAAAGCAGGTAGATGTTGGTCATAAAGCTGCAGTACATAAAACTGCTGAGTCATGCACCAAACTCTATAACCAACACAGACTTGGTCAACAGAGAGAAGAGAAGTAGAGCTCATTCCAGGTTTAATAAGTAACAGTTTTAACCAAAGGAAGGAAAAACACAGCACTCCACATACTCCACTGTGTCGGTCATCTTAAATATGCATGTTCCTTAAAAACGTGGCATCATTTAAAAGGGAAATAAACAGGCTTTCCAGCAGTATATGATTTATTGCCAAGAAGCATTGTTGGTACCACACAGAAAACACACACCAAAGACACATTTACTGACTTGCTACACACAGACAGAGTTTTGAATTGTCAAAGCACTGAGGCAGAAATATTACCTTGATGCAACTGTAAGCCTTCTGGAGTAGATACAGTATGCTAGGACCAATATTAGGTTCAACTACTAGAGCAGTGATTGATGTACAATGCATTAATCACCACAGACCAGAAAACAAGTTAAATTGCCGGCTTATAATAATTAGTTGAAGACAGAAAAGACAGTTGACAGTAGATATGGATCAATCCTACCAGATTTTGGTGAAATCTTGCAACATCCAGCAGAGGGCGTTTTGCTTCTGTGTGTTGCACAGTTCAAGGGGTCCCTGGGTGGCTCGCCATCTTGTGTCTCGCACGTGAAATCCAACTCCGGTATTCGCTCTGAATTCCCGGTCCAAACCTTAATGGCCTACCATAACAACCAAATTATATGCATAAACACATCAAATAAAACATCCAGTAGCTTCAAATATTCAAATATCTGTTTTTCAGCTTACTTGGTACTTCATAAGATGGCGCACTCGCCATCACAGCGGCGGTAAAATAAATAGCATCACCGGACATTGAACTACAGCATGTGCTCCGTTTAAGCACCAATTTTACCGTGTATAGACTGGTGTAGTAATGACGTATTTTTATAGGCCAACCCGAAAAAATGCCGCCGGTAGTTCATTCGGAAATTCGCCATGGGATTTTTGAATTGGATTTTGGATCATTGTATAAAATAAGCTCTGTGTCAAACACACGTTTCTGACGTCAACAAGTCACGGACAGGTTGAAGAAACTAAATTAACTCCTTCAGAGTACAAAAATAACTGTACATAGACTTTAACTCATTTTTTTTTCTTCTCTATTTTCCTCTGTTTTAATCAGCAGCTCTGCAAAGTCCGTCTGCGTATCTCCCTCGTTCAGAAGTAGGCGGGGAAAAAAACAACCTGGTTGGCTGTGGCTAGTCACATGGGTCACGCTGCAACGCGACTCTTCAAAATAAGAGTCTAAACACATTTTGAAACCATTTTAAATAACATTTAAAATAACAATATGAACATGTTTTTCACCCTTTAGCATGTTTTTAAACCTAAATTAAATATTATATCATGAAATATAGCATTGCTGACAATTTTTATGAATTTAACCCCTGTTTATCTATTTATTGTCTTTTTATCACTTGTAAAGTATTTCTTATTGGCTGTTTTTATTAACAAACTTTTATTTAATGAGGCTTTGTAGACCAGGGTCACACAACGCTGTGGTCTCTCTTCAGGGCCGAATGTGACATTTGTCCTTGTCAATACCACCATGACATGGACCATGGCCCAGAGCTACTGCAGAGAACACCACACAGACCTGGCCAGTGTGAGAAACATGGACGAGAACCAGAGGGTGGCGCAGCTGGTTCCTCCTGAAGAGGATATCTGGATCGGCCTCAACAGAGAGTCCTGGAAGTGGAAGGATGGAAGTAGTTCTTTGTTTAGGTACTGGATAAGAGGTGAACCCAATAACTACCACAGAGATGAGAAATGCGCAGCAGCAGACTTCCATTCCTCTGGTCGATGGGTGGACTGGCCCTGTCACTACACGATAGCATTCATCTGCTACAGAGGTGAGATGTCTTCATTCAAGACCTGACTGTCTTTGGGTTTGTGTCATGTGAAGAACATACTCGAACATACTGTATAGAAATCCTCAACCATCATGCTGATTAGGTTCATACATGCTGATGATTTCTCTCCTTCCGCTGAATGTCAACCTGCTGTTGTTGTTGATATTGAATATGATGAACCAACTTTTTTAGAAGTTCCTAAAGCATCAAAACAAGTGGTCAAAGTGAGGCTGGTGAAAAGCAGCTCCTCTCTGGATTTGAATGACCCTGCAGTGATGGACGCCGTGTTGAAGCAGGTACATCTCTAACGTCACATCGAAAACGTTATAATAATTGCTCATTGTTATCGTAAGAAGGTATGAAAAGATGGTCGACATGACAGCTCTGGCCTGTGGGCCCGCCACTTGCATGGATGGACATGAGGATCAAGTGTAATGCAGGTGAAGGCGCTGGCGTTGGCATGCTGGCCATTAGGAACACAGAGCTCAAGGATGTTCATGAGATTACTTGTTACTGGAGCACCCTATAGACTGGCACAAACATGAGTCCTAACACCAGGAAGTGAGTCAGCATTTTTGCGCCATGGGTTCCGAACTCTAAAGGTCAATGTGGATGTTGAATGGGTTTGTGTTTATACGCCTGAATTAAGGTCTGTGGTTAACACAAGCTGAAGAGATGTTGACGTTTTGTTAGATGAGATGAACTACGTTAGCTAAGACCCCCACTTGTGAATTTTAAAACGGCGGTTGCTAACAAGTAGCTAACTGAGACGATAGTGGTTGTTGCAGACATTAAACGTCATCACGTCTGAAACTCTCACTAATCCTCCTTACAGCTTTCAATGCTCTTGTAAATATTAGATCAATAAACAACTTATTAAGCTACGGTTTCTCTAGCTTGTCAAAACCGCTGATTAGATCGATGAAGTGCAACGGTCGTGACTTTATCATAAACCAACCGCGGTGTAGTTAGCTTGTAGCATAACGTTAGCTTCTTACTTCTCTCGGCTGCGTTAACTCTTCAAACTTCATATAAATTGTGTTCATCTGTAAAGATTATCCCGCTGAACTAAACAGCTACGCATCAGAAACGTGTTTGACACAGAGATTATTTTCTGCAAGATCCAAAATTCAATGAAAGAAATCCCATCGGAGAATTCTCGTTTGAACCCATGGTGAAGCTGTGAATGTCTGTCGGAGGCCCCTGTTTGCAAAGTCTTCAACAGGAGTTGGAGTTGTAGGAGACACGTTGTCCATATTTATGCTACAGACGAGGAACATGTTTGTGGTTGCAGGATGCACTTGACCTGAATGTTTCTCTTTGCTTGACAAAGTAAATGTTTTTTTCTGTCAGCTCAAACAGAAGCTAAAGGATCAGGGGGTGAATGAAGACGTCAAACTGAGCTGGAGGAAGCAGGCGGACGGGAAGGTCTTCCACAAAGAGAAGAAGAAGAGGATGATTACAAAAGCAAGAGATGAGCTCTAGACTAGTGAAAGATGTTTTTCATTGGTCAATAACGCATCATTCCCACTTTTATCCTGTGTGTTCTTATATAATTCGTACAGAAGCTTAAACTGATGCAAGTCTGTGAGAGCCGACTGTTTCCTTTTGTAATCCTCATTTTAGTGTTCAGTCTCTTAAAATTCCCATATTCTTCTTTTCCTGGTTTTAGATGCTCTTTAGTGTGTCCTCCAGGTGTTTTATGCATGTTTAGACATCTTTTTCTGAAGGACTCCATGGGACATTTCCTGGATAAATAAAGGTTAAATACAAAAAATCTATGTGCTAAAATTCAAAGTCTGCGGAAACTTCTCGGCTTCTCCTAGCGCCTCCTGTTAGCAGGAGCAATAGCCTCGTTGAAAATGTGTGGAGTGACGTCACAAGACAAAGACCTCGTTGTAGCAAGCGCAAGCTAACCTCAGACTGACTGCAGCATTCCCAATATGGTAAAGTGGGCGGGGCATATCAGAGACCAAAGCTAAACGACTGACCAATTACGAGAGAGCAGAAAGAGACCCTTTTTTTCTTTTTTTTTTCCTTGGTGGGGGATTCTGAGTGTTGCCTGCATGGAGCAGCAGCACATGAAAACAGATATTAGCGATTGTGAACTTACTTTAGTAGACACATAAATTAGATGTATGAACCCCAAAATAATATGGGATCTTTAACTGTAATGACGTAATGTTTCTGTATCTCTGTAAGTATAATCATCCTGAATGCATCATTTGACATATGAAGCCATGTTCCCTGCATGTGTCTGTGTGAAATAAACTAATGCAATAAGTAATTACAAGAATACAATCTTGTATAGATTCATGCTGTTTCATAAGGGACGTGGGAATAAGCAGCATAAGCAGTGTAAAAGACCTTAAGCAAATATGCATGCAAATGTGCGTGGTTACATTCGGGATATGACGTTTACATGCTCACAGAGAAACCTGGTTATTTATATCCCTGTATACATGATCAATAATAGCGTCCCGGTTTCTTCTTATGATGTTTCTTTTTTACAACACAACACTGCGTACATTTAGAAATATAAAAGACATGAAAACACCGTGGCTTATACAATTTTTTTTTGAAAATATCACTTCAATTCACCCCTTTATGAATCCAAAATGAACTAAAATTCCTAAACAAACGTAAGGGCGGCAGTAGCTCAGTCTGTAGGGACTTGGGTTGGGAACAGGAGGGTCGCCGGTTCAAGTCCCGGCACGGACCAAGTCCGGAAATTGGTTTGGTAGCTGGAGAGGTGCCAGTCCACTTCCTGAGCACTGCTGAGGTGCCCCTGAGCAAGGCACCGAACCCCAACAACTGCTCTGGGGCGCTCTCTGTGGGCAGCCCCCTCACTCTGAGACCTCTCCATTAATGCAGAGTGAAAACCGAATTTCCCCTCGCGGGATTAATAAAGTATATAAAAAAAATAAATAAATAAATAAATAAAATGATCTTTGAAAGTTCTGTTTAAACTTTCTTTTTATCCGCCAACACGGCCGGTTTCTGAAATCAGGATTTGATGTTTACCTGCACAAATACAGAAACGGGATACTTAAAACCCTAATCATAACCGGGATACTCACGTCCATGTAAATGCCATCACTAACACAGTTGAACTTTAATTGTCTATTTCATTTTTCTCTTCTTGTCATCAAGCTTTACTTTGAAGCTGAGCCATGATCCACTTCCTGAATCAGAGAGAAATACCGTTTGAACGTGCCAGCCCGGCTCTTCTCCCGGTTCTCTGTAAAGTTCTGACAGAATGTGAGATCAGGGAAGTTTATATTTCCACATGGGGTCACAGCAACTTGTTGTGGAAACTCACCGTCAATAAACACTGAATAATTTCATGAAAGAATATTACACGTGGTTGTCGACTCTTGAACTGTCCACTGTTGAGCTGCAGCCAACAGCTGACATGTTTGACTCTATTCACTGAATTTCTGCCTCGTTAGATGTAATAATATGAACATAGATCGTGACACAATAACGCAAACACACATCGGTATGGAAACATGTTTATTCATCATCGATACAACAGGAACATTCTGTCATGTTTGGGTTTCTGTGTGTCTCCCCACGTGTGTTTGTTTTGTTTTTCCCTGTCTGTCTACTCCCTCTGTGTTTTCCCTTCACCCCTTAATTACTCATTGGTTTCAGGTTGGCTCACAGGTGTGTTCACTTCAATCAGCTCATTATTTAAGCCGGCTCCCTCCATGCTGCCGGCGCCAGATTATTGTTCTTCCCTCAGTGGTTTGTACTCTCCGTGTCTTTACCAGTTATTTAGTGCTCTGTGATTGCTCGTGTTTTTCACTGTCGTGTTTTTTGACCCTTCGTGTTTTTCTCCCTCTCGCTAGTTCCCAGTCCTGCCCGTCCTGCACCTCGTGTTCCTCGTCGTCTCGTTTGTCTTCATCTGGCTCTACTACACGCGTCTTTTTGGATCACCTTCGAGTCACATTATATTTACTTGTACACATTATTGTCACATTAGATTTATGCTACACATTAGTCACGTATATTTTATGTAGTACATTCATTCACCGTGTCACTTGTTTAATAAATTATTGTTCGTTGATTCTGTCTCTGAGTCGTGCGTTTGGTTCCAATTCTGAATCGTAACACATTCAGGGCAGTGAACTCCAACAGCATGAAACAATACAGCCTCAGATGCAAATAAGTAAACTTTATTGTGCAATAATGTATGCAAAAACAAAATGAAATATGTGAGTGTATAACTTCGACAGTTTTTGATGTACAGTCAGACTGACGGAGAAAAGAACACGAGAGGATGGATCAATTTCTTCTGAGCGTCATCGCAGCATCAGGCAAGACGAACTTTTAAGCTATTCGTTCAAACGCTGTTTCTGTCGTTAAACGTTTGTTTGTGAGATACTAAAACTGATGATGTCCTTTTTATTCATCACCATGTGTGTCCACGCCTGCAGCACTGAGTGCCGTTTATACTCAAGCTGAACGGGAGTATCATTTTGTGTATGAGCGAAAGACCATGGCTGGAGCTCTGAGCCACTGCAGAGACAAATACACCGACCTGGCCTCCATCCACAACATGAAGGACGTGGAGCTGCTCAACAAACTGGTAGATTTGAGCAGAATGGGCTCCTCAGAAGACGCAAAAAAATTTGTGAGTATGCTTTCTTTATTTCAAATCCACTTTATGGAAATCGATCAGTCAGGCAGTTTGAAAGTTGTTTGTTTTTTAATTTAGACACATTCAAGAACTCGCTCTACTCTTATTGTGCGTCATTCAGATTTGTACAATATCAGATTCATGTCGTGTCCGTTCTCCAACCGAGCATGTTTTCCCTGAGAGGCACCTGTTGTTACCAAATAAGGGCTTGGGACTGCAGGGTTTTGTACGCTAACGGTAGCTAAACGAAAAGGGTCTGAACATTTCTTACACTTCTCTCGACAGGCGTGGATAGGTTTATACGACGACGTGGAGAGCTGGAGGTGGTCGCTGTCGGACGGAAGCTTCTACAAACCCGGAGAGAGCACGTATAGAAACTGGTCACATGATGAACCCAACAACAAACAAGGTGCAGAGCATTGTGCACAAATGTATCATAGTGGATTCTGGAGCGATGTACCGTGTGGGTCAAGTTACAAACCAGTCTGCACTGAGGTCACAGGTGAGATTATGAATGGTTGGGAAACATGACAGTGAATTCTTCTTTTCCTCTCTGCATCTCTGTTGTTTTGCATATGAACGTTATTCAAAGCAGGTAGATGTTGGTCATAAAGCTGCAGTACATAAAACTGCTGAGTCATGCACCAAACTTTATAACCAACACAGACTTGGTCAACAGAGAAAAGAGAAGTAGAGCTCATTCCAGGTAGTAACAGTTTTAACCAAAGGAAGGAAAAACACAGCACTCCACATACTCCACTGTGTCGGTCATCTTAAATATGCATGTTCCTTAAAAACGTGGCATCATTTAAAAGGGAAATAAACAGGCTTTCCAGCAGTATATGATATATTGCCAAGAAACATTGTTGGTACCACACAGAAAACACACACCAAAGACACACACATTTACTGACTTGCTACACACAGACAGAGTTTTGAATTGTCAAAGCACTGAGGCAGAAATATTACCTTGATGCAACTGTAAGCCTTCTGGAGTAGATGCAGTGTGCTAGGATCAATATTAGGTTCGACTACTAGAGCAGTGATTGATGTACAATGCATTAATCACCACAGACCAGAAAACAAGTTAAATTCCCGGCTTATTATAATTAGTTGAAGACAGAAAAGACAGTTGACATACAGTTGATATAAGATTTTAAATATCACTTTAAGGAAAAAAATGAAATATTCTCAGAGAGTCGTCTGCAGTTTTGCGGAGAGATATGGATCAATCCTACCAGATTTTGGTGAAATCTTGCAACATCCAGCGTGTTGCACAGTTCAAGGGGTCCCTGGGTGGCTCGCAATCTTGTGTCTCGCACGTGAAATCCAACTCCGGTATTCGCTCTGAATTCCCGGTCCAAACCTTAATGGCCTACCATAACAACCAAATAATATGCATAAACAAATCCAATAAAACATCCAGTAGCTTCAAATATTCAAATATCTGTTTTTCAGCTTAGTTGGTACTTCATAAGATGGCGCACTCGCCATCAAGGCGATGGTAAAAAAAATAGCATCACCGGACATTGAACTACAGCATGTGCTCCGTTTAAGCACCAATTTTACCGTGTATAGACTGGTGTAGTAATGACGTATTTTTGAAGGCCAACCCGAAAAAATGGAGCCGGTGGTTCCTTCGGAAATTCGCCTATGGGATTTTTGAATTGGATTTTGGATCATTGTATAAAATAAGCTCTGTGTCAAACACACGTTTCTGACGTCACCAAGTCACGGACAGGTTGAAGAAACTAAATTAACTCCTTCAGAGTACAAAAATAACTGTACATAGACTTTAACTCGTTATTTTTTTCTTCTCTATTTTCCTCTGTTTTAATCAGCAGCTCTGCAAAGTCCGTCTGCGTATCTCCCTCATTCAGAGGCAGGAGAAAAAAAAAATAACAACCTGGTTGGCTGTGGCTAGTCACATGGGTCACGCTGTAACGCAACTCTTCAAAATAAGAGTCTAAACACATTTTGAAACCATTTTAAATAAAATCGAAAACAAAAATATGAATTCACAAGTTTTTAACCCTTTAACATGTTTTTAAACCTAAATTAAATATTATATCATGAAATATAGCATTGCTGACAATTTTAATGATTTTTAACCCATGTTTATCTATTTATTGTCTTTTTATCACTTGTAAAGTATTTCTTATTGGCTGTTTTTATTAACAAACTTTTATTTAATGAGGCTTTGTAGACCAGGGTCACACAACACTGTGGTCTCTCTTCAGGGCCGAATGTGACATTTGTCCTTGTCAATACCACCATGACATGGACCATGGCCCAGAGCTACTGCAGAGAACACCACACAGACCTGGCCAGTGTGAGAAACATGGACGAGAACCAGAAGGTGGCGCAGCTGGTTCCTCCTGGAGAGGATATCTGGATCGGCCTCAACAGAGAGTCCTGGAAGTGGAAGGATGGAAGTAGTTCTTTGTTTAGGTACTGGAAAACAGGTCAACACAATAACTTCCACAGAGATGACAAATGTGTATCAGCAGACTTCCATTCCTCTGGTCGATGGGAGGACTGGCCCTGTGACATCCCGATACCATTCATCTGCTACAGAGGTGAGATGTCTTCATTCAAGACCTGACTGTCTTTGGGTTTGTGTCATGTGAAGAACATACTCGAACATACTGTATAGAAATCCTCAACCATCATGCTGATTAGGTTCATACATGCTGATGATTTCTCTCCTTCCGCTGAATGTTAACCTGCTGTTGTTGCTGATATTGAATATGATGAACCAACTTTTTTAGAAGTTCCTAAAGCATCACGAGTGGTCAAAGTGAGGCTGGTGAAAAGCAGCTCCTCTCTGGATTTGAATGACCCTGCAGTGATGGACGCCGTGTTGAAGCAGGTACATCTCTAACGTCACATTGAAAACATTATAATAATTGCTCATGGTTATCGTAAGAAGGTATGAAAAGATGGTCGACATGACAGCTCTGGCCTGTGGGCCCGCCACTTGCATGGATGGACATGAGGATCAAGTGTAATGCAGGTGAAGGCACTGGCGTTGGCATGCTGGCCATTAGGAACACAGAGCTCAAGGATGTTCATGAGATTACTTGTTACTGGAGCACCCTATAGACTGGCACAAACATGAGTCCTAACACCAGGAAGTGAGTCAGCATTTTTGCGCCATGGGTTCTGGACTCTAAAGGTCAATGTGGATGTTGAATGGGTTTGTGTTTATACGCCTGAAATAAGGTCTGTGGTTAACACAAGCTGAAGAGACGTTGACATTTTGTTAGATGAGATAAACTACGTTAGCTAAGACCCCCACTTGTGAATTTTAAAACGGCGGTTGCTAACAAGTAGCTAACTGAGACGATGGTGGTTGTTGTAGACATTAAACGTCATCACGTCAGAAACTCTCACTAATCCTCCTTACAGCTTTCAATGCTCTTGTAAATATTAGATTAATAAACAACTTATTAAGCTACGGTTTCTCTAGCTTGTCAAAACCGCTGATTAGATCGATGAAGTGCAACGGTCGTGACTTTATCATAAACCAACCGCGGTGTAGTTAGCTTGTAGCATAACGTTAGCTTCTTACTTCTCTCGGCTGCGTTAACTCTTCAAACTTCATATAAATTGTGTTCATCTGTAAAGATTATCCCGCTGAACTAAACAGCTACGCGTCAGAAACGTGTTTGACACAGAGATTATTTTCTGCAATGATCCAAAATTCAATGAAAAAATCCCATCGGAGAATTCTCGTTTGAACCCATGGTGAAGCTGTGAATGTCTGTCGGAGGCCCCTGTTTGCAAAGTCTTCAACAGGAGTAGGAGTTGTAGGAGACACGTTGTCCATATTTATGCTACAGACGAGGAACATGTTTGTGGCTGCAGGATGCACTTGACCTGAATGTTTCTCTTTGCTTGACAAAGTAAATGTTTTTTTCTGTCAGCTCAAACAGAAGCTAAAGGATCAGGGGGTGAATGAAGACGTCAAACTGAGCTGGAGGAAGCAGGCGGACGGGAAGGTCTTCCACAAAGAGAAGAAGAAGAGGATGATTACAAAAGCAAGAGATGAGCTCTAGACTAGTGAAAGATGTTTTTCATTGGTCAATAACGCATCATTCCCACTTTTATCCTGTGTGTTCTTATATAATTCGTACAGAAGCTTAAACTGATGCAAGTCTGAGAGAGCCGACTGTTTCCTTTTGTAATCCTCATTTTAGTGTTCAGTCTCTTAAAATTCCCATATTCTTCTTTTCCTGGTTTTAGATGCTCTTTAGTGTGTCCTCCAGGTGTTTTATGCATGTTTAGACATCTTTTTCTGAAGGACTCCATGGGACATTTCCTGGATAAATAAAGGTTAAATACAAAAAATCTATGTGCAAAAATTCAAATTCTGCGGAAACTTCTCGGCTTCTCCTAGCGCTTCCTGTTAGCAGGAGCAATAGCCTCGTTGAAAATGTGTGGAGTGACATCGCAAGACAAAGACCTCGTTGTAGCAAGCGCAAGCTAACCTCAGACTGACTGCAGCATTCCAAATATGGTAAAGTGGGCGGGGCATATCAGAGACCAAAGCTAAACGACTGACCAATTACGAGAGAGCAGAAAGAGACCCTTTTTTTCTTTTTTTTCCTTGGTGGGGGATTCTGAGTGTTGCCTGCATGGAGCAGCAGCACATGAAAACAGATATTAGCGATTGTGAGCTTACTTCAGTAGACATAAATTAGATGTGATTAGATCTTTAACTGTAATGATGTAATGTTTCTGTATCTCTGTAAGTATAATCATCCTGAATGCATCATTTGACATATGAAGCCATGTTCCCTGCATGTGTCTGTGTGAAATAAACTAATGCAATAAGTAACTGTAGTTACAAGAATACAATCTTGTATAGATTCATGCCGTTTCATAAGGGACGTGGGAATAAGCAGCATAAGCAGTGTAAAAGACCTTAAGCAAATATGCATGCAAATGTGCGTGGTTACATTCGGGATATGACGTTTACATGCTCACAGAGAAACCTGGTTATTTATATCCCTGTATACATGATCAATAATAGCGTCCTGGTTTCTTCTTATGATGTTTCTTTTTTACAACACAACACCGCACACATTTAGAAATATAAAAGAAATTGAAAATATCACTTCAATGTATCCCTTTATGAATCCAAAATAAAATAAAATTCCTAAACAAACATAAACACGGCCGTTGTCTGAAATCAGGATTTGATGTTTACCTGCACAAATACAAAAACGGGATAATTAAAACCCCAATCATAACCGGGATACTCACGTCCATGTAAATGGCATCACTAACACAGTTGAACTTTAATTGTCTATTTCATTTTTCTCTTCTTGTCATCAAGCTTTACTTTGAAGCAAAGCCATGATCCACTTCCTGAATCAGAGAGAAATACCGTTTGAACGTGCCAGCCCGGCTCTTCTCCCGGTTCTCTGTAAAGTTCTGACAGAATGTGAGATCAGGGAAGTTTATATTTCCAAATGGGGTCACAGCAACTTGTTGTGGAAACTCACCGTCAATAAACACTGAATAATTTCATGAAAGAATATTACACGTGGTTGTCGACTCTTGAACTGACCACTGTTGAGCAGCAGCCAACAGCTGACATGTTTGACTCTATTCACTGAATTTCTGCCTCGTTAGATGTAATAATATGAACATAGATCGTGACACAATAACGCAAACACACATCGGTATGGAAACATGTTTATTCATCATCGATACAACAGGAACATTCTGTCATGTTTGGGTTTCTGTGTGTCTTCCCACGTGTGTTTGTTTTGTTTTTCCCCGTCTGTCTACTCCCTCTGTGTTTTCCCTTCACCCCTTAATTACTCATTGGTTTCAGGTTGGCTCACAGGTGTGTTGGCTTCAATCAGCTCATTATGTAAGCCGGCTCATGCTGCCGGCGCCAGATTATTGTTCTTCCCTCAGTGGTTTGTACTCTCCGTGTCTTTACCAGTTATTTAGTGCTCTGTGATTGCTCGTGTTTTTCCCTGTCGTGTTTTTTGACCCTTCGTGTTTTTCTCCCTCTCGCTAGTTCCCAGTCCTGCCCGTCCTGCACCTCGTGTTCCTCGTCGTCTCGTTTGTCTTCATCTGGCTCTACTACACGCGTCTTTTTGGATCACCTTCGAGTCACATTATATTTCTTGTTACACATTAGAGTCACGTATATTTCATGTAGTACATTCATTCACCGTGTCACTCGTTGTTTAATAAATTATTGTTCGTTGATTCTGAGTCGTGCGTTTGGTTCCAATTCTGAATCGTAACACATTCAGGGCAGTGAACTGATAGAATATTAGGCCTTTTTCTGCTTATAATCAAAGTGTTTACTGCAATAAAGTTTCATCACCCGGTCCAAAGGAAAGGTTTGATATTTACAGTTTGAATGATGTTCGCTTACATTTATATTATACTAGTTATTTTATCATGTTTTATTCCAGGTTTGTGTGTGTTAATAAAATTGCCATACTTTTCAGTAAGGTGTTTGTGTGAAGAGGGCTTGCAGAAGTGAGTGCACATTCCAACATGTGTTTTTGGCCCTTTAAACTGAATCACTCACCAATTCAAACATAGATTTAGTTTAAGGCCCTGAACAGTTAACTACTCATCCACTTTTATAGGTTCAGTGGGCCTTGATAGTTAATCACTTAAATGGTTTGTTGCTTAAAAGGAATTGGTTACGAGACTAGATGTCTGCTTGTGATAAGAAACAGGCCAGGTAGGATGTGTCTTCCCCTACAGAAGGTGAAAGGATTCGGGAATATGATGCACCAATGAGAGAAGCGGAACCACTCATCTGAAGACGCATAATTTGGAAGTTGCCCCAATCGGAGGATGGAAACCGCACATTCTTGAATGCATAATTTGGTTAGATAATCTCTGTCTAGTGGATAAAAGGGTTCAGGGAAAGATAGTCAGGGCTCAGACTTCATGAACTGATCCAGCATCTGTCTGTTGTCAGGGACGCGTAGTGTTGAACCCAGAGACTCTGTAACTTCTATTCTTGATTCATCGGGTTAATAAACTCTGTTAACCTGAAAGAGACGCCTCCAGTCATTCCTCTCATCCCATCAAAAGAATGCGCAGAGATTTGAGGTAATTATTTAGAGGAGTCAGATTTTTATTAACAACATTTAGGAAAAGGATGAAATAGCAACTTTTATCCTTCAATAACAACTTTTATCCTTCACTTGGTGACCCCGACGATGGGGGATGAGGTTTGACGGAGGACGTAAGTATTGATTAATTTATGAATTGTTTTTAAAAAATATGTTTCATTCAAATGTATTAATTTCTTAAGGTAGTAGAAGGACTGCATTGAAGTCTGTTGTACAACGTCCAGACCTATCCAGACATCGAGAGGCCTCACAAAAACCAAAGGTGAACACAAACCTTTTCCACAAAATTGTGCACATTGGAAAACCTAAATTATCGTTGTCTGGTTTGGATATAGACAGTGTTAATGTCTAAATTTAGAAATTTGAATCAAGAATACAAGTAAGCGATCGTGCAGAAAGCCGCGCGAGGAGAAAAGCGATCGAGCAGAAAGCCGTACGAGGAGAAAGCCGTACGAGGAGAAAGCTAGCTGGGTTGAATGTTGGGCTGGGTCTTTTCTTCTGACACTGAATGACAATGTAAAGAAGGCAACAGGTTGAGCGCTGGTCATTTCAGTCGACAGAGAACTGTGTGTGGGATCATTGGGGAGGCGGTGAATCAGCAGAAGTGTATTAAAACTGTTTGTGAGTCTGGGATAGAACCCCCAGTGACTGGCCGCAGTTGTCATTAGGACTGCTGTAGAAGCTTGCCAGTTAGGACTCCAAATAGGGCATTGCGTCAATACATTTTCTGCTGTTCACGTGTATATAGTGTTTTCTGTTGTGTGTTAACTTGGACAGAAGTTCTGTTCCTTAAGTTCAAGGACAAACTTAGAGATATTTTTTTTTTTATTCCGTTCATTGCACTTCCTTTTTCTTTTCTCTAACTGGTTCAGAGAGTGGAAAGGGGAAAGGTAGGGGCTTTTTCTTCTACCCTTGAGCAACACCTTTAGCTCTACCTGGTAAACCTGTGAGTAGATGTGTGTGTGTGTGTGTGCTGTTGATGTGTGTGTTTGTGTGCTGTGTGGTAAATCATGTGTGTGAAGGCCTGTGTAATTATTTTGTTTGAGTGTGATTGATAAATAGAATTTTAGTGTTATTAAATAGGCAATAATAGTGAAAAATTTACTGAAGGAGAGGAGAAAATCTTTTAAAACTCTTCTAAGAGGTTTAAAATAGATAAACTATACATTTGCATAGTTAAAAGGAGGAGTTCCTTTTTAACTGCTAGAAGATTCATTTTGGGTTTTGGCTGTTGATTGGAAGAGTGGGGCTCTGGTCTGTGTGCTTGTTGACTCTGTGCACTGGGTTGATCAGTATCGTTGGGTGTTTTACAGGAGAGAAGACGGCCCCATCCTTTCTTAGCCCATTCAGTATCACCCAGTATTATTTTGTTTTTATGTAGTTAAATGTGTTCATGTTTTATAGTGTTTTTTCTTGTTGTTATATCGACATATTATATAGCTAAATTTGAGCATTGATTAATTCAAGGAGCGTAGGAAATGAGGTAGCTGTCGTAGATCACTAGTACTTATTTGCATGCATTTGATTATACAAACAACCCACTTTGTTTTTTACATTCTTAAAATAGAAAACCAAAAATTACTTTATTTTGGCCCCATAGCTGAGAAAATCATTTAAACTTTATAATATGTTCACCTTGCTGACATTTCAACTATTTCTAGACTGTTTGCGAGTGATGTTTAAAGAATTGGACTGGAAATTTAACTGACATCAATGACAAAGCGTACACAACAATGAAGTCAACTTAGATGGTGCTACACTTGTTGGCATGTTCTAAATATAAGGTTGTACTAGGGGGGGCATAGCTTTAGTTCAAACAAGCAGTCCTAGTAGCAGGCCTAGCAGAATGAGTAAAAGCAAAACTAGTTGTAATGCCTGGTTTTAATAGTGTATCGCTCCCCATATGGGAGATGCACGTCACATCACTTACGCTTACATAAACAACAGCAAACAGCAGATGATAGAGTTAATAAGACTTAGAGCTGCACCTCTTAAAGATGCAGCTTCAAGAGGCAGAGGCTACTTTATGATGCAACCAAATACAAGCCATCCAAATAAGCGCTGGTGTTTAATCTAGAGCAACCATATGTACAGCAGCCATATCACTCTTGTGGGAGGAGTACAGGGTACAATTTCAATCCGTACAGGCGTGGTTACAGGAGATATGGTGGACTTGGCTGGTGTGGGTTTGCTCTAGGTCCACAGAATCAAGGATGTTTTTATTGTGGGACACTCGACCACTGGGCCAGACACCGCCCAGGACAGTGGGCTGCTCCGGCCCTCCCTCACAGGGCCCTCAGAAGCAGCAAGTAGCATGGTTCTTATCAGTACCTGACTCCTAATGGACAAGGAGCCACCCAGGTGTGACAGCAGCCTGGTTACATGTCAAGGGTCATCCAGAGTGCTTTAAGGGAGAGGGTTTGGCAGAGCCCCTCCTCACAATGACTGTTGAATTCATGCAGCTCTGTGGTTGACACAAGACTATGTTACTCCACTCTCGCTGGTGATGTTTCACAACCTTCAATCTTCATCGCAATGTGTTCCAGTAGTGGAGTTCACGGGTACACCAACGACCATTCCCAGAGACACTTGAAAAAGGGGACATTCTTGCTTTTTACAACTTTTGGGAAACTTGGGTGCAGTCCATCCAGCCTTTAGTCCCTCCAAAAGACCTGTACCACGGCACTTTAAATTACATTCGTACTCCCAACTTTGTGTATCATGATACTTTTGAAGCATATGTTGTTAACTCTCACTGGTGTGTTCCCTGTCCCTGTATTCTTATGGGCCTAGAGCGTGTTGTAGCTGCTGTTCATCTGACCTCTAACAGATGGAATGGTTTTAATTCTCAGATTATTTTACTCCATTCTTCTTAGATGTTTCTGAAAAAGGGGGTGTTGTTAATGCGGCCCTTTTTCAGAAAAAAAGGGGATATAAACGGGTATTGATGCATAATAATATATGTAGTGGCTGTAGTAAATGCTCTTGTAAAGACAACACATAGTGTGACTTTCTTCATCCTTATCTAAAGCATTCACCGTGACAAATCTCAGACAAACAAAGTTGTAAATAGTTTTGTTCCATCCACACATTATTTACACTGCAGAAAGCATAAACATAGTTGACTAAATGAACTTTTACTTCTCACATCTGTGAAGAACAAGTCCAGAAATATGTCAAACTAAGGGCTAATTTGTCAAATGTATTTATTGCTCTTTTAGAGGTGAGAACGTTTTTTACAGATGTCTGTTGTTTTAGACATCCAGAGAAACTGTTCCACTTATCACTCACTAAACTAGAAAAGTAGAAGATTCCCTTCATCACAAAAAGTAAAACTAGATATAGCATTGAAAGCAGCAAAAGGTGACATAGATAGACACTTTAATGATCCTGAAGGAAGAATTTAAAGGTAATAGTGAGTGAAAGAAGGTGACAGAAAGTAAAAGTGGTTCAGATGAACCTGTTGGTGGATGTGAGGAAGTGAATGTGAGGATGCAGTTAGAAGGAGGTTTGGAGATTTAATGTCTATTTATATTTTGTTTTTGTTAATGGGGTACAAAACAATATGTTTGCAGGATACATCTTTGTAAATATCTTCCTTCAATGAATAATAAAAAAAAGAGAGACAGTAATAAGTAACTTTTACTTACAGTAGATTTTCAATTAGCTAGCTTTTACTTTCATTTGAGTGCATGTTTAGACCGACTTTGAGTATTTTAGTAAAATATTAATAAAAAATAGTACCTTTATTTGAAAGAATACTTTAGTTCTCTTTATACCTCTGACTGAGGGTCATTTGAGATTTAAATGGCCTGTAGTGATGGTGTGAAAGATTGATGGTAGCACACTAAGATCTGCTGGTCTGATCACTTCTCTCAAGATGTTTTTTGTGTTTTTAACTTTAAGCCACATGAAACTTCACGTTTTTTTGGTGAGTATTTTCATTCATCATTCCTGTGATATATTCATATTCAGTGACAGTGGGTCTAAGGGGGACGCCCCTGGATCTCACCAGACTTGAATATGGATTTTATTATGGGGGCTCTAATTGTACTCGTAGCTTCTCTTTCTATATTTATATGATAATAATAATAAATTAATACTCATTTTTTGTTTAATGATTATTATTGACATGTTTAAGAATGGATCAGGACAGTTTTGTTTTGTATTTTTTCTCTTTTTGTTCTCCTTTTCTCTTGTGCTATTTTTCTCTTAGGATTCAGAGGCACGCGCAGTGATCTTGCAAGTTCTCAATATCTTCACCTCTCCAACACCATTGAAATTCCTAGACTTCAATGGCAACATGTGTTTAACAGACGTAAATGATTAATTCCTTTAATGCAGGTAGATTTCACCACTACCAGACCAGATGACTGGACTACACAACCCCAGGATGTGAGTGGTAATAAAATGAAGCCCACCATTGTAAAATTCTCAGTTTGCAGATGAATAAAGGATTATCTTATCTTATCTTACCTTATTCAGTTTAACAGGGCTTATTGCCCTTGATTGCATGTTAATGCTCAGGCCTTGTTATTCAGGAACTTAACATTGATGCTTATGAAGAAGATTTTTTTTTATATTGACCTCATGTTTAATGAGGTCAAAAGTGGGAGTTGATAGAATATTAGGCCTTTTTCTGCTTATAATCAAAGTGTTTACTGCAATAAAGTTTCATCACCCGGTCCAAAGGAAAGGTTTGATATTTACAGTTTGAATGATGTTCGCTTACATTTATATTATACTAGTTATTTTATCATGTTTTATTCCAGGTTTGTGTGTGTTAATAAAATTGTCATACTTTTCAGTAAGGTGTTTGTGTGAGGAGGGCTTGCAGAAGTGAGTGCACATTCCAACATGTGTTTTTGGCCCTTTAAACTGAATCACTCACCAATTCAAACATAGGTTTAGTTTAAGGCCCTGAACAGTTAACTACTCATCCACTTTTATAGGTTCAGTGGGCCTTGATAGTTAATCACTTAAATGGTTTGTTGCTTAAAAGGAATTGGTTACGAGACTAGATGTCTGCTTGTGATAATAAACAGGCCAGGTAGGATGTGTCTTCCCCTACAGAAGGTGAAAGGATTCGGGAATATGATGCACCAATGAGAGAAGCGGAACCACTCATCTGAAGACGCATAATTTGGAAGTTGCCCCAATCGGAGGATGGAAACCGCACATTCTTGAATGCATAATTTGGTTAGATAATCTCTGTCTAATGTATAAAAGGGTTCAGGGAAAGATAGTCGGGGCTCAGACTTCGTGAACTGATCCAGCATCTGTCTGTTGTCAGGGACGCGTAGTGTTGAACCCAGAGACTCTGTAACTTCTATTCTTGATTCATCGGGTTAATAAACTCTGTTAACCTGAAAGAGACGCCTCCAGTCATTCCTCTCATCCCATCAAAAGAATGCGCAGAGATTTGAGGTAATTATTTAGAGGAGTCAGATTTCTATTAACAATATTTAGGAAAAGGATGAAATAGCAACTTTTATCCTTCAATACCAACTTTTATCCTTCATTATGTTTACACATAGGGGCTGCTAAATCTTGTTTGGGGGATTATTGTATGCAGAGGGGAGGGGGGACAGCGGGTGTGTATTGTAACTAATGTCTTGTGTCCTGCCTGTCTGTATACTGCTACTGGATGCCCTGAATTTCCCTCGGGATCAATAAAGTATCTATCTATCTATCTTTAAACTTTCTTTTTATTTGCCAACACGGCCGGTTTCTGAAATCAGGATTTGATGTTTACCTGCACAAATACAAAAACGGGACACTTAAAACCCCAATCATAACCGGGATACTCACGTCCATGTAAACGCCATCACTAACACAGTTGAACTTTAATTGTCTATTTCATTTTTCTCTTCTTGTCATCAAGCTTTACTTTGAAGCTGAGCCATGATCCACTTCCTGAATCAGAGAGAAATACCGTTTGAACGTGCCAGCCCGGCTCTTCTCCCGGTTCTCTGTAAAGTTCTGACAGAATGTGAGATCAGGGAAGTTTATATTTCCACATGGGGTCACAGCAACTTGTTGTGGAAACTCACTGTCAATAAACACTGAATAATTTCATGAAAGAATATTGCACGTGGTTGTCGACTCTTGAACTGTCCACTGTTGAGCTGAGGCCAACAGCTGACATGTTTGACTCTATTCACTGAATTTCTGCCTCGTCAGATGTAATAATATGAACATAGATCGTGACACAATAACGCAAACACACATCGGTATGGAAACACGTTTATTCATCATCGATACAACAGGAACATTCAGTGCAGTGAAGTCCAACAGCATGAAACAACCCAGCCTCAGATGCAAATAAGTAAACTTCATTTTGGAATTATGTATGCAAAAATCACATGAAAGATGTGAGTGTATAACTTCGACAGTTTTTGATGTAAAGTCAGACTGACGGAGAAAAGAACACGAGAGGATGGATCAATTTCTTCTGAGCGTCATCGCAGCATCAGGCAAGACGAACTTTTAAGCTATTCGTTCAAACGCTGTTTCTGCCGTTAAAGAGCATATTGCAGGTTAAAAAAAAGTTTAAATTAACACTTCATGTTGTCTGATAAGGGCAGTAGAATAAGTACATCAATTTTCTGTATATTCTTCAACACATAAGTGCTCTAATTTAGAGGAGAAAGTGGCTGTTTGTAGTGTAGCTGTTTAGAACTCGCTTTTTTTTCAACAACCCGTCATATGACGTAACATAAGGGAGTCGCGTTCTGTTACTCTGCTTTGATGGGCTTTATGCGTCCGTGTATGAATGAATGGATGAAGCCTTTATTGCCCCTTGGGGAACTTGTCTTGCACCGAGAGCATGAAACACTTTACAAACAAACATTTAGAAGGCAGCACAAAAGAATTAAAGCACAAAAAACAGGCTAAAACATCATTAAAGAGGTGTAATGATACGTGGTAGTGAGTGAGAACAGACAGGATGCCTCCCTGCAATAGTTTGTAATTTGCGCTGCGCACATTCGGGTGCATAGTGTAAGTGGCTTGATTATTCAAAGTGTGAATTATTGAAATGTGAAAAGTGAATTATTCCCACAACCTCAGAAATGATCGAACAGACAAGTTGAATATTTATTATAAATCCAACTCTGTTGCAAGTGTGCGTGTGTGTGTGTGTGTGTGCGCACAGTGGGGAAAGACAGAACGCGCAGTTTGGAAACAAACCGAAACACAAGCTTTACGTCTGTCGGTCCTCTAGCCCATTAAAATGTTAAACTTTTTGTAGTAGACTAATGTGCAAAAGCACACATTAAACTGTGGAGTGTGTGTGCTGTTGTGCATGTTTGTGTGGATTACGTTCAGTGGACGTGCGCTGTGAACTCACTTCAGGAGAATCCTGCACCATACACAGTATTTTCTATAACAACGTGAGCACTGGACTGCATCAGGAATATGCAGCCCTCTCTCTCTCTAACTCTCTCTCTCTCTCTCACACACACACAGCACAGCACCGTAATACGTTGTACAGATTTGCCGTTTTTACAAGCAACTCTCATACAATGTAAAGGTGAATGATCGGCACTTGTACCTTCTACAAATAGTTTTTTAATTGATTGAATGTGATTACAAAGTTTACATATGCTGATGTGAACACAGCACTCGCCCATATATGGCGAGCTGACACCTGTCACTCAGCAGGACGCCTGCTCCGGGTCTCTCCTCACACCACAACTCCACTCTATCTAATCTATCTAAAAAAATAGAATAAAAATCTATCTATCTATCTATCTATCTATCTATCTATCTATCTATCTATCTATCTATCTATCCACTTCTCTCCTGAGGCCGTTATTCCTGTTTCTGCTCTCTATCACATCTAACAGGTTCATAATAATAAGCCAGTGGACCATTATATGTAAAGGAATACATATTTTCTTCCTCTTTATTGACGGCAGTGACACTCCGATCCATGATTTTCAACGTCAAACAAATGGGGATTCAGCGGGACTCCCTTATGTTACGTCACAGCCGAATGCGGAAGTAAAGAGCAAAGACTAAAACGTCTCCAGGAGACCCTGTGGGTTATTCATTTCTGAATTTCTTTAAAAACAGTATTGTTAACGTATTTTCCTATGATTAGTTAAGTTTTGTCTTTTACCTGCAATATGCTCTTTAAGCTATTCATTCAAACACTGTTTCTGCCGTTAAACGTTTGTTTGTGAGATACTAAAACTGATGATGTCCTTTTTATTCATCACCATGTGTGTCCACGCCTGCAGCACTGTGTGCCGTTTATACTCAAGCTGAACGGGAGTATCATTTTGTGTATGAGCCAAAGAACATGTCTGAAGCTCTGAGCCACTGCAGAGACAAATACACCGACCTGGCCTCCATCCACGACATGAAGGACGTGGAGCTGCTCAACAAACTGGCAGATTTGAGCAGAATGGTCTACAGTTTGGTGAGTATGCTTTCTTTATTTCAAATCCACTTTATGGAAATCGATCAGTCAGGCAGTTTGAAAGTTGTTTGTTTTTTAATTTAGACACATTCAAGAACTCGCTCTACTCTTATTGTGCGTCGTTCAGATTTGTACAATATCAGATTCATGTCGTGTCCGTTCTTCAACCGAGCATGTTTTCCCTGAGAGGCACCTGTTGTTACCAAAATAAGGGCTTGGGACTGCAGGGTTTTGTACGCTAACGGTAGCTAAACGAAAAGGGTCTGAACATTTCTTCCACTTCTCTCGGCAGGCGTGGATAGGTTTGTACGACGACGTGGAGAGCTGGAGGTGGTCGCTGTCGGAGGGAAGCTTCTACAAACCCGGAGAGAGCACGTATAGAAACTGGTCACCTGGAGAACCTGACAACAAGCACAGTGCAGAGCATTGTGCACAAATGTATGATAATGGACTCTGGAGCGATGTACCGTGTGGGTCAAGTTACAAACCAGTCTGCAGTGAGGTCACAGGTGAGATTATGAATGGTTGGGAAACATGACAGTGAATCCTTCTTTTCCTTTCTGCATCTCTGTTGTTTTGCATATGAACGTTATTCAAAGCAGGTAGATGTTGGTCATAAAGCTGCAGTACATAAAACTGCTGAGTCATGCACAAAACTAAATAGCCAACACAGACTTGGTCAACAGAGAAAAGAGAAGTAGAGCTCATTCCAGGTTTAATAAGTAACAGTTTTAACCAAAGGAAGGAAAAACACAGCACTCCACATACTCCACTGTGTCGGTCATCTTAAATATGCATGTTCCTTAAAAACGTGGCATCATTTAAAAGGGAAATAAACAGGCTTTCCAGCAGTATATGATTTATTGCCAGGAAACATTGTTGGTACCACACAGAAAACACACACCAAAGACACACACATTTACTGACTTGCTACACACAGACAGAGTTTTGAATTGTCAAAGCACTGAGGCAGAAATATTACTTTGATGCAACTGTAAGCCTTCTGGAGTATATACAGTATGCTAGGACCAATATTAGGTTAGACTATGAAGGATAAAAGTTGCTATTTCCTTTTAAGCAACAAACCATTTAAGTGATTAACTATCAAGGCCCACTGAACCTATCAATGTGGGTGAGTGATTAACTGTTCAGGGCCTTAAACTAAACCTATGTTTGATTTGGTGAGTGATTCAGTTTAAAGGGGCACATCAAACACATGTTGGAATGTGCACTCACTTCTACAAGTCCTCTTCACAGAATACCTTTAACCTCTGAACTGAAATCTCAAACAATTAGATTAAAACACTTTGATTATAAGTAGAAAGAGGCCGAATATATATCAACTACTAGAGCAGTGATTGATGTACAATGCATTAATCACCACAGACCAGAAAACAAGTTAAATTGCCGGCTTATAATAATTAGTTGAAGACAGAAAAGACAGTTGACAGTAGATATGGATCAGTCCTACCAGATTTTGGTGAAATCTTGCAACATCCAGCAGAGGGCGTTTTGCTTCTGTGTGTTGCACAGTTCAAGGGGTCCCTGGGTGGCTCGCCATCTTGTGTCTCGCACGTGAAATCCAACTCCGGTATTCGCTCTTAATTCCCGGTCCAAACCTTAATGGCCTACCATAACAACCAAATAATATGCATAAACAAAACAAATAAAACATCCAGTAGCTTCAAATGTTCAAATATCTGTTTTTCAGCTTACTTGGTACTTCATAAGATGGCGCACTGGCCATCACAGCGGCGGTAAAATAAATAGCATCACCAGACATTGAACTACAGCATGTGCTCCGTTTAAGCACCAATTTCACCGTGTATAGGCTGGTGTAGTAATGACGTATTTTTATAGGCCAACCCGAAAAAAATGGCGCCGGTAGTTCCTTCGGAAATTCGCCTATGGGATTTTTGAATTGGATTTTGGATCATTGTATAAAATAAGCTCTGTGTCAAACACACGTTTCTGACGTCACCAAGTCACGGACAGGTTGAAGAAACTAAATTAACTCCTTCAGAGTACAAAAATAACTGTACATAGACTTTAACTCGTTATTTTTTTCTTCTCTATTTTCCTCTGTTTTAATCAGCAGCTCTGCAAAGTCCGTCTGCGTATCTCCCTCATTCAGAAGCAGGAGAAAAACAAAATAACAACCTGGTTGGCTGTGGCTAGTCACATGGGTCACGCTGCAATGCAACTCTTCAAAATAAGAGTCTAAACACATTTTTAAACCATTTTAAATAAAATTTTAAAATAACAATATGAATTCACAAGTTTTTAACCCTTTAGCATGTTTTTAAACCTAAATTAAATATATCATGAAATATAGCATTGCTGACAGTTTTAATGATTTTTAACCCATGTTTATCTATTTATTGTCTATTTATCACTTGTAAAGTATTTCTTATTGGCTGTTTTTATTAACAAACTTTTATTTAATGAGGCTTTGTAGACCAGGGTCACACAACGCTGTGGTCTCTCTTCAGGGCCGAATGTGACATTTGTCCTTGTCAATACCACCATGACATGGACCAAGGCCCAGACCTACTGCAGAGAACACCACACAGACCTGGCCAGTGTGAGAAACATGGACGAGAACCAAAGGGTGGCGCAGCTGGTTCCTCCTGGAGAGGACATCTGGATCGGCCTCAACAGAGAGTCCTGGAAGTGGAAGGATGGAAGTAGTTCTTTGTTTAGGTACTGGAAAACAGGTAAACCCAATAACGACTACGGAGATGAGAAATGTGCGGTAGCAGACTTCTTCAGTTCCTCTGGTGAATGGATGAGCTGGGACTGTTACAGCAGTATGCCATTCATCTGCTACAGAGGTGAGATGTCTTCATTCAAGACCTGACTGTCTTTGGGTTTGTGTCATGTGAAGAACATACTTGAACATACTGTATAGAAATCATCAGCCATCATGCTGATTAGGTTCATACATGCTGATGATTTCTCTCCTTCCGCTGAATGTTAACCTGCTGTTGTTGCTGATATTGAATATGATGAACCAACTTTTTTAGAAGTTCCTAAACCATCAAAACAAGTGGTCAAAGTGAGGCTGGTGAAAAGCAGCTCCTCTCTGGATTTGAATGACCCTGCAGTGATGGACGCCATGTTGAAGCAGGTACATCTCTAACGTCACATTGAAAACATTATAATAATTGCTCATTGTTATCGTAAGAAGGTATGAAAAGATGGTCGACATGACAGCTCTGGCCTGTGGGCCCGCCACTTGCATGGATGGACATGAGGATCAAGTGTAATGCAGGTGAAGGCGCTGGCGTTGGCATGCTGGCCATTAGGAACACAGAGCTCAAGGATGTTCATGAGATTACTTGTTACTGGAGCACCCTATAGACTGGCACAAACATGAGTCCTAACACCAGGAAGTGAGTCAGCATTTTTGCGCCATGGGTTCCGAACTCTAAAGGTCAATGCAGATGTTGAATGGGTTTGTGTTTAGACGCCTGAATTAAGGTCTGTGGTTAACACGAGCTGAAGAGATGTTGACGTTTTGTTAGATGAGATAAACTACGTTAGCTAAGACCCCACTTGTGAATTTTAAAACGGCGGTTGCTAACAAGTAGCTAACTGAGACGATAGTGGTTGTTGCAGACATTAAACGTCATCACGTCTGAAACTCTCACTAATCCTCCTTACAGCTTTCAATGCTCTTGTAAATATTAGATCAATAAACAACTTATTAAGCTACGGTTTCTCTAGCTTGTCAAAACCGCTGATTAGATCGATGAAGTGCAACGGTCGTGACTTTATCATAAACCAACAGCGGTGTAGTTAGCTTGTAGCATAACGTTAGCTTCTTACTTCTCTCGGCTGCGTTAACTCTTCAAACTTCATATAAATTGTGTTCATCTGTAAAGATTATCCCGCTGAACTAAACAGCTACGCGTCAGAAACGTGTTTGACACAGAGATTATTTTCTGCAATGATCCAAAATTCAATGAAAGAAATCCCATCGGAGAATTCTCGTTTGAACCCATGGTGAAGCTGTGAATGTCTGTCGGAGGCCCCTGTTTGCAAAGTCTTCAACAGGAGTAGGAGTTGTAGGAGACACGTTGTCCATATTTATGCTACAGACGAGGAACATGTTTGTGGTTGCAGGATGCACTTGACCTGAATGTTTCTCTTTGCTTGACAAAGTAAATGTTTTTTCTGTCAGCTCAAACAGAAGCTAAAGGATCAGGGGGTGAATGAAGACGTCAAACTGAGCTGGAGGAAGCAGGCGGACGGGAAGGTCTTCCACAAAGAGAAGAAGAAGAGGATGATTACAAAAGCAAGAGATGAGCTCTAGACTAGTGAAAGATGTTTTTCATTGGTCAATAACGCATCATTCCCACTTTTATCCTGTGTGTTCTTATATAATTCGTACAGAAGCTTAAACTGATGCAAGTCTGAGAGCCGACTGTTTCCTTTTGTAATCCTCATTTTAGTGTTTAGTCTCATTCAGTCTCTTAAAGTTCCCATATTCTTCTTTTCCTGGTTTTAGATGCTCTTTAGTGTGTCCCCCAGGTGTGTTATGCATGTTTAGACATCTTTTTCTGCAAGACTCCATGGGACATTTCCTGGATAAATAAAGGTTAAATACAAAAAATCTATGTGCAATAATTCAAAGTCTACGGAAACTTCATAACACACATAAATTAGATGTATGAACCTCAAAATAATATGGGATCTTTAACTGTAATGACGTAATGTTTCTGTATCTCTGTAAGTATGATCATCCTGAATGCATCATTTGACATATGAAGCCATGTTCCCTGCATGTGTCCGTGTGAAATAAACTAATGCAATAAGCAACTGTAATTACAAGAATACAATCTTGTATAGATTCATGCTGTTTCATAAGGGACGTGGGAATAAGCAGCATAAGCAGTGTAAAAGACCTTAAGCAAATATGCATGCAAATGTGCGTGGTTACATTTGGGATATGACGTTTACATGCTCACAGAGAAACCTGGTTATTTATATCCCTGTATACATGATCAATAATAGCGTCCCGGTTTCTTCTTATGATGTTTCTTTTTTACAACACAACACCGCGTACATTTAGAAATATAAAAGAAATTGAAAATGTCACTTCAATGTATCCCTTTATGAATCCAAAATAAACTAAAATTCCTAAACAAACATAAACACGGCCGGTTTCTGAAATCAGGATTTGATGTTTACCTGCACAAATACAAAAACGGGACACTTAAAACCCCAATCATAACCGGGATACTCACGTCCATGTTAACGCCATCACTAACACAGTTGAACTTTAATTGTATATTTCATTTTTCTCTTCTTGTCATCAAGCTTTACTTTGAAGCTGAGCCATGATCCACTTCCTGAATCAGAGAGAAATACCATTTGAACGTGCCAGCCCGGCTCTTCTCCCGGTTCTCTGTAAAGTTCTGACAGAATGTGAGATCAGGGAAGTTTATATTTCCAAATGGGGTCACAGCAACTTGTTGTGGAAACTCACTGTCAATAAACACTGAATAATTTCATGAAAGAATATTACACGTGGTTGTCGACTCTTGAACTGTCCACTGTTGAGCAGCAGCCAACAGCTGACATGTTTGACTCTATTCACTGAATTTCTGCCTCGTTAGATGTAATAATATGAACATAGATCGTGACACAATAACGCAAACACACATCGGTATGGAAACATGTTTATTCATCATCGATACAACAGGAACATTCAGTGCAGTGAACTCCAACAGCATGAAACAAGCCAGCCCCAGATGCAAATAAGTAAACTTCATTTTGGAAATATGGATGCAAAAATCACATGAAAGATGTGAGTGTATAAATTCGACAGTTTTTGATGTACAGTCAGACTGACGGAGAAAAGAACACGAGAGGATGGATCAATTTCTTCTGAGCGTCATCGCAGCATCAGGCAAGACGAACTTTTAAGCTATTCGTTCAAACGCTGTTTCTGTCGTTAAACGTTTGTTTGTGAGATACTAAAACTGATGATGTCCTTTTTATTCATCACCATGTGTGTCCACGCCTGCAGCACTGTGTGCCGTTTATACTCAAGCTGAACGGGAGTATCATTTTGTGTATGAGCGAAAGACCATGGCTGGAGCTCTGAGCCACTGCAGAGACAAATACACCGACCTGGCCTCCATCCACGACATGAAGGACGTGGAGCTGCTCAACAAACTGGTAGATTTGGACAGAATGTTCTACCATTTTGTGAGTATGCTTTCTTTATTTCAAATCCACTTTATGGAAATCGATCAGTCAGGCAGTTTGAAAGTTATTTGTTTTTTAATTTAGACACATTCAAGAACTCGCTCTACTCTTATTGTGCGTCGTTCAGATTTGTACAATATCAGATTCATGTCGTGTCCGTTCTCCAACCGAGCATGTTTTCCCTGAGAGGCACCTGTTGTTACCAAATAAGGGCTTGGGACTGCAGGGTTTTGTACGCTAACGGTAGCTAAACGAAAAGGGTCTGAACATTTCTTCCACTTCTCTCAGCCGGCATGGATAGGTTTGTACGGCGACGTGGAGAGCTGGAGGTGGTCGCTGTCAGACGGAAGCTTCTACAAACCCGGAGAGAGCACGTATAGAAACTGGTCACCTGGAGAACCTGACAACAAGCACAGTGCAGAGCATTGTGCACAAATGAATGATAGTGGACTCTGGGGCGATGTACGGTGTGGGTCAAGTTTCAAACCAGTCTGCAGTGAGGTCACAGGTGAGATTATGAATGGTTGGGAAACATGACAGTGAATCCTTCTTTTCCTCTCTGCATCTCTGTTGTTTTGCATATGAACGTTATTCAAAGCAGGTAGATGTTGGTCATAAAGCTGCAGTACATAAAACTGCTGAGTCATGCACCAAACTTTATAACCAACACAGACTTGGTCAACAGAGAAAAGAGAAGTAGAGCTCATTCCAGGTTTAATAAGTAACAGTTTTAACCAAAGGAAGGAAAAACACAGCACTCCACATACTCCACTGTGTCGGTCATCTTAAATATGCATGTTCCTTAAAAACGTGGCGTCATTTAAAAGGGAAATAAACAGGCTTTCCAGCAGTATATGATTTATTGCCAAGAAGCATTGTTGGTACCACACAGAAAACACACACCAAAGACACATTTACTGACTTGCTACACACATACAGAGTTTTGAATTGTCAAAGCACTGAGGCAGAAATATTACCTTGATGCAACTGTAAGCCTTCTGGAGTAGATACAGTATGCTAGGACCAATATTAGGTTCGACTACTAGAGCAGTGATTGATGTACAATGCATTAATCACCACAGACCAGAAAACAAGTTAAATTGCCGGCTTATTATAATTAGTTGAAGACAGAAAAGACAGTTGACATAAGATTTTAAATATCACTTTAAGGAAAAAAATGAAATATTCTCAGAGTCGTCTGCAGTTTTGCGGAGAGATATGGATCAATCCTACCAGATTTTGGTGAAATCTTGCAACATCCAGCAGAGGGCGTTTTGCTTCTGTGTGTTGCACAGTTCAAGGGGTCCCTGGGTGGCTCGCCATCTTGTGGCTCGCCATCTTGTGTCTCGCACGTGAAATCCAACTACGGTATTCTCTCTTAATTCCCGGTCCAAACCTTAATGGCCTACCATAACAACCAAATAATATGCATAAACTAATCAAATAAAACATCCAGTAGCTTCAAATATTCAAACATCTGTTTTTCAGCTTACTTGGTACTTCATAAGATGGCGCACTCGCCATCACAGCGGCGGAAAAAAAAATAGCATCACCGGACATTGAACTACAGCATGTGCTCCGTTTAAGCACCAATTTTACCGTGTATAGACTGGTGTAGTAATGACGTATTTTTGAAGGCCAACCCGAAAAAATGGCGCCGGTAGTTCCTTCGGAAATTCGCCTATGGGATTTTTGAATTGGATTTTGGATCATTGTATAAAATAATCTCTGTGTCAAACACACGTTTCTGACGTCACCAAGTCACGGACAGGTTGAAGAAACTAAATTAACTCCTTCAGAGTACAAAAATAACTGTACATAGACTTTAACTCGTTATTTTTTTCTTCTCTATTTTCCTCTGTTTTAATCAGCAGCTCTGCAAAGTCCGTCTGCGTATCTCCCTCGTTCAGAAGCAGGAGAAGAAAAAAAACAACAACCTGGTTGGCTGTGGCTAGTCACATGGGTCACACTGCAACGCAACTCTTCAAAATAAGAGTCTGAACACATTTTTAAACCATTTTAAATAAAATTTTAAAATAACAATATGAATTCACAAGTTTTTAACCCTTTAGCATGTTTTTAAACCTAAATTAAATATATCATGAAATATAGCATTGCTGACAATTTTAATGAATTTTAACCCATGTTTATCTATTTATTGTCTATTTATCACTTGTAAAGTATTTCTTATTGGCTGTTTTTATTAACAAGCTTTTATTTAATGAGGCTTTGTAGACCAGGGTCACACAACGCTGTGGTCTCTCTTCAGGGCCGAATGTGACATTTGTCCTCGTCAATACCACCATGACATGGACCATGGCCCAGAGCTACTGCAGAGAACACCACACAGACCTGGCCAGTGTGAGAAACATGGACGAGAACCAGAGGGTGGCGCAGCTGGTTCCTCCTGGAGAGAATATCTGGATCGGCCTCAACAGAGAGTCCTGGAAGTGGAAGGATGGAAGTAGTTCTTTGTTTAGGTACTGGAAAACAGGTCAACACAATAACTTCCACAGAGATGACAAATGTGTATCAGCAGACTTCCATTCCTCTGGTCGATGGGAGGACTGGCCCTGTGACATCCCGATACCATTCATCTGCTACAGAGGTGAGATGTCTTCATTCAAGACCTGACTGTCTTTGGGTTTGTGTCATGTGAAGAACATACTCGAACATACTGTATAGAAATCCTCAACCATCATGCTGATAAGGTTCATACATGCTGATGATTTCTCTCCTTCCGCTGAATGTTAACCTGCTGTTGTTGCTGATATTGAATATGATGAACCAACTTTTTTAGAAGTTCCTAAACCATCAAAACAAGTGGTCAAAGTGAGGCTGGTGAAAAGCAGCTCCTCTCTGGATTTGAATGACCCTGCAGTGATGGACGCCGTGTTGAAGCAGGTACATCTCTAACGTCACATCGAAAACGTTATAATAATTGCTCATGGTTATCGTAAGAAGGTATGAAAAGATGGTCGACATGACAGCTCTGGCCTGTGGGCCTGCCACTTGCATGGATGGACATGAGGATCAAGTGTGATGCAGGTGAAGGCGCTGGCGTTGGCATGCTGGCCATTAGGAACACAGAGCTCAAGGATGTTCATGAGATTACTTGTTACTGGAGCACCCTATAGACTGGCACAAACATGAGTCCTAACACCAGGAAGTGAGTCAGCATTTTTGCGCCATGGGTTCCGAACTCTAAAGGTCAATGCGGATGTTGAATGGGTTTGTGTTTAGACGCCTGAATTAAGGTCTGTGGTTAACACAAGCTGAAGAGATGTTGACGTTTTGTTGGATGAGATAAACTACGTTAGCTAAGACCCCCACTTGTGAATTTGAAAACGGCGGTTGCTAACAAGTAGCTAACTGAGACGATAGTGGTTGTTGCAGACATTAAACGTCATCACGTCAGAAACTCTCACTAATCCTCCTTACAGCTTTCAATGCTCTTGTAAATATTAGATCAATAAACAATTTATTAAGCTACGGTTTCTCTAGCTTGTCAAAACCACTGATTAGATCGATGAAGTGCAACGGTCGTGACTTTATCATAAACCAACCGCGGTGTAGTTAGCGTGTAGCATAACGTTAGCTCCTTACTTCTCTCGGCTGCGTTAACTCTTCAAACTTCATATAAATTGTGTTCATCTGTAAAGATTATCCCGCTGAACTAAACAGCTACGCGTCAGAAACGTGTTTGAGATTATTTTCTGCAATGATCCAAAATTCAATGAAAGAAATCCCATCGGAGAATTCTCGTTCGAACCCATGGTGAAGCTGTGAATGTCTGTCGGAGGCCCCTGTTTGCAAAGTCTTCAACAGGAGTAGGAGTTGTAGGAGACACGTTGTCCATATTTATGCTACAGACGAGGAACATGTTTGAGGTTGCAGGATGCACTTGACCTGAATGTTTCTCTTTGCTTGACAAAGTAAATGTTTTTTCTGTCAGCTCAAACAGAAGCTAAAGGATCAGGGGGTGAATGAAGACGTCAAACTGAGCTGGAGGAAGCAGGCGGACGGGAAGGTCTTCCACAAAGAGAAGAAGAAGAGGATGATTACAAAAGCAAGAGATGAGCTCTAGACTCGTGAAAGATGTTTTTCATTGGTCAATAACGCATCATTCCCACTTTTATCCTGTGTGTTCTTATATAATTCGTACAGAAGCTTAAACTGATGCAAGTCTGTGAGAGCCGACTGTTTCCTTTTGTAATCCTCATTTTAGTGTTCAGTCTCTTAAAATTCCCATATTCTTCTTTTCCTGGTTTTAGATGCTCTTTAGTGTGTCCTCCAGGTGTTTTATGCATGTTTAGACATCTTTTTCTGAAGGACTCCATGGGACATTTCCTGGATAAATAAAGGTTAAATACAAAAAATCTATGTGCTAAAATTCAAAGTCTGCGGAAACTTCTTGGCTTCTCCTAGCGCCTCCTGTTATCAGGAGCAATAGCCTTGTTGAAAATGTGTGGAGTAACATCGCAAGACAAAGACCTCGTTGTAGCAAGCGCAAGCTAACCTCAGACTGACTGCAGCATTCCCAATATGGTAAAGTGGGCGGGGCATATCAGAGACCAAAGCTAAACGACTGACCAATTACGAGAGAGCAGAAAGGGACCCTTTTTTTCTTTTTTTTTTCCTTGGTGGGGGATTCTGAGTGTTGCCTGAATGGAGCAGCAGCACATGAAAACAGATATTAGCGATTGGGAACTTACTTTAGTAGACACATAAATTAGATGTGATTAGATCTTTAACTGTAATGACGTAATGTTTCTGTATCTCTGTAAGTATAATAATCCTGAATGCATCATTTGACATATGAAGCCATGTTCCCTGCATGTGTCTGTGTGAAATAAACTAATGCAATAAGCAACTGTAATTACAAGAATACAATCTTGTATAGATTCATGCTGTTTCATAAGGGACGTGGGAATAAGCAGTGTAAAAGACTTTAAGCAAATATGCATGCAAATGTGCGTGGTTACATTCGGGATATGACGTTTACATGCTCACAGAGAAACCTGGTTATTTATATCCCTGTATACATGATCAATAATAGCGTCCCGGTTTCTTATGTTTCTTTTTTACAACACAACACCGCGTACATTTAGAAATATAAAAGACATGAAAACACCGTGGCTTATACAAAAAAAAAATTGAATTCACCCCTTTATGAATCCAAAATAAACTAAAATTCCTAAACAAACGTAAGGGCGGCAGTAGCTCAGTCTGTAGGGACTTGGGTTGGGAACAGGAGGGTCGCCGGTTCAAGTCCCGGCACGGACCAAGTCCGGAAATTGGTCTGGTAGCTGGAGAGGTGCCAGTCCACTTCCTGAGCACTGCCGAGGTGCCCCTGAGCAAGGCACCGAACCCCAACAACTGCTCTGGGGCGCTCTCTGTGGGCAGCCCCCTCACTCTGAGACCTCTCCATTAATGTAGAGTGAAAACCGAATTTCCCCTCGTGGGATTAATAAAGTATATAAAAAAAATAAATGAAATAAAAATAAAATGATCTTTGAAAGTTTTGTTTAAACTTTCTTTTTATCCGCCGGTTTCTGAAATCAGGATTTGATGTTTACCTGCACAAATACAAAAACGGGATACTTAAAACCCCAATCATAACCGGGATACTCACGTCCATGTAAACGCCATCACTAACACAGTTGAACTTTAATTGTCTATTTCATTTTTCTCTTCTTGTCATCAAGCTTTACTTTGAAGCTGAGCCATGATCCACTTCCTGAATCAGAGAGAAATACCGTTTGAACGTGCCAGCCCGGCTCTTCTCCCGGTTCTCTGTAAAGTTCTGACAGAATGTGAGATCAGGGAAGTTTATATTTCCAAATGGGGTCACAGCAACTTGTTGTGGAAACTCACCGTCAATAAACACTGAATAATTTCATGAAAGAATATTGCACGTGGTTGTCGACTCTTGAACTGTCCACTGTTGAGCAGCAGCCAACAGCTGACATGTTTGACTCTATTCACTGAATTTCTGCCTCGTTAGATGTAATAATATGAACATAGATCGTGACACAATAACGCAAACACACATCGGTATGGAAACACGTTTATTCATCATCGATACAACAGGAACATTCAGTGCAGTGAAGTCCAACAGCATGAAACAACACAGCCTCAGATGCAAATAAGTAAACTTTATTTTGCAATTATGTATGCAAAAATCACATGAAAGATGTGAGTGTATAACTTCGACAGTTTTTGATGTAAAGTCAGACTGACGGAGAAAAGAACACGAGAGGATGGATCAATTTCTTCTGAGCGTCATCGCAGCATCAGGCAAGACGAACTTTTAAGCTATTCGTTCAAACGCTGTTTCTGCCGTTAAAGAGCATATTGCAGGTTAAAAAAAAGTTTAAATTAACACTTCATGTTGTCAGATAAGGGCTGTAGAATAAGTACATCAATTTTCTGTATATTCTTCAACACATAAGTGCTCTAATTTAGAGGAGAAAGTGGCTGTTTGTAGTGTAGCTGTTTAGAACTCGCTTTTTTTTCAACAACCCGTCATATGACGTAACATAAGGGAGTCGCGTTCTGTTACTCTGCTTTGATGGGCTTTATGCGTCCATGTATGAATGAATGAATGAAGCCTTTATTGCCCCTTGGGGAACTTGTCTTGCACCGAGAGCATGAAACACTTTACAAACAAACATTTAGAAGGCAGCACAAAAGAATTAAAGCACAAAAAACAGGCTAAAACATGATTAAAGAGGTGTAATGATACGTGGTAGTGAGTGAGAACAGACAGGATGCCTCCCTGCAATAGTTTGTAATTTGCGCGGCGCACATTCGGGTGCATAGTGTAAGTGGCTTGATTATTCAAAGTGTGAATTATTGAAATGTGAAAAGTGAATTATTCCCACAACCTCAGAAATGATCGAACAGACAAGTTGAATATTTATTATAAATCCAACTCTGTTGCAAGTGTGCGTGTGTGTGTGTGTGTGTGTGCGCACAGTGGGGAAAGACAGAACGCGCAGTTTGGAAACAAACCGAAACACAAGCTTTACGTCTGTCGGTCCTCTAGCCCATTAAAATGTTAAACTTTTTGTAGTAGACTAATGTGCAAAAGCACACATTAAACTGTGGAGTGTGTGTGCTGTTGTGCATGTTTGTGTGGATTACGTTCAGTGGACGTGCGCTGTGAACTCACTTCAGGAGAATCCTGCACCATACACAGTATTTTCTATAACAACGTGAGCACTGGACTGCATCAGGAATATGCAGCCCTCTCTCTCTCTCTCTCTCTCTCTCTCTCTCACACACACACAGCACAGCACCGTAATACGTTGTACAGATTTGCCGTTTTTACAAGCAACTCTCATACAATGTAAAGGTGAATGATCGGCACTTGTACCTTCTACAAATAGTTTTTTAATTGATTGAATGTGATTACAAAGTTTACATATGCTGATGTGAACACAGCACTCGCCCATATATGGCGAGCTGACACCTGTCACTCAGCAGGACGCCTGCTCCGGGTCTCTCCTCACACCACAACTCCACTCTATCTAATCTATCTAAAAAAATAGAATAAAAATCTATCTATCTATCTATCTATCTATCTATCTATCTATCTATCTATCTATCTATCTATCTATCCACTTCTCTCCTGAGGCCGTTATTCCTGCTTCTGCTCTCTATCACATCTAACAGGTTCATAATAATAAGCCAGTGGACCATTATATGTAAAGGAATACATATTTTCTTCCTCTTTATTGACGGCAGTGACACTCCGATCCATGATTTTCAACGTCAAACAAATGGGGATTCAGCAGGACTCCCTTATGTTACGTCACAGCCGAATGCGGAAGTAAAGAGCAAAGACTAAAACGTCTCCAGGAGACCCTGTGGGTTATTCATTTCTGAATTTCTTTAAAAACAGTATTGTTAACGTATTTTCCTATGATTAGTTAAGTTTTGTCTTTTACCTGCAATATGCTCTTTAAGCTATTCATTCAAACACTGTTTCTGCCGTTAAACGTTTGTTTGTGAGATACTAAAACTGATGATGTCCTTTTTATTCATCACCATGTGTGTCCACGCCTGCAGCACTGTGTGCCGTTTATACTCAAGCTGAACGGGAGTATCATTTTGTGTATGAGCGAAAGAACATGTCTGGAGCTCTGAGCCACTGCAGAGACAAATACACCGACCTGGCCTCCATCCATGACATGAAGGACGTGGAGCTGCTGAACAAACTGGCAGATTTGAGCAGAATGGGCTACCCAGAATACAGTTTTGTGAGTATGCTTTCTTTATTTCAAATCCACTTTATGGAAATCGATCAGTCAGGCAGTTTGAAAGTTGTTTGTTTTTTAATTTAGACACATTCAAGAACTCGCTCTACTCTCATTGTGCGTCGTTCAGATTTGGACAATATCAGATTCATGTCGTGTCCGTTCTCCAACCGAGCATGTTTTCCCTGAGAGGCACCTGTTGTTACCAAATAAGGGCTTGGGACTGCAGGGTTTTGTACGCACTCAGGTCGTGGAGTCCAGAGACATCAGGTATGTCCAAATAAAAGTCTTCAAACGATCGAGCGATGGACGCTGATTTCAGCTCGCTGATGAGTGCGTTTGTAGATTTGTTTCTTAGCTCAGAACAAATCCAGATGAGAAACTCTTACGTCGTCTTTTCTTGGAGTATCCTCCTACAAATTAAAACATCAACAACCTTACAGAAGCTAGCTGTCATAACCCAGCATCAATGAGCAATCAATGAGGTTGGGCCAGCCTTAAAGAAGGTACTTAGTGGACACAGGCCTCAAGATCCTGGAGTCTGCACAACATAGACTGTCGAAAGATGGATGACATCACAGCTTCCTTTAAGTGAAGCCAAACGATTAGAGCTCCCTCTAGTGACAGGCTGCAATAAAGGTAATATGCTCCGCCTCCTCTGTATTGATGGAATATAACATCTACATGTCATATTAAGTCCATCGTCCATACAGGCTGGTTCTAACGGTAGCTAAACGAAAAGGGTCTGACCATTTCTTCCACTTCTCTCAGCGGGCGTGGATAGGTTTGTACGACGACGTGGAGAGCTGGAGGTGGTCGCTGTCGGACGGAAGCTTCTACAAACCCGGAGAGAGCATGTATAGAAACTGGTCACCTGGACAACCCGACAACTACTACAGTGCAGAGCATTGTGCACAAATGTATCATAGTGGATTCTGGAACGATGTACCGTGTGGGTCAAGTTACAAACCAGTCTGCAGTGAGGTCACAGGTGAGATTATGAATGGTTGGGAAACATGACAGTGAATTCTTCTTTTCCTCTCTGCATCTCTGTTGTTTTGCATATGAACGTTATTCAAAGCAGGTAGATGTTGGTCATAAAGCTGCAGTACATAAAACTGCTGAGTCATGCACCAAACTTTATAACCAACACAGACTTGGTCAACAGAGAGAAGAGAAGTAGAGCTCATTCCAGGTTTAATAAGTAACAGTTTTGAATTGTCAAAGCACTGAGGCAGAAATATTACCTTGATGCAACTGTAAGCCTTCTGGAGTAGATACAGTATGCTAGGACCAATATTAGGTTCGACTACTAGAGCAGTGATTGATGTACAATGCATTAATCACCACAGACCAGAAAACAAGTTAAATTGCCGGCTTATTATAATTAGTTGAAGACAGAAAAGACAGTTGACATAAGATTTTAAATATCACTTTAAGGAAAAAAATGAAATATTCTCAGAGTCGTCTGCAGTTTTGTGGAGAGATATGGATCAGTCCTACCAGATTTTGGTGAAATCTTGCAACATCCAGCAGAGGGCGTTTCGCTTCTGTGTGTTGCACAGTTCAAGGGGTCCCTGGGTAGCTCGCCATCTTGTGTCTCGCACGTGAAATCCAACTCCGGTATTCGCTCAGAATTCCCGGTCCAAACCTTAATGGCCTACCATAACAACCAAATAATATGCATAAACAAATCCAATAATACATCCGGGAGCTTCAAATATCAATAAAAGTCTGTTTTTCAGCTTACTCGGTACTTCATAAGATGGCGCACTCGCCATCACAGCGGCGGTAAAAAAAATAGCATCACCGGACATTGAACTACAGGCCCGTGCTCCGTTTAAGCACCAATTTTACCGTGTATAGACTGGTGTAGTAATGACGTATTTTTGAAGGCCAACCCGAAAAAATGGCGCCGGTGGTTCCTTTCGGAAATTCGCCTATGGGATTTTTGCATTGGATTTTGGATCATTGCAGAAAATAAGCTCTGTGTCAAACACACGTTTCTGACGCGTCGCTGTTTTATTCAGCGGGATAATCTTTACAGATGAACATCATTTATATGAAGTTTGAAGAGTTAATGCAGCCGAGAGAAGTAAAAAGCTAACGCTATGCGCTAGCGAACTACACCGCGGTCGATGTATAATGACGTCACGACCGTTATGCTTCATCGATCTAATCTGTGGATTTGACAAGATAGCTAAACATTAGCTTAATAAGTTGTTTATTAACCTAATATTTACAAGAGCACTGAAAAACATGACTAGAGGCTGTAAGGAGGATTAGTGAGAGAGTTCCCGGCGTGATGACGTTTAATGTCTCCATGACAACCACTGTAGTTTCAGTTAGCTACTCGTTAGCAACCGCCATTTAACGTCCGCGTAAAAACTTTAAAAGTCACAAGTGGGGTCTTAGGTAACGTAGTTTATCTCGCCTAACAAAACGTCAACATCTCTTCAGCTTGTGTTAACCACAGACCTTATTTCAGGCGTCTAAACACAAACACATTCAGAAAACCCACATTGACTTTTAGAGTTAGGAACCCATGGTGCTAAAATGCTAACTCACTTCCTGGTTTTAGGACTCAAAACTACGCTAGTCTATATCCACCATTTCAACATGAAACAACATAAATCTGCTACCTTAGCGTTCCATTTCAATGAAATGACTAATACATGATGACAAAACGTTTTTTTCATGAAATAAAATAAAATTTTTATACTCACCAAGTCCCGATCGACAATGTTTAAAACGTCACCAAGTCACGGACAGGTTGAAGAAACTAAATTAACTCCTTCAGAGTACGAAAATAACTGTACATAGACTTTAACTCATTTTTTTTTTCTTCTCTATTTTCCTCTGTTTTAATCAGCAGCTCTGCAAAGTCCGTCTGCGTATCTCCCTCGTTCAGAAGCAGGAGAAAAAGAAAATAACAACCTGGTTGGCTGTGGCTAGTCACATGGGTCACGCTGCAACGCGACTCTTCAAAATAAGAGTCAAAACACATTTTTAAACCATTTTAAATAACATTTAAAATAACAATATGAATTCACAAGTTTTTAACCCTTTAACATGTTTTTAAACCTAAATTAAATATTATATCATGAAATATAGCATTGCTGACAATTTTAATGATTTTTAACCCCTGTTTATCTATTTATTGTCTATTCATCACTTCTAAACTATTTCTTATTGGCTGTTTTTATTAACAAGCTTTTATTTAATGAGGCTTTGTAGACCAGGGTCACACAACGCTGTGGTCTCTCTTCAGGGCCGAATGTGACATTTGTCCTTGTCAATACCACCATGACATGGACCATGGCCCAGAGCTACTGCAGAGAACACCACACAGACCTGGCCAGTGTGAGAAACATGGACGAGAACCAGAGGGTGGCGCAGCTGGTTCCTCCTGGAGAGCATATCTGGATCGGCCTCAACAGAGAGTCCTGGAAGTGGAAAGATGGAAGTAGTTTTTTGTTTAGGTACTGGAAAACTTCTTCCTATGAACCCAATAACAACAACGGAGATGAGAAATGCGCAGCAGCAGACTTCAGTTCCTCTGGTGAATGGGAGGACTGGCCCTGTCACTACAAGAGAGCATTCATCTGCTACAGAGGTGAGATGTCTTCATTCAAGACCTGACTGTCTTTGGGTTTGTGTCATGTGAAGAACATACTCGAACATACTGTATAGAAATCCTCAACCATCATGCTGATTAGGTTCATACATGCTGATGATTTCTCTCCTTCCGCTGAATGTCAACCTGCTGTTGTTGCTGATATTGAATATGATGAACCAACTTTTTTAGAAGTTCCTAAAGCATCACGAGTGGTCAAAGTGAGGCTGGTGAAAAGCAGCTCCTCTCTGGATTTGAATGACCCTGCAGTGATGGACGCCGTGTTGAAGCAGGTACATCTCTAACCTCACATCGAAAACATTATAATAATTGCTCATGGTTATCGTAAGGAGGTATGAAAAGATGGTCGACATGACAGCTCTGGCCTGTGGGCCCGCCACTTGCATGGATGGACATGAGGATCAAGTGTAATGCAGGTGAAGGCGCTGGCGTTGGCATGCTGGCCATTAGGAACACAGAGCTCAAGGATGTTCATGAGATTACTTGTTACTGGAGCACCCTATAGACTGGCACAAACATGAGTCCTAACACCAGGAAGTGAGTCAGCATTTTTGCGCCATGGGTTCCGAACTCTAAAGGTCAATGTGGATGTTGAATGGGTTTGTGTTTATACGCCTGAATTAAGGTCTGTGGTTAACACAAGCTGAAGAGATGTTGACGTTTTGTTGGATGAGATAAACTACGTTAGCTAAGACCCCCACTTGTGAATTTTAAAACGGCGGTTGCTAACAAGTAGCTAACTGAGACGATAGTGGTTGTTGCAGACATTAAACGTCATCACGTCTGAAACTCTCACTAATCCTCCTTACAGCTTTCAATGCTCTTGTAAATATTAGATCAATAAACAACTTATTAAGCTACGGTTTCTCTAGCTTGTCAAAACCGCTGATTAGATCGATGAAGTGCAACGGTTGTGACTTTATCATAAACCAACCGCGGTGTAGTTAGCTTGTAGCATAACGTTAGCTTCTTACTTCTCTCGGCTGCGTTAACTCTTCAAACTTCATATAAATTGTGTTCATCTGTAAAGATTATCCCGCTGAACTAAACAGCTACGCGTCAGAAACGTTTTTGAGATTATTTTCTGCAATGATCCAAAATTCAATGAAAGAAATCCCATCGGAGAATTCTCGTTCGAACCCATGGCGAAGCTGTGAATGTCTGTCGGAGGCCCCTGTTTGCAAAGTCTTCAACAGGAGTAGGAGTTGTAGGAGACACGTTGTCCATATTTATGCTACAGACGAGGAACATGTTTGTGGTTGCAGGATGCACTTGACCTGAATGTTTCTCTTTGCTTGACAAAGTAAATGTTTTTTTTCTGTCAGCTCAAACAGAAGCTAAAGGATCAGGGGGTGAATGAAGACGTCAAACTGAGCTGGAGGAAGCAGGCGGACGGGAAGGTCTTCCACAAAGAGAAGAAGAAGAGGATGATTACAAAAGCAAGAGATGAGCTCTAGACTAGTGAAAGATGTTTTTCATTGGTCAATAACGCATCATTCCCACTTTTATCCTGTGAGTTCTTATATAATTCGTACAGAAGCTTAAACTGATGCAAGTCTGTGAGAGCCGACTGTTTCCTTTTGTAATCCTCATTTTAGTGTTCAGTCTCTTAAAGTTCCCATATTCTTCTTGTCCTGGTTTTAGATGCTCTTTAGTGTGTCCTCTAGGTGTTTTATGCATGTTTAGACATCTTTTTCTGCAGGACTCCATGGGACATTTCCTGGATAATTAAAGGTTAAATACAAAAAATCTATGTGCAAAAATTCAAAGTCTGCGGAAACTTCTCGGCTTCTCCGAGCGCCTCCTGTTAGCAGGAGCAATAGCCTCGTTGAAAATGTGTGGAGTGACATCGCAAGACAAAGACCTCGTTGTAGCAAGCGCAAGCTAACCTCAGACTGACTGCAGCATTCCCAATATGGTAAAGTGGGCGGGGCATATCAGAGACCAAAGCTAAACGACTGACCAATTACGAGAGAGCAGATAGGGACCCTTTTTTTCTTTTTTTTTTCCTTGGTGGGGGATTCTGAGTGTTGCCTGCATGGAGCAGCAGCACATGAAAACAGATATTAGCGATTGTGAACTTACTTTAGTAGACACATAAATTAGATGTATGAACCCCAAAATAATATGGGATCTTTAACTGTAATGACGTAATGTTTCTGTATCTCTGTAAGTATAATAATCCTGAATGCATCATTTGACATATGAAGCCATGTTCCCTGCATGTGTCTGTGTGAAATAAACTAATGCAATAAATAACTGTAATTACAAGAATACAATCTTGTATAGATTCATGCTGTTTCATAAGGGACGTGGGAATAAGCAGCATAAGCAGTGTAAAAGACCTTAAGCAAATATGCATGCAAATGTGCATGGTTACATTCGGGATATGACGTTTACATGCTCACAGAGAAACCTGGTTGTTTATATCCCTGTATACATGATCAATAATAGCGTCCCGGTTTCTTTTTTACAACACAACACCGCATACATTTAGAAATATAAAAGACATGAAAACACCGTGGCTTATACAGAAAAAAATTGAAAATATCACTTCAAATATTCAAAATAAACTAAAATTCCTAAACAAACGTAAAATGATCTTTGAAAGTTCTGTTTAAACTTTCTTTTTATTCGCCAACACGGCCGGTTTCTGAAATCAGGATTTGATGTTTACCTGCACAAATACAAAAACGGGACACTTAAAACCCCAATCATAACCGGGATACTCACGTCCATGTAAACGCCATCACTAACACAGTTGAACTTTAATTGTCTATTTCATTTTTCTCTTCTTGTCATCAAGCTTTACTTTGAAGCTGAGCCATGATCCACTTCCTGAATCAGAGAGAAATACCGTTTGAACGTGCCAGCCCGGCTCTTCTCCCGGTTCTCTGTAAAGTTCTGACAGAATGTGAGATCAGGGAAGTTTATATTTCCACATGGGGTCACAGCAACTTGTTGTGGAAACTCACCGTCAATAAACACTGAATAATTTCATGAAAGAATATTACACGTGGTTGTCGACTCTTGAACTGTCCACTGTTGAGCAGCAGCCAACAGCTGACATGTTTGACTCTATTCACTGAATTTCTGCCTCGTCAGATGTAATAATATGAACATAGATCGTGACACAATAACGCAAACACACATCGGTATGGAAACATGTTTATTCATCATCGATACAACAGGAACATTCTGTCATGTTTGGGTTTCTGTGTGTCTTCCCACGTGTGTTTGTTTTGTTTTTCCCTGTCTGTCTACTCCCTCTGTGTTTTCCCTTCACCCCTTAATTACTCATTGGTTTCAGGTTGGCTCACAGGTGTGTTCACTTCAATCAGCTCATTATTTAAGCCGGCTCCCTCCATGCTGCCGGCGCCAGATTATTGTTCTTCCCTCAGTGGTTTGTACTCTCCGTGTCTTTACCAGTTATTTAGTGCTCTGTGATTGCTCGTGTTTTTCCCTGTCGTGTTTTTGACCCTTCGTGTTTTTCTCCCTCTCGCTAGTTCCCAGTCCTGCCCGTCCTGCACCTCGTGTTCCTCGTCGTCTCGTTTGTCTTCATCTGGCTCTACTACACGCGTCTTTTTGGATCACCTTCCAGTCACATTATATTTCTTGTTACACATTTAGAGTCACCGTATATTGTTCGTTGATTCTGAGTCGTGCGTTTGGTTCCAATTCTGAATCGTAACACATTCAGGGCAGTGAACTCCAACAGCATGAAACAATACAGCCTCAGATGCAAATGAGTAAACTTTATTGTGCAATAATGTATGCAAAAACAAAATGAAATATGTGAGTGTATAACTTCGACAGTTTTTGATGTACTGTCAGACTGACGGAGAAAAGAACACGAGAGGATGGATCAATTTCTTCTGAGCGTCATCGCAGCATCAGGCAAGACGAACTTTTAAGCTATTCATTCAAACGCTGTTTCTGTCGTTAAACGTTTGTGAGATACTAAAACTGATGATGTCCTTTTTTATTCATCACCATGTGTGTCCACGCCTGCAGCACTGAGTGCCGTTTATACTCAAGCTGAACGGGAGTATCATTTTGTGTATGAGCGAAAGAACATGTCTGAAGCTCTGAGCCACTGCAGAGACAAATACACCGACCTGGCCTCCATCCACGACATGAAGGACGTGGAGCTGCTCAAGAAACTGGCAGATTTGGACAGAATGGTCTACTCACAATACAGTTTGGTGAGTATGCTTTCTTTATTTCAAATCCACTTTATGGAAATCGATCAGTCAGGCAGTTTGAAAGTTGTTTGTTTTTTAATTTAGACACATTCAAGAACTCGCTCTACTCTTATTGTGCGTCGTTCAGATTTGTACAATATCACATTCATGTCGTGTCCGTTCTCCAACCGAGCATGTTTTCCCTGAGAGGCACCTGTTGTTACCAAATAAGGGCTTGGGACTGCAGGGTTTTGTACGCTAACGGTAGCTAAACGAAAAGGGTCTGAACATTTCTTCCACTTCTCTCAGCGGGCGTGGATAGGTTTGTACGACGACGTGGAGAGCTGGAGGTGGTCGCTGTCGGACGGAAGCTTCTACAAACCCGGAGAGAGCACGTATAGAAACTGGTCACCTGGACAACCCAACAACAAGCACAGTGCAGAGCAATGTGCACAAATGAATGATAGTGGACTCTGGAGCGATGTACCGTGTGGGTCAAGTTACAAACCAGTCTGCAGTGAGGTCACAGGTGAGATTATGAATGGTTGGGAAACATGACAGTGAATTCTTCTTTTCCTCTCTGCATCTCTGTTTTGCATATGAACGTTATTCAAAGCAGGTAGATGTTGGTCATAAAGCTGCAGTACATAAAACTGCTGAGTCATGCACCAAACTTTATAACCAACACAGACTTGGTCAACAGAGAGAAGAGAAGTAGAGCTCATTCCAGGTTTAATAAGTAACAGTTTTAACCAAAGGAAGGAAAAACACAGCACTCCACATACTCCACTGTGTCGGTCATCTTAAATATGCATGTTCCTTAAAAACGTGGCGTCATTTAAAAGGGAAATAAACAGGCTTTCCAGCAGTATATGATTTATTGCCAAGAAGCATTGTTGGTACCACACAGAAAACACACACCAAAGACACATTTACTGACTTGCTACACACAGACAGAGTTTTGAATTGTCAAAGCACTGAGGCAGAAATATTACCTTGATGCAACTGTAAGCCTTCTGGAGTAGATACAGTATGCTAGGACCAATATTAGGTTCGACTACTAGAGCAGTGATTGATGTACAATGCATTAATCACCACAGACCAGAAAACAAGTTAAATTGCCGGCTTATAATAATTAGTTGAAGACAGAAAAGACAGTTGACAGTAGATATGGATCAATCCTACCAGATTTTGGTGAAATCTTGCAACATCCAGCAGAGGGCGTTTTGCTTCTGTGTGTTGCACAGTTCAAGGGGTCCCTGGGTGGCTCGCAATCTTGTGTCTCGCACGTGAAATCCAACTCCGGTATTCGCTCAGAATTCCCGGTCCAAACCTTAATGGCCTACCATAACAACCAAATAATATGCATAAACAAATCCAATAATACATCCAGTAGCTTCAAATATTCAAATATCTGTTTTTCAGCTTAGTTGGTACTTCATAAGATGGCGCACTCGCCATCACAGCGGCGGTAAAATAAATAGCATCACCGGACATTGAACTACAGCATGTGCTCCGTTTAAGCACCAATTTTACCGAGTATAGACGGGTGTAATAATGACGTATTTTTGAAGGCCAACCCGAAAAAATGGCGCCGGTAGTTCCTTCGGAAATTCGCCTATGGGATTTTTGAATTGGATTTTGGATCATTGTATAAAATAAGCTCTGTGTCAAACACACGTTTCTGACGTCACCAAGTCACGGACAGGTTGAAGAAACTAAATTAACTCCTTCAGAGTACAAAAATAACTGTACGTAGACTTTAACTCGTTATTTTTTTCTTCTCTATTTTCCTCTGTTTTAATCAGCAGCTCTGCAAAGTCCGTCTGCGTATCTCCCTCGTTCAGAAGCAGGAGAAAAAAAAAACAACAACCTGGTTGGCTGTGGCTAGTCACATGGGTCACGCTGTAACGCGACACTTCAAAATAAGAGTCTAAACACATTTTTAAATAAAATAGAAAACAAAAATATGAATTCACAAGTTTTTAACCCTTTAACATGTTTTTAAACCTAAATTAAATATTATATCATGAAATATAGCATTGCCGACAATTTTAATGATTTTTAACCCATGTTTATCTATTTATTGTCTTTTTATCACTTGTAAAGTATTTCTTATTGGCTGTTTTTATTAACAAACTTTTATTTAATGAGGCTTTGTAGACCAGGGTCACACAACACTGTGGTCTCTCTTCAGGGCCGAATGTGACATTTGTCCTTGTCAATACCACCATGACATGGACCATGGCCCAGAGCTACTGCAGAGAACACCACACAGACCTGGCCAGTGTGAGAAACATGGACGAGAACCAGAAGGTGGCAAAGCTGGTTCCTCCTGGAGAGAAAATCTGGATCGGCCTCAACAGAGAGTCCTGGAAGTGGAAGGATGGAAGTAATTCTTCGTTTAGGTACTGGAAAAATTCTTCCTATGAACCCAATAACAACTTCAAAAATGAGAAATGTGTATCAGCAGACTTCAGTTCCTCTGGTCGATGGGAGGCCTCTGTCACTACAAGAGAGCATTCATCTGCTACAGAGGTGAGATGTCTTCATTCAAGACCTGACTGTCTTTGGGTTTGTGTCATGTGAAGAACATACTCGAACATACTGTATAGAAATCCTCAGCCATCATGCTGATTAGGTTCATACATGCTGATGATTTCTCTCCTTCCGCTGAATGTTAACCTGCTGTTGTTGTTGATATTGAATATGATGAACCAACTTTTTTAGAAGTTCCTAAAGCATCACGAGTGGTCAAAGTGAGGCTGGTGAAAAGCAGCTCCTCTCTGGATTTGAATGACCCTGCAGTGATGGACACCGTGTTGAAGCAGGTACATCTCTAACGTCACATCGAAGACATTATAATAATTGCTCATGGTTATCGTAAGGAGGTATGAAAAGATGGTCGACATGACAGCTCTGGCCTGTGGGCCCGCCACTTGCATGGATGGACATGAGGATCAAGTGTAATGCAGGTGAAGGCGCTGGCGTTGGCATGCTGGCCATTAGGAACACAGAGCTCAAGGATGTTCATGAGATTACTTGTTACTGGAGCACCCTATAGACTGGCACAAACATGAGTCCTAACACCAGGAAGTGAGTCAGCATTTTTGCGCCATGGGTTCTGAACTCTAAAGGTCAATGCAGATGTTGAATGGGTTTGTGTTTATCCGCCTGAATTAAGGTCTGTGGTTAACACAAGCTGAAGAGACGTTTTGTTAGATGAGATAAACTACGTTAGCTAAGACCCCCACTTGTGAATTTTAAAACGGCGGTTGCTAACAAGTAGCTAACTGAGACGATAGTGGTTGTTGCAGACATTAAACGTCATCACGTCTGAAACTCTCACTAATCCTCCTTACAGCTTTCAATGCTCTTGTAAATATTAGATCAATAAACAACTTATTAAGCTATGGTTTCTCTAGCTTGTCAAAACTGCTGATTAGATCGATGAAGTGCAACGGTCGTGACTTTATCATTCACCAACCGCGGTGTAGTTAGCTTGTAGCATAACGTTAGCTTCTTACTTCTCTCGGCTGCGTTAACTCTTCAGACTTCATATAAATTGTGTTCATCTGTAAAGATTATCCCGCTGAACTAAACAGCTACGCGTCAGAAACGTGTTTGACACAGAGATTATTTTCTGCAATGATCCAAAATTCAATGAAAGAAATCCCATCGGAGAATTCTCGTTCGAACCCATGGCGAAGCTGTGAATGTCTGTCGGAGGCCCCTGTTTGCAAAGTCTTCAACAGGAGTAGGAGTTGTAGGAGACACGTTGTCCATATTTATGCTACAGACGAGGAACATGTTTGTGGCTGCAGGATGCACTTGACCTGAATGTTTCTCTTTGCTTGACAAAGTAAATGTTTTTTCTGTCAGCTCAAACAGAAGCTAAAGGATCAGGGGGTGAATGAAGACGTCAAACTGAGCTGGAGGAAGCAGGCGGACGGGAAGGTCTTCCACAAAGAGAAGAAGAAGAGGATGATTACAAAAGCAAGAGATGAGCTCTAGACTAGTGAAAGATGTTTTTCATTGGTCAATAACGCATCATTCCCACTTTTATCCTGTGTGTTCTTATATAATTCGTACAGAAGCTTAAACTGATGCAAGTCTGAGAGAGCCGACTGTTTCCTTTTGTAATCCTCATTTTAGTGTTCAGTCTCTTAAAGTTCCCATATTCTTCTTTTCCTGGTTTTAGATGCTCTTTAGTGTGTCCTCCAGGTGTTTTATGCATGTTTAGACATCTTTTTCTGCAGGACTCCATGGGACATTTCCTGGATAAATAAAGGTTAAATACAAAAAATCTATGTGCAAAAATTCAAAGTCTGCGGAAACTTCTCGGCTTCTCCTAGCGCCTCCTGTTAGCAGGAGCAATAGCCTCGTTGAAAATGTGTGGAGTGACATCGCAAGACAAAGACCTCGTTGTAGCAAGCGCAAGCTAACCTCAGACTGACTGCAGCATTCCCAATATGGTAAAGTGGGCGGGGCATATCAGAGACCAAAGCTAAACGACTGACCAATTACGAGAGAGCAGAAAGGGACCCTTTCTTTTTTTTTCCTTGGTGGGGGATTCTGAGTGTTGCCTGCATGGAGCAGCAGCACATGAAAACAGATATTAGCGATTGTGAACGTACTTTAGTAGACACATAAATTAGATGTGATTAGATCTTTAACTGTAATGACGTAATGTTTCTGTATCTCTGTAAGTATAATCATCCTGCATGCATCATGTGACATATGAAGCCATGTTCCCTGCATGTGTCTGTGTGAAATAAACTAATGCAATAAGTAACTGTAGTTACAAGAATACAATCTTGTATAGATTCATGCTGTTTCATAAGGGACGTGGGAATAAGCAGCATAAGCAGTGTAAAAGACCTTAAGCAAATATGCATGCAAATGTGCGTGGTTACATTCGGGATATGACGTTTACATGCTCACAGAGAAACCTGGTTATTTATATCCCTGTATACATGATCAATAATAGCGTCCCGGTTTCTTCTTATGTTTCTTTTTTACAACACAACACCGCGTACATTTAGAAATATAAAAGACATGAAAACACCGTGGCTTATACAGAAAAAAATTGAAAATATCACTTCAATGTATCCCTTTATGAATCCAAAATGAACTAAAATTCCTAAACAAATGTAAAATGATCTTTGAAAGTTTTGTTTAAACTTTCTTTTTATTCGCCAACACGGCCGGTTTCTGAAATCAGGATTTGATGTTTACCTGCACAAATACAAAAACGGGATACTTAAAACCCCAATCATAACCGGGATACTCACGTCCATGTAAACGCCATCACTAACACAGTTGAACTTTAATTGTCTATTTCATTTTTCTCTTCTTGTCATCAAGCTTTACTTTGAAGCTGAGCCATGATCCACTTCCTGAATCAGAGAGAAATACCGTTTGAGCGTGCCAGCCCGGCTCTTCTCCCGGTTCTCTGTAAAGTTCTGACAGAATGTGAGATCAGGGAAGTTTATATTTCCAAATGGGGTCACAGCAACTTGTTGTGGAAACTCACCGTCAATAAACACTGAATAATTTCATGAAAGAATATTACACGTTGTCGACTCTTGAACTGTCCACTGTTGAGCAGCAGCCAACAGCTGACATGTTTGACTCTATTCACTGAATTTCTGCCTCGTTAGATATAATAATATGGACATAGATCGTGACACAATAACGCAAACACACATCGGTATGGAAACATGTTTATTCATCATCGATACAACAGGAACATTCAGGGCAGTGAACTCCAACAGCATGACACAACACAGCCTCAGATGCAAATAAGTAAACTTCATTTTGTAATTATGTATGCAAAAATCACATGAAAGATGTGAGTATAACTTCGACAGTTTTTGATGTACAGTCAGACTGATGGAGAAAAGAACACGAGAGGATGGATCAATTTCTTCTGAGCGTCATCGCAGCATCAGGCAAGACGAACTTTTAAGCTATTCATTCAAACGCTGTTTCTGTCGTTAAACGTTTGTTTGTGAGATACTAAAACTAATGATGTCCTTTTTATTCATCACCATTTGTGTCCACGCCTGCAGCACTGTGTGCCGTTTATACTCAAGCTGAACGGGAGTATCATTTTGTGTATGAGCGAAAGAACATGGCTGGAGCTCTGAGCCACTGCAGAGACAAATACACCGACCTGGCCTCCATCCACAACATGAAGGACGTGGAGCTGCTCAACAAACTGGTAGATTGGAACAGAATGGTCTACAGTTTTGTGAGTATGCTTTCTTTATTTCAAATCCACTTTGTGGAAATGGATCAGTCAGGCAGTTTGAAAGTTGTTTGTTTTTTAATTTAGACACATTCAAGAACTCGCTCTACTCTCATTGTGCGTCGTTCAGATTTGTACAACATCACATTCATGACGTGTCCGTTCTCCAACCGAGCATGTTTTCCCTGAGAGGCACCTGTTGTTACCAAATAAGGGCTTGGGACTGCAGGGTTTTGTACGCTAACGGTAGCTAAACGAAAAGGGTCTGTACATTTCTTCCACTTCTCTCGACAGGCGTGGATAGGTTTGTACGACGACGTGGAGAGCTGGAGGTGGTCGCTGTCGGACGGAAGCTTCTACAAACCCGGAGAGAGCACGTTCAGAAACTGGTCACCTGGAGAACCTGACAACAAGCACAGTGCAGAGCATTGTGCACAAATGTATGATAATGGACTCTGGGGCGATGTACCGTGTGGGTCAAGTTACAAACCAGTCTGCAGTGAGGTCACAGGTGAGATTATGAATGGTTGGGAAACATGACAGTGAATTCTTCTTTTCCTCTCTGCATCTCTGTTGTTTTGCATATGAACGTTATTCAAAGCAGGTAGATGTTGGTCATAAAGCTGCAGTACATAAAACTGCTGAGTCATGCACCAAACTTTATAACCAACACAGACTTGGTCAACAGAGAGAAGAGAAGTAGAGCTCATTCCAGGTTTAATAAGGAACAGTTTTAACCAAAGGAAGGAAAAACACAGCACTCCACATACTCCACTGTGTCAGCCATTTTAAATATGCATGTTCCTTAAAAACGTGGGATCATTTAAAAGGGAAATAAACAGGCTTTCCAGCAGTATATGATTTATTGCCAAGAAGCATTGTTGGTACCAAAATAAGCTCTGTGTCAAACACACGTTTCTGACGTCACCAAGTCACGGACAGGTTGAAGAAACTAAATTAACTCCTTCAGAGTACAAAAATAACTGTACATAGACTTTAACTCGTTTTTTTTTCTTCTCTATTTTCCTCTGTTTTAATCAGCAGCTCTGCAAAGTCCGTCTGCGTATCTCCCTCGTTCAGAAGCAGGACAAAAAAAAAAATAACAACCTGGTTGGCTGTGGCTAGTCACATGGGTCACGCTGCAACGCAACTCTTCAAAATAAGAGTCTAAACACATTTTTAAATATATTTTAAATAACATTTAAAATAACAACATGAATTCACAAGTTTTTAACCGTTTAACATGTTTTTAAACCTAAATTAAATATTATATCATGAAATATAGCATTGCTGACAGTTTTAATGATTTTTAACCCATGTTTATCTATTTATTGTCTTTTTATCACTTGTAAAGTATTTCTTATTGGCTGTTTTTATTAACAAACTTTTATTTAATGAGGCTTTGTAGACCAGGGTCACACAACGCTGTGGTCTCTCTTCAGGGCCGAATGTGACATTTGTCCTCGTCAATACCACCATGACATGGACCATGGCCCAGAGCTACTGCAGAGAACACCACACAGACCTGGCCAGTGTGAGAAACATGGACGAGAACCAGAGGGTGGCGCAGCTGGTTCCTCCTGGAGAGGATATCTGGATCGGCCTCAACAGAGAGTCCTGGAAGTGGAAGGATGGAAGTAATTCTTCGTTTAGGTACTGGAAAACTTCTACCAATGAACCCGATAACTTCTACGGAGATGAGAAATGCGGAGCAGCAGACTTCCGTTCCTCTGGTCGATGGGTGGACTGGCCCTGTGACAACAATATATCATTCATCTGCTACAGAGGTGAGATGTCTTCATTCAAGACCTGACTGTCTTTGGGTTTGTGTCATGTGAAGAACATACTCGAACATACTGTATAGAAATCCTCAACCATCATGCTGATTAGGTTCATACATGCTGATGATTTCTCTCCTTCCGCTGAATGTTAACCTGCTGTTGTTGCTGATATTGAATATGATGAACCAACTTTTTTAGAAGTTCCTAAACCATCAAAACAAGTGGTCAAAGTGAGGCTGGTGAAAAGCAGCTCCTCTCTGGATTTGAATGACCCTGCAGTGATGGACGCCGTGTTGAAGCAGGTACATCTCTAACGTCACATCGAAGACATTATAATAATTCATTGTTATCGTAAGAAGGTATGAAAAGATGGTCGACATGACAGCTCTGGCCTGTGGGCCCGCCACTTGCATGGGTGGACATGAGGAACAAGTGTAATGCAGGTGAAGGCGCTGGCGTTGGCATGCTGACCATTAGGAACACAGAGCTCAAGGATGTTCATGAGATTACTTGTTATTGGAGCACCCTACAGACTGGCACAAACATGAGTCCTAACACCAGGAAGTGAGTCAGCATTTTTGCGCCATGGGTTCCGAACTCTAAAGGTCAATGTGGATGTTGAATGGGTTTGTGTTTAGACGCCTGAATTAAGGTCTGTGGTTAACACGAGCTGAAGAGATGTTGACGTTTTGTTAGATGAGATAAACTACGTTAGCTAAGACCCCACTTGTGAATTTGAAAACGGCGGTTGCTAACAAGTAGCTAACTGAGACGATAGTGGTTGTTGCAGACATTAAACGTCATCACGTCTGAAACTCTCACTAATCCTCCTTACAGCTTTCAATGCTCTTGTAAATATTAGATCAATAAACAACTTATTAAGCTACGGTTTCTCTAGCTTGTCAAAACCGCTGATTAGATCGATGAAGTGCAACGGTCGTGACTTTATCATAAACCAACCGCGGTGTAGTTAGCTTGTAGCATAACGTTAGCTTCTTACTTCTCTCGGCTGCGTTAACTCTTCAAACTTCATATAAATTGTGTTCATCTGTAAAGATTATCCCGCTGAACTAAACAGCTACGCATCAGAAACGTGTTTGACACAGAGATTATTTTCTGCAATGATCCAAAATTCAATGAAAGAAATCCCATCGGAGAATTCTCGTTTGAACCCATGGTGAAGCTGTGAATGTCTGTCGGAGGCCCCTGTTTGCAAAGTCTTCAACAGGAGTTGGAGTTGTAGGAGACACGTTGTCCATATTTATGCTACAGACGAGGAACATGTTTGTGGTTGCAGGATGCACTTGACCTGAATGTTTCTCTTTGCTTGACAAAGTAAATGTTTTTTCTGTCAGCTCAAACAGAAGCTAAAGGATCAGGGGGTGAATGAAGACGTCAAACTGAGCTGGAGGAAGCAGGCGGACGGGAAGGTCTTCCACAAAGAGAAGAAGAAGAGGATGATTACAAAAGCAAGAGATGAGCTCTAGACTAGTGAAAGATGTTTTTCATTGGTCAATAACGCATCATTCCCACTTTTATCCTGTGAGTTCTTATATAATTCGTACAGAAGCTTAAACTGATGCAAGTCTGTGAGAGCCGACTGTTTCCTTTTGTAATCCTCATTTTAGTGTTCAGTCTCTTAAAGTTCCCATATTCTTCTTTTCCTGGTTTTAGATGCTCTTTAGTGTGTCCTCCAGGTGTTTTATGCATGTTTAGACATCTTTTTCTGCAGGACTCCATGGGACATTTCCTGGATAAATAAAGGTTAAATACAAAAAATCTATGTGCAAAAATTCAAAGTCTGCGGAAACTTCTCGGCTTCTCCGAGCGCCTCCTGTTAGCAGGAGCAATAGCCTCGTTGAAAATGTGTGGAGTGACGTCGCAAGACAAAGACCTCGTTGTAGCAAGCGCAAGCTAACCTCAGACTGACTGCAGCATTCCCAATATGGTAAAGTGGGCGGGGCATATCAGAGACCAAAGCTAAACGACTGACCAATTACGAGAGAGCAGAAAGAGACCCTTTTTTTCTTTTTTTTTTCCTTGGTGGGGGATTCTGAGTGTTGCCTGCATGGAGCAGCAGCACATGAAAACAGATATTAGCGATTGTGAACTTACTTTAGTAGACACATAAATTAGATGTGATTAGATCTTTAACTGTAATGATGTATTGTTTCTGTATCTCTGTAAGTATAATCATCCTGAATGCATCATTTGACATATGAAGCCATGTTCCCTGCATGTGTCTGTGTGAAATAAACTAATGCAATAAGCAACTGTAATTACAAGAATACAATCTTGTATAGATTCATGCTGTTTCATAAGGGACGTGGGAATAAGCAGTGTAAAAGACTTTAAGCAAATATGCATGCAAATGTGCGTGGTTACATTCGGGATATGACGTTTACATGCTCACAGAGAAACCTGGTTATTTATATCCCTGTATACATGATCAATAATAGCGTCCCGGTTTCTTATGTTTCTTTTTTACAACACAACACCGCGTACATTTAGAAATATAAAAGACATGAAAACACCGTGGCTTATACAAAAAAAAAATTGAATTCACCCCTTTATGAATCCAAAATAAACTAAAATTCCTAAACAAACGTAAGGGCGGCAGTAGCTCAGTCTGTAGGGACTTGGGTTGGGAACAGGAGGGTCGCCGGTTCAAGTCCCGGCACGGACCAAGTCCGGAAATTGGTCTGGTAGCTGGAGAGGTGCCAGTCCACTTCCTGAGCACTGCCGAGGTGCCCCTGAGCAAGGCACCGAACCCCAACAACTGCTCTGGGGCGCTCTCTGTGGGCAGCCCCCTCACTCTGAGACCTCTCCATTAATGCAGAGTGAAAACCCAATTTCCCCTCGCGGGATTAATAAAGTATATAAAAAAATAAATAAAAATAAAATGATCTTTGAAAGTTCTGTTTAAACTTTCTTTTTATCCGCCAACACGGCCGGTTTCTGAAATCAGGATTTGATGTTTACCTGCACAAATACAGAAACGGGATACTTAAAACCTCAATCATAACCGGGATACTCACGTCCATGTAAACGCCATCACTAGCACAGTTGAACTTTAATTGTCTATTTCATTTTTCTCTTCTTGTCATCAAGCTTTACTTTGAAGCTGAGCCATGATCCACTTCCTGAATCAGACTGAAATACCGTTTGAACGTGCCAGCCCGGCTCTTCTCCCGGTTCTCTGTAAAGTTCTGACAGAATGTGAGATCAGGGAAGTTTATATTTCCACATGGGGTCACAGCAACTTGTTGTGGAAACTCACCGTCAATAAACACTGAATAATTTCATGAAAGAATATTACACGTGGTTGTCGACTCTTGAACTGTCCACTGTTGAGCAGCAGCCAACAGCTGACATGTTTGACTCTATTCACTGAATTTCTGCCTCGTTAGATGTAATAATATGAACATAGATCGTGACACAATAACGCAAACACACATCGGTATGGAAACATGTTTATTCATCATCGATACAACAGGAACATTCAGGGCAGTGAACTCCAACAGCATGACACAACACAGCCTCAGATGCAAATAAGTAAACTTTATTTTGGAAATATGGATGCAAAAATCACATGAAAGATGGGAGTGTATAACTTCGACAGTTTTTGATGTACAGTCAGACTGACGGAGAAAAGAACACGAGAGGATGGATCAATTTCTTCTGAGCCTCATCACAGCATCAGGCAAGACGAACTTTTAAGCTATTCATTCAAACGCTGTTTCTGTCGTTAAACGTTTGTTTGTGAGATACTAAAACTGATGATGTCCTTTTTATTCATCACCATGTGTGTCCACGCCTGCAGCACTGTGTGCCGTTTATACTCAAGCTGAACGGGAGTATCATTTTGTGTATGAGAAAAAGACCATGTCTGACGCTCTGAGCCACTGCAGAGACAAATACACCGACCTGGCCTCCATCCACAACATGAAGGACGTGGAGCTGCTCAACAAACTGGCAGATTTGGACAGATTGGTCCACCCTTTTGTGAGTATGCTTTCTTTATTTCAAATCCACTTTGTGGAAATCGATCAGTCAGGCAGTTTGAAAGTTGTTTGTTTTTTAATTTAGACACATTCAAGAACTCGCTCTACTCTTATTGTGCGTCGTTCAGATTTGTACAATATCAGATTCATGTCGTGTCCGTTCTCCAACCGAGCATGTTTTCCCTGAGAGGCACCTGTTGTTACCAAAATAAGGGCTTGGGACTGCAGGGTTTTGTACGCTAACGGTAGCTAAACGAAAAGGGTCTGAACATTTCTTCCACTTCTCTCAGGGGGTGTGGATAGGTTTGTACGACGACGTGGAGAGCTGGAGGTGGTCGCTGTCGGACGGAAGCTTCTACAAACCCGGAGAGAGCACGTTCAGAAACTGGTCACCTGGAGAACCTGACAACAAGCACAGTGCACAGCATTGTGCACAAATGAATGATAGTGGACTCTGGAGCGATGTACCGTGTGGGTCAAGTTACAAACCAGTCTGCAGTGAGGTCACAGGTGAGATTATGAATGGTTGGGAAACATGACAGTGAATCCTTTTCCTCTCTGCATCTCTGTTGTTTTGCATATGAACGTTATTCAAAGCAGGTAGATGTTGGTCATAAAGCTGCAGTACATAAAACTGCTGAGTCATGCACCAAACTTTATAACCAACACAGACTTGGTCAACAGAGAAAAGAGAAGTAGAGCTCATTCCAGGTTTAATAAGTAACCGTTTTAACCAAAGGAAGGAAAAACACAGCACTCCACATACTCCACTGTGTCGGTCATCTTAAATATGCATGTTCCTTAAAAACGTGCCATCATTTAAAAGGGAAATAAACAGGCTTTCCAGCAGTATATGATTTATTGCCAAGAAACATTGTTGGTACCACACAGAAAACACACACCAAAGACACATTTACTAACTTGTTACACACAGACAGAGTTTTGAATTGTCAAAGCACAGAGGCAGAAATATTACCTTGATGCAACTGTAAGCCTTCTGGAGTAGATACAGTATGCTAGGACCAATATTAGGTTCGACTACTAGAGCAGTGATTGATGTACAATGCATTAATCACCACAGACCAGAAAACAAGTTAAATTGCCGGCTTATTATAATTAGTTGAAGACAGAAAAGACAGTTGACAGTAGATATGGATCAATCCTACCAGATTTTGGTGAAATCTTGCAACATCCAGCAGAGGGCGTTTTGCTTCTGTGTGTTGCACAGTTCAAGGGGTCCCTGGGTGGCTCGCCATCTTGTGTCTCGCACGTGAAATCCAACTCCGGTATTCGCTCATAATTCCCGGTCCAAACCTTAATGGCCTACCATAACAACCAAATTATATGCATAAACACATCAAATAATACATCCAGTAGCTTCAAATATTCAAATATCTGTTTTTCAGCTTACTTGGTACTTCATAAGATGGCGCACTGGCCATCAAGGCGATGGTAAAAAAAATAGCATCACCGGACATTGAACTACAGCATGTGCTCCGTTTAAGCACCAATTTCACCGTGTATAGGCTGGTGTAGTAATGACGTATTTTTATAGGCCAACCCGAAAAAATGGCGCCGGTAGTTCCTTCGGAAATTCGCCTATGGGATTTTTAAATTGGATTTTGGATCATTGTATAAAATAATCTCCGTGTCAAACACACGTTTCTGACGTCACCAAGTCACGGACAGGTTGAAGAAACTAAATTAACTCCTTCAGAGTACAAAAATAACTGTACATAGACTTTAACTCGTTATTTTTTTCTTCTCTATTTTCCTCTGTTTTAATCAGCAGCTCTGCAAAGTCCGTCTGCGTATCTCCCTCGTTCAGAAGCAGGACAAAAAAAAAATAACAACCTGGTTGGCTGTGGCTAGTCACATGGGTCACGCTGCAACGCAACTCTCCAAAATAAGAGTCTAAACACATTTTTAAATATATTTTAAATAACATTTAAAATAACAATATGAATTCACAAGTTTTTAACCCTTTAGCATGTTTTTAAACCTAAATTAAATATTATATCATGAAATATAGCATTGCTGACAGTTTTAATGATTTTTAACCCATGTTTATCTATTTATTGTCTATTTATCACCTGTAAAGTATTTCTTATTGGCTGTTTTTATTAACAAACTTTTATTTAATGAGGCTTTGTAGACCAGGGTCACACAACGCTGTGGTCTCTCTTCAGGGCCGAATGTGACATTTGTCCTTGTCAATACCACCATGACATGGACCAAGGCCCAGAGCTACTGCAGAGAACACCACACAGACCTGGCCAGTGTGAGAAACATGGACGAGAACCAGAGGGTGGCGCAGCTGGTTCCTCCTGAAGAGGATATCTGGATCGGCCTCAACAGAGAGTCCTGGAAGTGGAAGGATGGAAGTAGTTCTTTGTTTAGGTACTGGAAAACAGGTCAACCCAATAACGACTACGGAGATGAGAAATGTGCAGTAGCAGACTTCAGTTCATCTGGTGAATGGGAGGACGAGTCCTGTCACTACAATAGAGCATTCATCTGCTACAGAGGTGAGATGTCTTCATTCAAGACCTGACTGTCTTTGGGTTTGTGTCATGTGAAGAACATACTCGAACATACTGTATAGAAATCCTCAACCATCATGCTGATTAGGTTCATACATGCTGATGATTTCTCTCCTTCCGCTGAATGTTAACCTGCTGTTGTTGCTGATATTGAATATGATGAACCAACTTTTTTAGAAGTTCCTAAACCATCAAAACAAGTGGTCAAAGTGAGGCTGGTGAAAAGCAGCTCCTCTCTGGATTTGAATGACCCTGCAGTGATGGACGCCGTGTTGAAGCAGGTACATCTCTAACGCCACATCGAAGACATTATAATAATTCATTGTTATCGTAAGAAGGTATGAAAAGATGGTCGACATGACAGCTCTGGCCTGTGGGCCCGCCACTTGCATGGATGGACATGAGGAACAAGTGTGATGCAGGTGAAGGCGCTGGCGTTGGCATGCTGGCCATTAGGAACACAGAGCTCAAGGATGTTCATGAGATTACTTGTTACTGGAGCACCCTATAGACTGGCACAAACATGAGTCCTAACACCAGGAAGTGAGTCAGCATTTTTGCGCCATGGGTTCCGAACTCTAAAGGTCAATGCGGATGTTGAATGTGTTTGTGTTTATACGCCTGAAATAAGGTCTGTGGTTAACACAAGCTGAAGAGATGTTGACATTTTGTTAGATGAGATAAACTACGTTAGCTAAGACCCCCACTTGTGAATTTTAAAACGGCGGTTGCTAACAAGTAGCTAACTGAGACGATAGTGGTTGTTGCAGACATTAAACGTCATCACGTCAGAAACTCTCACTAATCCTCCTTACAGCTTTCAATGCTCTTGTAAATATTAGATTAATAAACAACTTATTAAGCTACGGTTTCTCTACCTTGTCAAAACCGCTGATTAGATCATTGAAGTGCAACGGTCGTGACTTTATCATTCACCAACCGCGGTGTAGTTAGCTTGTAGCATAACGTTAGCTTCTTACTTCTCTCGGCTGCGTTAACTCTTCAAACTTCATATAAATTGTGTTCATCTGTAAAGATTATCCCGCTGAACTAAACAGCTACGCGTCAGAAACGTGTTTGACACAGAGATTATTTTCTGCAATGATCCAAAATTCAATGAAAGAAATCCCATCGGAGAATTCTCGTTCGAACCCATGGTGAAGCTGTGAATGTCTGTCGGAGGCCCCTGTTTGCAAAGTCTTCAACAGGAGTAGGAGTTGTAGGAGACACGTTGTCCATATTTATGCTACAGACGAGGAACATGTTTGTGGTTGCAGGATGCACTTGACCTGAATGTTTCTCTTTGCTTGACAAAGTAAATGTTTTTTTTCTGTCAGCTCAAACAGAAGCTAAAGGATCAGGGGGTGAATGAAGACGTCAAACTGAGCTGGAGGAAGCAGGCGGACGGGAAGGTCTTCCACAAAGAGAAGAAGAAGAGGATGATTACAAAAGCAAGAGATGAGCTCTAGACTAGTGAAAGATGTTTTTCATTGGTCAATAACGCATCATTCCCACTTTTATCCTGTGTGTTCTTATATAATTCGTACAGAAGCTTAAACTGATGCAAGTCTGTGAGAGCCGACTGTTTCCTTTTGTAATCCTCATTTTAGTGTTTAGTCTCATTCAGTCTCTTAAAGTTCCCATATTCTTCTTGTCCTGGTTTTAGATGCTCTTTAGTGTGTCCTCCAGGTGTTTTATGCATGTTTAGACATCTTTTTCTGCAGGACTCCATGGGACATTTCCTGGATAAATAAAGGTTAAATACAAAAAATCTATGTGCTAAAATTCAAAGTCTGCGGAAACTTCTCGGCTTCTCCTAGCGCTTCCTGTTAGCAGGAGCAATAGCCTCGTTGAAAATGTGTGGAGTGACGTCACAAGACAAAGACCTCGTTGTAGCAAGCGCAAGCTAACCTCAGACTGACTGCAGCATTCCCAATATGGTAAAGTGGGCGGGGCATATCAGAGACCAAAGCTAAACGACTGACCAATTACGAGAGAGCAGAAAGGGACCCTTTTTTTCTTTTTTTTTCCTTGGTGGGGGATTCTGAGTGTTGCCTGCATGGAGCAGCAGCACATGAAAACAGATATTAGCGATTGTGAACGTACTTTAGTAGACACATAAATTAGATGTGATTAGATCTTTAACTGTAATGACGTAATGTTTCTGTATCTCTGTAAGTATAATCATCCTGAATGCATCATTTGACATATGAAGCCATGTTCCCTGCATGTGTCTGTGTGAAATAAACTAATGCAATAAGTAACTGTAGTTCTAAGAATACAATCTTGTATAGATTCATGCTGTTTCATGAGGGACGTGGGAATAAGCAGAATAAGCAGTGTAAAAGCTCTTTGAGTACACACACAAACACACACACAAAACTTTCTCCCAGTTGTCTTTTCTTGAAAGCGAGTTTGGACCACAGGAGTCAGCAGAGCTGCACACACACACACACACACACACTGACATGGAAACAAACAACACAAACACCTTTGAGTGAGATCCAGCACAGCTCCTGTCAGTCACGTCTGATGTCGGAGAGTCAGATTTTTTCAAACGACCGCTGATTATGTGAAACTGAACAGTGAGAGGGAAGTTTGAGAAAATCCACAGAAATAGAAGCCTTTTTAATTCCTCGTGGTGTTCAATACTTCCTGTGAACAAACTTTTGGCAAGTAAAGGTTAGAAGTAGTGAACAGTGAATTCTTCCCAGCCGTGCATTCATGCATTACCACATAGTCCGTGCATGCTGCGGTTTTACCCTGCACTATGGCGCCATTTGGTGCCACTGTAGTCAAAGCTCCCGTCTCCACAAAGCACACGTGTTAAGTTGTGTTTTTTATGTGGTATGTGTGAAAGTTATAGCTAAGCTAATATGTTGATGTAATCAGGAGAAACCAGCAGGGGGAGCAACTGAGTCAGGGCTTTTACACCAGCGCTACAAAGCTCTGCTACGTTTTCAAATTCGCTCCAACTCTATTTAAACAGAGCCGGCTGCAACACGTGTGAAGCTAATCAGAATGGATCGACACGCACAGGAAGTCAAAAAAAGGAAAAACGCACAGAGCACCCGATTCAATTTCTGAATAAAACACAATAACATACAAAGCTAGAACAGCAATGCATTGTTGGCACTTTTCTCCCGTTATTCTCATCTGTACATCTGCGGCCTCACGGAGATGCGCAGGCTGATCGTAGTAAACGTCTTCTTTTATTCCCCCTCATATTGTTAAAAATCACATTTTTCCATTTTTTGGATTCAGCCAGCACTTCAGCTGTGTTCCATTTTTCATTGAGCTTCATTTCTTTTTCAGTTCATTTCTCTCTGCTCTGCAGTTATTATCCCCTCACAAAGAAACCGAGCACTTCTCCTGCAGAATACAAAGTGACTTAAATACGTCTTCCACACCTCACCTGCAGCTGCCTGCGAATCATCTCTCCTGCACCCTTTGCTTGTCTTCCTGCTGTGAATGTGGATGTAGATTTGAATGGCTTTGCAGATGCAGTTTTGTTCTCTCAGCAGAGGATTAGTTTATGAATAGATTGAGGGAATTAAAGGTATTTTAGGAAGGTTTTCCTCCATACCAATAGCTTCGTTTCATCTCTGCGTTGTGATTGGCCACAGGTTGGTTCTTTACTTTTCTGACTCTTCTCTTTAACTGTGATCCCTTATACACTTTTAATATTTATTTACCCAGCTACACCATTACTATGTTTTCATAAACGTTACAAGACCCAATAAGCCCGTCGCTCACAACAGCTGTCTTATTATTGCATCCAAACAGGGGTGAGTCATGTCCTTCAGGACGGCATATAAACACTGAATGTTGCATCTTTTTTTTTTTTCCACCAGTGAATCTTGTGAATTTATGGATGAATTTGCTTTGCAAGTTCAGTTGGTGGAATCTGTCATTTCAATCTTCAGCTCCTTCAGCTACATGACTGATTTGTCTTTGGGGCGAGACACCCAATCCCAATTTGCTCCCTCTGCTTCGTCTGCGGTGTATGAATGTGTATTATGGGATGTCACCTGCAGTGTAAAAGCTCTTTGAGTGGTCAGAAGACAAGAAAAGCTCAGGTCCGTTTCCAGCTGAAGGCAGAACTAGAGTCATAAAGACATAAAGACACTTTGCACTGGAAAACGCCGTCCACAGTGTGAACATGTGTATTAACAGTGAGTCACTGATTTCCTTCACACTTCCTTTGTTGAGACACAATGACACTCATTTGTGCTTTTGTTAATTGAAAAGATATTTTCAGTTGGAAATGTAAAATCAGGTCGCTCATTCATGGATGTGTTTGCATCGCGGCTTCGTTCGCAACCGCTCTGCAATTATTTGATTGCACCGACCTGCAGCTTGGTTTCACTTCTTTGAAAGCTGCTTAAATCTTCTTCCGCAGCAATGAATGCAGGAAAAAAAAAAATCCCAAAGTTGCTTATAACAAGCAGACATGGCAACACTGAATCATTTTTGTGAAAGTCAGAGATAAATGAAAGTACTTCAAATACCTCAAATATTTCCAGCAGTTATCAAATCCAGAGAAATCTGTCATTCTTTAGTTTTTAATGGGAAGTGTTTGATTGTTTTGAAGGAGAGCGCCCCCTGGTGGTGGAATATACTGTGCCTTTAAAGCCCCGAAGCGGTCCGGGTCAGTTCGGTTTGGTTCGGTAGCCTTTTATGAGCGTTGGGAATGGTACCAAAATAAGGGATCCTTTTATCCTACCCTTCTGTTTGATCGGACACTAAAGGGTTAACTTTGTTGACTGTGTCTCGCTCTTCTTCGTTCAACTTAAATTAACAGCGGGCTACACTGTACTGAGCTGCTATGATGTCACACTATCTCTTATCATATATGCGGCTACGCTTGGAGCCGGGTTTACCGGACCAAACTGAACCAAAGCGGACTGATCGGTGGAAACGTCCATCTTTGTTTCACTCTTCATCTCTCAATATTTGGTCTCTGAGCTACAAACTGCAGAGGCACCAACATGTCATATTCACTGTTCGTCACATTCAGGTTCAGGGAAAAAACGTTATTGCATTGGACATGGAATCAAAGAGGTAATGTGATCGTTGTCCTGCTGATGGTTTTTATTTAATGGAGGGAATTTGATAGGTGGAACTACCTGATGGGCTGAATAATTTATTTCTGATGAGCGGTGATCAGTCTGTGGCTTTAGCTTCGTTCGACGCCTCCAGAGACGATTACGGGCAGCGGAGCGAGGCTGTGGCTGCTGATGGATTAAATGAGAAGGTTATTGCAGAAACCATCTCTGCCTGGGTGTGGGTGGATGAGGAAGGGTGGTACCGGTGTGTGTGTGTGTGTGTGTGTGTGTGTGTGTGTCTCAGATCTCTCTCTGCTTTGAGAGAGCAGCTGTGTCTCTGACAGAAGAAAATGAATGCAGAGTAATTATGACATAAGAGATACAGCTAATCGTATTTTTTCATTTTCTCATTATTTCCAAGTCTGTTTCCTGGCGTCTCAATCTGATCCTCTGATGGAGCTGCATTGTGTGTCTAAATCCTTTTGTGCCACCGAGGGGCATGAGTTGAGAATGAGCTTGAGGCCGATGACAAAGTAGCAAAATGGTCGTCTTTTTTTATGAATGAAGATCTGTGTCCAGGAAGTCGGATGTGATAGAAACGCCGTCCTCACCGACACAGATTTATTCTTTTAAATGAGTTATTCTTTCACATTATGGGAAGAATTTCAGATCCAATCAGTCAGATATCATCTGAGTGAATCTTCCTCTGTGATCATGAAGGAAACCTGCTGTGTTGAAGCTTCTCTGACAACAATGCAGCAGCCAGTATGTCCTCCTTCTAACTTTAGATTCTGCTCCTGAATGCTCTGGATCTGATTGGACCAGGGAAGGTAGGCGGGGCTTTGAAGGCCGTTTTGGACGCCCCTGGGTTTGCCAGATATGAGAGCAGTTATCAGGTGAACATGTGTTGCAGCGATGGAAGCGGGCAGTGGAACTGCTTCAGATAGAAGTGATTGTACCCGAGCTAAAAAGCCTCTGCATGTTTCTAATAAGCTCCAGCAGCAGAAAGCTGCTCAAACTAGGATCAATGTTGGAGATGAAACATGGAGAGAGGTTAGAACGCAGAAAGCTTTACAGACCCATGCAGAGCTGGCTAAACACTGAAGCTACAGTGTCCACCACATGCAGAGCTGGCTAAACACTGAAGCTACAGTGTCTCTACATGCAGAGCTGGCTAAACACTGAAGCTACAGTGTCTCTACATGCAGAGCTGGCTAAACACTGAAGCTACAGTGTCCACCACATGCAAAGCTGGCTAAACACTGAAGCTACAGTGTCCACCCCATGCAGAGCTGGCTAAACACTGAAGCTACAGTGTCCACCACATGTAGAACTGGCTAAACACTGAAGCTACAGTGTCCTCCACATGCAAAGCTGGCTAAACACTGAAGCTACAGTGTCCACCACATGCTGACCTGTGTGAGCAATGTGCAATAAAAAATAAATAAGCACGTATATGTTCGATCAGTGTGTGGTCCTCCATGCTAATTACAATAAATGGTGTGTGTGTGTGTGTGTGTGTGTGTGTGTGTGTCCTTGGCGGAGGTGTACACGCTGGATTTATCTCTTTCACAAAGCTCTTCATCTCCCCATGTCCTGCTGCTTATTCATGTGTGACACTCCAGTGTGTGTGTGTGTGTGTGTGTGTGTGTGTGTGTGTGTGTGTAATCGTGCTGTGTATGCACTGTCCTGCTCCACATTTTGTTTCTCCTGAACCCTAAAACCATCATTTGTGAAACTGCTGCTTATCAAGATTTACTTCTGATTTCCTCTCTTGTTTTCAGTTAGCAATTTAATGTTTTCTGATTTATGTTTTAGTTCTCGTCTTCAGTGTTTCCTGTGTTACTTTGTATCCTTCTATGTTGTCTGTAACATTGTTTCCTGTTTTACTTGTGTTCAGGTTCCTGGTTTGGTGTTTAGTGTTTTAAGTCTGGTCTTCAGTGTTTCCTGTTTCATTTTCTAATATCTTATTTAAGTTGTGTTTTCAGTGTCAGGTTTTACTTTGTCCTCAGTGTTCAGTGTTCCTTGTGTTTCCCGCCTTGTTGATGACCCTGATTAGTCTCACCTGCGTCATTAGTCTCACCTGTGTCTGATTACCCCTGTGTCTATTTAGGCCCCGTCCACACATGGCCACACATTTGTCTCATAAAACAAACGTTACCTTTTGACCTCCCATCCACACGAACACACAGATTTACAGCATCAAAAATGAAGCTTTTAAAAACCTCCCACCAAAGTGAAGACGTGTGAATTCTCCGTTTATGCGTTTGCATGTGGACGTCAATAACGTAATGTTCTTACATCACACATGCGACCTGTGTTTACATTCAGAAACAGCATGAACGTGCTTAAAAACTTCTGCGGTTACGTGTGGAGGAAGTTTTTTTCTAAAAACGGGGCCTTTAGTTTAAATGAGTTTTGAGTTGGGTCCTCATCCCTGTTTTTCCACCTGAGTCGAGACAATTTCAAATAACGTCATAATTAGTCGAACGTCCTCGGCAGCGTTTGGCCTCGTGGTCTTTCTCTCGCTCTCTCTCTCTCTCTCTCTCTCCTGCTCTCCATGGCCTTCATCTATCAACAGTGTGAAAACAATGTTCTCCATTTAAAGGGGACATTTCATGAAAATCCATCTCGACAGTGTGTTTGAAAATGCATTTGGGATTCTGGCGAAGAAAATAATGCCATAATTAGAGGTTTGCAAAATTCAAAAAAATGTTCACATTTGGAGATTTTCCTCGGGAGATAACAGATTTCTTTTCTTTAGTTCTCACTCTGAGTGAAATGAGGTTTTTCTTTCTCCAAGCCGGTGTTGTTGTTCCTTCTCTGGATCGGTGTCTTTACAGGCTCCTGATACTCAGGACGTATTTCCCTTTAAGTACAACTTCACAAGACGCTCGCTGTTCCTCGTGTTCATCCGGTGATAGAGCCACAAACTACCAGAAACACTTTAATCTGGTGCATGTTTGAATTTAATCTTGTGAAAATATACAACTTTAATCTTCTAAATTGAAGACCTTCTTCTCCTTCCGCTTTATTCTCATAAATTTACGACTTTAATCTCAGATTTTCTTCCTCTTATTGTGGCCCTAACGCTCGTTTTGTACTATCTCACTGTGTTAGTGCTGTGTGTGTGCGCGTGTGTGTGTGTGTGTGTGTGTGTGTGTGTGTGTGTGTGTGTGTGTGTTGCCATGACAACGTTTTAAAAACTTTTCTGATCGTACATTCTGTCAGAAGTTGAACTGCTGTGGATCAGCTGGCGAGACGTTGTGCCGGCTCTTTCATGTCCCCGTGTCTCCGCTGCTGACTCCACTTTCTCCCACACAGACTGTGCTGCATTTTATTTTTATAAAATCTGGGCCTTAGTGTCTCATTTTGGTGAAGAGCTCACCTCTAAGTGTTTGCTTGAGTGTGTGTCTCTCGTCTCTTGTCTTTCTCATCACGTCTCGTCTCTGCCTGTCAGCTCGCGTCTACCAAACTTTTTTATTTATTTATTTATTTTCAGTTCCTGTCAGCCCGGTCCTGTCACACTCTCCTTCCTGTCGTCTCCTCTTTTTCATCCTTTCATCTCCATGGTTCTTCCTTCAACCCAAACTTTGCTCGGTCCCCTGAGCTCCCAGTACACTCCTCCCTCTCTCTTTCTCCCTCGCTCGCTCGCTCGCTCGCTCATGCTTCCCTTCTGTCTGTGCGTTTGACAGCCGAGGAAACTTTCATTCTCTCCTGCCGCTTCCTTTTTTTAGTTCCCTGTGTTGGTGTAAATCTGTCCCAGTGGCAGACAAAAAAAAATCTTTGTTTTTTTTCCAAGCTTGAACTCTCACTGAGGACATTTGCTGTCATGAATAAAACATGTTATTAAAAATGAAATCAGAAATCTCCACAGAATAATATTAAAATACAAAAAAGGTCCGTGTCGGTGAGGAGTCCTAACTAAAGGATGGAGCGTGAGATTGACAGGCGGATCAGTGCGGTCGGTTGTATCTTCGTTCCTACCTTCGCCTCTGGTCATGAGCTTTGGGTCCGGACCGAAAGAACGAGATCCCGGATACAAGCGGCTGAAATGGCGCACCCTTAGAGATAGGAGGAGGAGCTCCGGGGTCGACCCAGGACACTCTGGGAACGCCTCGGGGTCCCACCGGAAGAGCTGGAGGGAAGTCTGCTGCCTCTGCGACCCGAGCCCGGACAAGCTGCAAAAAATGCATGGATGGACGTCGTCATACTCGAAGCCTTTATAAGGTTTGGATAAAGCTCTCGGCTCTGCTCTCACCGTGTGTGACGTCATCCAGCCGGTCGGAAGCAGCTGATTGGTCTGTAATGGATCAGTGCACGCTGACTTCGAAATCGGCTTGAAATCTTAAAGCGTGCTGCTCGGCTTTCTTTGCTTTTCACATCGTCCGTTTCTCATACTCTGACATGCATCTTGTGTGATTTGGCTTCAGTTAGCCACCATTTTAAAGGCAGTGAACACGTTTACCTTCCACAGTCAACTCAACCTGCTGCAAACAGAAATAATAAGACGTCGGGAAAATGTTTGTGCAGACGTCTCATTTATTTTTAAAGACTCTCTGAGCTGGTCTCTCGTGTGTTTTTATTTCAATATTTCTTCCTTTGCCTTCTGATTGGTGCTTTCCCCCCCCCCCCCCCCCCCCCCTCTGTGCGTCTCGTTCACTGTCTCCTGTTCTCTCTTTCCCTCCTTGCTCATTATAAAATCATCGGCCTCCCTGCTGAGCGCTGTCCTGTCGTTAAATCCCGGCTTATTAGATTGGAAACCAACAGCGTCAGAGCGACGGAGGAAGGAGAGAAAACAGCCAGAAGGACGGAGGAAGTAAATAAACCAACAGAGAGAGGAAAATCACAAAGTGCTGATGTTAGAAAGTGCAGCGTGACTGAGCAGGGATTCAAAAGTTTGACCCTCCAGACCCCTTGGATTTTCTGGGATTGAAGCTCCGGGAACGTTCTGTCGAATCAAAAATGTTTTGAAACAGACGAACATGCTGCAGCTTTCTTCCAGTGATGCGTCCTGTGAACACATCAGAAGCTTCAGGGCCTGAAGGACGACTCATGTCTTTACATTTTTTATGTTTCTCATGTCGGATTCTGTCATCTGTTTCTTCTCTAAATCTGACAACAAAATCATTTTAAATAAGGTCAGTAAAGTTCGGATTGTACCCGGGCCGTGATCAGAGCGGGATCAACTGACCTCCTGTTCAATTCAATTAAAAAAAAAACTTTATTTGCTTGCAATTCAAACCTCCTGTGTTACACTCACGATAAAGCGAGCGATATAGCAGGAACGCGATAGAAGAATCTGGTAAATCTGACACCAAGTCGATGTTTCTGAGGTCACCATGTTGTGGACACTGAAGCTTCAGTGTTTAGCCAGCTTTGTAAACCTTTCTGTGTTTGAACCTCTCATTGCTTTTTGGTTGCTTTGACGTGCCGAGTGGCGTCCAAAACGTGCCGTGATTAATGTAAAGAGAAGCCAGCGTGTTTCCTCCGTGATCACAGAGGAAGGTCATTTTACAGTTTGCTCCTTTGAGCCTATCGGCGAAGACGCCACTTCTAAAAGCTGCCCTTTCACTGTCAGTGTTTGAGGGGAGGGGGGAAGGTACTTAACTCGACAGTACCTCCATCTTGGTAATTCGGGGTTAAGTGGCATCCTGGAGACACAGGCTGTGAACACGTCACCTGCTGTGAGCCGACCCTGCCAGAGCTGGTTTTATCTGCCTTCGACAGACCTTCTGCTTGCATGGTGAACACACACAGAGCGGGGACACGGATGAAGAGTGGGAGACATTTAATCCTGCATGCACAGTGTGTCGGAGACGGGGCTGAATGCCTGGAGACTGCGAGCGTCCCAGGATGCACCAGATGGCTCATTCCAGCTGTTTGGCTTCTCGCCGCTTTTCAATGGATGCATGAGTGTCGTTGAATACAGATGGTTAAAAACCTCTCAAGTTCAAAACCTTTTCTTGCGTCCTTTAACAAAGAGCCCGATGAGGAGATTTGAGACCAGCAGAAAATACAGAATTTATGCAAAGATTACAGGACATAATTACAGCTGCATGCCATCGTGAGAGAGAATGAACAACGACTTGCAAAGATAATAACGGTGGTAGGAGGCGAACAAAGCAAACAGTCCTCAGGCCATCCAGCACCCGCCCACCTCACTCGTACTTTTCTCCATGCATGCAGCGTTCTTGTTGTGCAATGATAACTTAAAGTTCTGCACAGTCAGCTGTTACGTGCCTGCAGAGAAACTTGAAGGAGATTGGCAGCAACAACAACACAATCAAGAAAACGGGGGGAAAAAATGTGTAATCACCCGTTCTGCTGTTTAGTCTCTGCTACTCACATGAAATAATTCAGTGTTTCTCTTTCTGACGCACCCTCTAAATTAATCAGAGGACAGGAATTAATTAGAGCTTCATTCAAGAAGCCTCAAGCTGTGACCACAGATGGAGGGTTTAAACTCAGAAAGCAGAAACTTGGGTCCGGAGCGAAACATCCGCCAAGTCGAACAAACACTCCAGTTCCTGTAGAGCGTCACAGTGTTTCCTTCAGTTTAAATCAAACACTTTGTGTAAGAACGGAAGAAGAGGACCTCAAACACTTTCAGGTCACTTTGATACAGACTTCTGCAGGTTCATTAAAACGTGATTATGTAACATGAGAAGGGATCTTAATCCACCTCCAGGGTCAGATAAAGGGTCAGAGTTCACGTCGTGAAGGGCTGCCGTGACGCGTTAACACGATGAAGAGGAAGAGAAGATTCAGCTGTGACCGACGAGACGCACAAATCAGGACCGACGTTATCCAGACGGTGTCGTCGTGTTTTATCCCACTTTATTAAACAGCTGATGGGCTGGGGATGAAATAAAATAAAACAATCTAATGAAACGACGCAGCTCAACTTCAGCCGAGATGGTTTTATTTATTTAGTAAAGTCAGAGATTTGGGAAGAGGCAGTTAAATATTCAGATATTTCTCCCTGTTTGCCTTCGTTTGTCTAAATTAAATCTTTTCGACGGCTCTCGAGGCTAAAAGAAAACACGGCTGATCTTTTCCATCTCAGTTTGTTTTTCTTATTAAAAGAAAGATCTTATAACTCCACGTATCATTTCTGTACTTTGAACTGCCTGTCCTTCTTTCTTTTTTTTTCGATGGATGAGTAAGTTGTCTGCAGAGCGACCCCGACCAGCGGTAAACACTCGACGTTCTTCTCAGAAAAGCAAAAAAAAAAATGACACCGAGGGAGAAAAACAAGATGTGCTGAGCGACCTGAGATACATGCTGTGTGAGCGGGGGGATTAATTCACGTGGCTCCTGTTTAATAAGGCGACACTAGCAGATAAATGAAACCATAAAAGGGTCACTGCAGAGATCAAACAGGAGCCGATCAATACACCTTTGTTTTTACACCTCGTGTGTTTTAACCACGTCACATAACAAAGTATAATTAAGACAACTAAAAGCCGAGCAGAAGAAAGACGAAGGATGAATGAAAACACGTCGTCATGGAGACGATCGAGGTGTCAGCGGTGTCGTGCATCCTGAGGATTGGTCCAATTATGTCTATTTGTTCCTCCATTGTTGCACAGAAAGAATAATTGCGGCTGAGACTTGTCGAGCTTTCGGCTCGTAGCAACACTTTTTTAACGGACACGGATCGCGAGCTTCCCCGCAGGTCGACCGCCTTTTAAGCTGCAAGACTTCATTCATCACACGCTGATTGCACGCTGGAGCGAGGGCTGCAGGAGGTGAGGGACAATCAGTGGATGGATGTGGACACCTGGGTATGTGTCCCCTGTAACTCATGGACACATCAGCAGTCTGCATCCACAGAGAGAAAAAACAAGAGACAGCCTCGCTGCTATATGGGCCTGGAGCCAGTTAGTCATGTCGTTCCAAATGGGTTTTGCAGCAGCTATCAGCTAACAGGATCCTGGTGGAGGTGCAGTTACCAACCTTATTACGTTTGCTGTGATGTGGGGATTATTAAAGTGTGCATTTCAAAAGTTCAATTTCAGCTTTACAGAGCAGATATCTTACAAACACATTTCCACACTGTGCATGTAAACAGACATTTCTCAAGTCCAGGGTCGCCTTCATGCAACACGTAAAAAGAGATTTAGCCTTCACACTGCAGGAGGGCTGGAGATGTGTGGGGGGGGGCTGGCAGCAGCACAGGGGAACAGACTGGTCTCCAGCCTCTTACCACCACTGTAAGGAAGTTGAATGGCTGCACGCCTCAGGGTCCCGGAGGTGCACACGTCGTGGAGAGATGGAGGCTTGACGCCAGTCATCGTCTCTGCAGAGCGGATGATACGCTGCAGCCTGCTCTTCTCTTCAGCAGCGTACTGTGATGATGGAGGAGGAAGAGGAGGAAGAGGAGAAGTGCACCATCAGAGTCTTCGGTGGGTTGGATTTCTTCAGCTCCCATTCGAGGTATCTCTGCAGCAAAAAAACAAAACAAAAAAAAAAGCCAACGTCTCAATTAGGATAAGCAGCCGTGCAGAAACATTTGGCAAGCTGGAATAAAAAAGCATCACTAAGATTAGCGCCTTCACTCATTGAAACGACGTGTTCCACTTTGCACTTGGCATGCAGGTCAAGTTCCAGTGAAGAAATATTTTAGTGCATGTAAAGAAAGCTTCCTTATCTGCGTCTCAAAGCCGCTCTGTTGATCAGAAGATCCTCAGCACACACACACACACACACACACACACACACACACACACACACACACGCGCACACTGTGCATCGATGCCAAACGCAAAGAGCATGATGAGATGTAATGACGAAGGTAATTGGATTTTCCTCCAGCGAATTATCCATATCATGTCTTTAATACGCTCTGTGTCGACTCAAGTGTTTTTATATAAGAGAACACGTTGTGACATTAAACTTCATTTTCAAGCTTGTAAGCTAAAGCAGACGTATCCTGCATCCCTGAGTCCGTGCGTGTGAACTGCATCGTGCAGCGGCGAGGCCAAAGAAGTGTCCCGTGCTTTAGCTTGAGTCGTAGCCGTCACACGAGTCATTCCATCTGGACCTTCCCAGGTGACGGATCGGGACAGATAGTCCAGCGTGAGTATTTGTCTCCAGCCCCCTGAAATCTTCACAACATCCACACGACGTTTGGACTCTTTTTCACGTGAGCTTCAGCTTATTCGTGCTTCTCTTTAACCGTCAAAGCAGAAATAGATCCGCCCCGGCGCCGGGAGACGTGGGGAGTCGGACGCCTCGCGCGTCGGGTTAATGATGAGGACGCGTCTGTTTAGGACGAGGACGAAGTCGAGGGAGCAACATCGAGGTGTGGTTTGGAGTGCGGAGAGTATTAATGTGATAAATGAATATAATGTGACTGAAGAGAGAGATGCATGAGATGCAATAGATGACACTGAATGGAGGCTGTTGCATGATTGTTGGATATATCGAGTTTGTAAAGTGCTGAAGGAGGCTGTTTCTGTTTGTTTCCCTTCATGTCTCATGTCTCGTTTCAGCTCCTTCCCCCAGTGTCTCCCGCTCTGCTGATTACCTGATGTGTCTCACCCCCCCCCCTTCAGTATAGAGTGTCTGTGTTCCCGTCACTCTGTGCCTGTCCGTCTTGTTCCTCGTGTCAGCAGTCCAGCTCTATTTTCTAGTTTTGACCTCGTCTTTTGCCTGCCGATTTGGATTCTGTTTCCTGGATTTGTAGATTTTGTGTCCCGACCTCGACTGACTCAAACAGATTTTCAAACTGCCTGTCGACCTGAGTTGTTGCTTTCGGGGTTTTTTTCTGCGTCCAGCCGTGACAGTTTCCTGTTTATTCCTGCAGTCGGTGTGTTTATGCGTTTCACTCCAAGTCAGCATTGACACAGTGACGTCTCATCCACATCGCAACAATCAACAAACGTGTCAGAATCCGTTCACAGGGATGAGAAGATGTCCTCTGGAGATTTCCAATGTCAGAGCTGTCAATCCAAAAAGAAAGCAACAAACTGCTTTTCATATTTCCCCGAGTCACGTCGCAGATTCTTTTTAACACCTGCAGTGATGACGGATCAGAACTGAGATGTCGACTGAAATGTCAGAGTGTGCAGCGGCTGGGCGAGGAGCTGCAGCTCTTCATTAGGCACCGACCCGCAGGCTTCCCGCTGATTGACAGCTGATTATGTGGCTGACGAGCAGCAACGACAACGCCAGAGTCAAGTAGAGATGTCAGAGTGAAAGGCGTCATGAATCTCATTCTGCAGAGGGAACTTTCTGTTTCTTTAATTGAATCAGTAAATGTCCTCTCTCTGTGTGTGTGTGTGTGTGTGTGTGTGTGTGTGTGTGTGTGTGTGTGTGTGCTCTCATGTGGACGCTCGTCTTTAATGTGCTTTTTTCTTTCTCTGTCATGAAGGCAATTAGAGTCTCCGCGGAGGACAAAGTAAAATGTCAAGCATGGAATAGTCCACGGCCTAACACACACACACACACACACACACACACACACACACACACACACACACACACTCAAAGAGAAGCAGACAAGTGTTGTGTGTCCTGCCTCTGCACTTCACATTGAGGGAAAGGAAATGAGAGGTTGCTAGTTCAACAACAAAAAGAGGTGATAGGAGACAGAAAGGCCCCACTCAGGATTATTTCACACTGATCTCCCACCGTCTCCCCGTCTCCCATCGTCTCCCCGTCTCCCACCGTCTCCCCGTCTCCCACCGTCTCACCGTCTCCCTCGAGAAAAAAAACAAGATGATGCAAGAAGAGAAGCAGAAGGGATGGAGGAAAAAGATGGAGTGGGAGAGTCAGAGCGGTCTGCAGCTGATGAAAGGAGCGTGAGAGGAAGCGTCTCTAATGAGCTGAGCCTCGTGTGTGTGTGTGTGTGTGTGTGTGTGTGTGTGTGTGTGTGTGTGCTGACGAGCTGCGTGCGTACGTGGTGATAAGAGCTGCCATTAAAAGTTTGAAATGCAGCCGCCCGCTGAGCTCCGGGATGCGGGCTGAAAGTGTTTTCAAAGAGCAGAGTGATAAAGATACGGCCTTAACTGTGAGACGATTAACGAATGAGCAGAAGAGAGGAGAGCGGTTCTGTGAAGATCAGATCTGTATTTGTACTTTAAGGTGTCGGTATTGAAACTGATCTGGTTGGAGGTTTCCTTTAAATAAACACGATCTCCGTCACATGAGCGACGACCGGAGTGAGTGAGCTGCATGTGAGAGAAGGGAACAGGCAAATATTTACTACGACTTTGGGTGACGAATTTCTGTGAATACGTTCAGTTTGGTTTCACTTTGTAGAGGTGACTTTGCTGTGAGCAGACTACGATCTATTTGGAGAAGCTATGACCATATCTGAAGAGAAGAATGTCATTAGAGGTATTCTAACAGTATAAATGTATGGCCTCAGTTGACAATGGAATGAGGAATTGTTCTTTAAATAGAGGTTTGACATTGTAAGGGTAAAGGTGATGTGATTCTCGAGACCATGTATAGAAATATCCAAAGTGGGAAGGAATTTATGACACCTGTTGAACTGTATATAATGGCTCCACAATGAACATTAAAGAGTCTATCTCTCAGCCTGCACAGAGTCTCAGTGTTGTCTGTTAGATCAGAACCACGGCCGTGATATGCTGTTTGAATATTCTCCAGTCTGTTGATAGATTCAGCTTTAGGGACATTTATATTATTCAACCCATCAGGTGACATTTTTTCCTGACAGCCTTTGAGCAATCTGGTGGTTTTTAATCGTCCTGAAGAATTTGTGTTGCTACTCGGGTATCGGTTTATTATTTTTTTAAAAACTGTTCGTTTAAGTCGCTGGTGTCCAAACGTTTTTTTTCTTCGCTCGCGTTTCTGTAAAAGCTTTCTGTGTTTTCAACTCGGGTTATTAAAGGGTTAAAAAAAAAAAAACTGTCGGCTTGTTTTGCAAAAACGATGCAAAAGTTAAATTTCATAGTGAACAAAAAAATGTGGAAAATAGTAAAAAGTCAAGCTGTTAAAGAGAACAAACATCGTCTGAACGAGACCTCGAGACAAAATCTTCTGATTCTTCGATTGATGTCGGGGGCCCCAAAAAATCCCCCTCAAAGGCCTCAAAAGGCCCCCGGGCCACACTTTGGACCCCCCCCCCTGTTTTAGGTGCTGATCCTGTTTGGTTTAACAGACAACATGATCTGTGCTTCACTTCTATGCAGACGACAGTGTCATTAAAGCTGAGTCGAATCTGCAGAAATATAAATCTATATTTAAATATGAGACGCTGAACTGTAATGAGTCCTCCGTGTTTCTGTCTCAGTTTATCTGATGACGAGTCGTCGACAGCTGGACTCAGTCAGCAGGACAGGCTGCTCTGCGGGGGCGTGTTTCTCAATGAATCTGGTCACTTTATATTGAAATATGTGTTAATTAACCAACGTCACGGACATTTTGCCAATCAGGAAACCTCTTACATCATGTTTAAAACTTTGACTTTGAAAGTCCAGAGAGAAAAACAAATGTAAAGAGCTTTAGGAGCAAATTCAGAAAACATTTCTGCACAAGGTTGAATGTTTTTTGGGGGGTTTTGTCTGTTGCTTGGCAGCAGAGAGAGGATCAGACCGAGGCTGGGACTGAGGAGATAAGAGGGAAGGAGAGGAGGAAGAGGAGGAAGAGGATCATGCTGGATGTGTGTCAGGGCTGTGGGCTGATGAAGAGTCACAGAGGAAAGGAAATAAAAACCTAAAAGGAGTCGAGACCGGCGTTTTTAACAATTATCAGCTTTCCAAGAATCCTGCTTGATTGCACCTCGTTGTTTCTCCTGCTGAGGGATCTATTATCTATATTCTATCTATTCTATCTATATCTATATTATCTATCTATCTATATCTAACTAGTCTGCTCTGCTCCTTCAACGTGTTTTATAAGCTCACGTCAGATTGTTCTTTATTTCTGTGGCGTCTGACACTTTAACACTTTGACACTCAGGTTGTGTAAAGTGGTGGGTGGGGAGTTTTTGACATGCATGTGGTTAAAGTTTTCTACAAGTCAAACAAAAGGGATATAAAAACTTTAACGCAGCACTGTGGACACTAAACATCCAGATTTCACCGGAGCTTTTCTGTTTTTTAAGCTCCATGGAGCGAGTGCCCACACACACATCTCTAAAACACCAACATGCATGTGCTGCTCAGGAGGAGACCTTTGCCTGCCATGCTGCGTGATCCTGTAGGTACAGTGTGTGGATTCACCATCAAATCAAAGTGTCTTGATTTGGAGGTTTATACGCCCAACACAGCCGCCAACTTTTCAATCTGAAATGATCAAGGTGTTGTGGCGGATTTATTATACAAAAAAAAAGGGGGAAAAAACCCCCAAAAGGTCCAAAGTAAAACTCGATGAGGGAAAACGATGATGATTGTGGTGAAAAATGACGATGAAAACGGTCAACAGAAAATATTTCCAACCACACTCGCCCCCTTTTGTCTCGTCTCCCGCCACTCCAAATGCACAGGTCAAAATAAGCCACACCCCTTCTAATTACCAGAAACATTAAACCCATATAAGGAGCGTCCATCATCCACTGTCCAAACGGCACATCGAGCAGCCATGGTGACAGGCAGTGAGAGCAGGCTGCACGCCGCTGAGTCATCCCCCCCCCCCACACACACACAATTCCCCGCCAACACACACTTTTTGATTACAGAGGTGCTTCATGTTGTTAGCCCCCCCATAGTGGACCACAATTACATGTTTTCCTCCTGTCCTCCTGCAGGATTTACTGCAGCAGTTGAAGCTATCATCTGCCAAACAAGTAGCTACTTTCCCCGCAGACTGAATCACATAATAGCCTTCTTCTCTCCGGTTCCTCTGGGTCGGGAGTGTAATTCTGCGTCTAACAGCCAGCTGTTGCCTTCGTGATAAGTGAAGCACATGAAGCAGGCGGTTATCTGTCAGAGAAGACGGCGTTTTTCCAATTAAACGTGAAAAAGCTGCCCACTCTGGGATCTAGCTGAGCAGATCGAGTCGACCTCTCTCACAGCTCCACGGTGGAGAAGATTACAGGAGGGACTGCTTTCCTTCTGTGTTTTATGAAAGTCGTCATGTCTGACCAGTCAGCTGGAGCTAAAACCTCCTGATCAACAACACTTCCTCATTGTCACAAAATCCCCCCCCATGCTGAAACTTGACTTTAGAGTGAACTTAATGAGGCACTGGGCAGAAGTGATGATGTGTATCACAGTAGATCTGATTCTTATCTCTATGATGAATGTTTGTTCGTTGTTTGGACCGGGCTGTAAATGTCTTATTTCTTTTTTATATTTCTTCTTTTTTTTTTTGTGAATTTAGTGTGTATGTGATTTCTGATGCTTCTGCAGCCGTGCAGCCTCTAGTGGACACGTGAGGAACTGCAGGAGTTTGCACATATGCGTCGGTCAGAGGTTTGCAGCTTGGTTCGGACCAAAAGGTGATTTTTTTTATTTTTCCACACTGTGATCACATAAAAAATAAAGTCAAAGTGATGACACAAAGTTATGTGGAACATTACACTTGAAGCATGTTGAAATAATGTGCATCATACTTTGTTTGGAAAAATGCCAAATGTATTCATCCTGTTGCTGTTGAGCAAATTGCTGCACAAGGTGTATATATATATATATATATATATATATATATATATATATATATATATATATATATATATGCATGTTGTTTTTCTTCTTCACACTTTTATTCACCGCTGGCTGAAAAGCAAAGTGCGCCTGAGGATAATAATGTTTACCCTGACTTATTGTCATGTTCTCTCTCTGTTCACACTGAATCTTTGTTATCAAGCCATCAGGACCCTGCAGCCCCCCTCTCTGCTTCTCCTGCTCGTTAGTCTGCCATGTTTGTAGCTTTTTAGCTTGACGACCTTTTTATGTCACAAGTTTTCCTTCCAGCTCTTCCTGCAGCTCACCTGTGTGGTGAGACAACCAGCCTCAGACTTCCTCCTGCTGCCAAGCCTTCCCCTCACCTGGCAGACTCCCCCCCCCCACTTCCTTCCCCTCACAGTTTAAAAAATAGACCCGCGCTTCATCTTACCTGCCAAGCACATTGTCTGCATTTGGGGTCAGCCTGTGTGCATGTGACAGGAAGTGTCTCTCTGTCCGAGTGTAAACTAATGATTCCTTCTTAAAAACCCACGGCTTGAATAAATCCGACCCAGCATCCCAGAATAACCTCAGCTCTCTGTCACAGCTGCATAAAGGAAAGAACGAAAGAGTATAAAATTCTATTCAGGGATTATCGCTAATCTGAAAAAAAAATTACTTTAAACTTGATTTTCTCTCTCTCCGTCCTGCACTCTCGGGGAAAGCGAAGACATACTCTCTGACAAGAAAATGTAAAACCCAGCCTTTCCTCTCTTTGTACCAGACAGACAGCTGGGATCATCATGTTTATTTTGCGTGAATGACGCATGTCATCGTTGATAGGAACGAGCCGACCGATGCTTATTTAGAAAGGAAACGGACGTCTGGGGATCCAGCGGATGATTTAAGGAACTCCCACAAAGAGAGGCTCGGAGAGGGCAGCGTGCGATTTTCATCTTCTGATAAAATAAATGTGTTCAGAGCGACAGGAATCCAGCTCAGGAGAAACAGAGACTCCATGGCGTTTGTCTTTATGGGCTGCGTGATAAGCTGCTCTATGTTTTATCAGCCTGTTGCAGGTGAGCTGTAAAGGAACAGCTGCTGGTTTTATTCATACAAACAAACAGGAAACCCACGCTAACTTCAACCAACCTAAAACATCTGCTGCTATCAGGGAATACAGCAAGACGTGTAGATAGGAGGATAGTTCACTTGGTTTGGCAAACAGCAGATGGAATATAACCCAGGTGACGTTTCTTGTTTGTTTTCCAAAAACTTGCGAATCAAAGAGTTTCTGAGACTTAGAAAAGGAAGAACACAGAACAGACGGGCAGCGTGGAACCTGGAAGTTTCCACAGGTTGATAAGAGAAGTCCGATCGTATGAAAACAGATGTGACTGAGACCCTGACAATCCAGCAGCTTACCTCCAAGGTCCCCTTCTGCAGCAGAGAGTGAGGGACGCATCAAAGGGGCCGAGGTCGGATTCAAACCCACAGCTGCTGACGATGATGAGGACTGTAGCCTCCGTACATTGGACGAAGATAACAGCGATAGCCGATCAGGCATCCCCGACTTCAAAAATAAAGTCTTCAAGCCCAAGTCAAAAGATTTGGCCGAACGAGCAGTTTTGGAGCAGTGGCTAAGCTGCTGACCCCTGAAGGGAACCATGAATGTTTGAAGCCAGCTCAGACGCTGTATCATGTATTTCCGCTCCTGGCGTCCTGCTTCTTGTGAATTCTAACCTTCAACACGTGTGACAAAAACAGCCAATGGGGATCTCACTTTGGTCCCGTGACAAACGCTGTGAAGTCGCCGAAACAACAAGAAGGAAAAGAAGTGCTGCTTCCTTTCCTGTAAAGTTTCAAATCGAAGATTCCCAGAATGCAACAGGGCAAATCTCTACTTTCTGTTTTAGCAGTCAGTTCCTATTTTTCAAATGAAGCGTAAAGCAAACATGACCAAGGTTACGAGTTTGATGGATTCCCCTCTGGGAACGTGCGCTGAAGTTGTTGACATTCATCCAGAAGACCAAAAGCATCACCGAATGTCTTCAATCAATCAGCAGCAAAACACAATACTGTTTATGAAAGCTTGACTTTGAAATATTAAGTTGAGGGGGGAAGAAGAAGCGTGTGTTTCAGAGCACAAGAGAGGTGCAGTCACCAACACGACTGATCGGCACCTCTGCAGGTAAACAGATGGGAATGGAAATGTGTTAATGCATCACTCTAAAGTCAAAGTCCTTCCATGTAATATGAGTTTAAACGCAATTTGTTTGTGAATATGTTCGTTGCATCTCATAAATGTAATTTTCTTCCCATGCTCTCCGTTTGCTCCCGGGTTTGTTTTTTGTTAATTTTCGGATGTGGCTGCGAGCGTGATGCCTTTAATGCGGAGTTGCACACCAGGCTCTTCCTCTGCTGTCGCTGAAAGGAGCCAATTAGAGCACTTATCAGTCCACCTCCCGCCGCGTCTCTCAGCCTAAAGCCCTCTCAGAGAAACAAATTAAATGCACATTCACATAATCCCTGCAGGTTCAAACGCCTCCTTTTCAACCCTTTTTTTTTGTTCCATTTGCACAAATACTTTGTTTTCTTTTCAGAATCATGATTGTGCCTTTATGTTCAGTGAATGACTGCATTAATAAGGGAACATGCATCTCATCAGTGAGCTCTTGTCATTTGGTCAGTAGGATCATTTTCAGGCTGTCGAGATGTGAAAGCCAAGATTTGAAACTTTTGGTTAAACATGAAAATGAAATGTTTGAGTTGTGGGAAAAGTTAGCTTAGCTGTGAAGACTTTCTACGCCTACACATCCTATACCTTAAGGAGCGCACTTCCTGGGTGACTTAGAAAAGTGTAAGCTCACATCTGAGGTCCCTCAGGGTTCGGTTCTAGGTCCTCTCATCTTCTCTTTTTACCCCGGGGCAGGCTTAGCTTGAACTTTGGATGGCTTCTGATTCCTTTTTTTTTTTTCTCTCTCTCTCAGGTAGCCATCTGCCGTGAGCTCTGGATAAGGATTCAGAACTCTGCAGTTTTCCTTCACTCAGCCGGCATGTTAGGACCAGCTGTCGTTTGCTGGCGTCGGGAGCTTTTGTACGTCCTCTCGTTACCTGTAAGAGTTTAGAAATTCCTGCACAAAACTTAAAAAGTTCTCTTCGTTTTCTTGACTTTTTATGTTTGTCCGTTCAAACTTGTTTGAATTTTTTGCTAAACTTGCACAGCTTGACTCTCATTTACCATCGACTACTAGCAATGTTTTTCTTTTTAATATGCAGCAATACATCAAGGCAAATCCCTTCTGTCTAAAAACCATCTCGACTTTGAATTCTTATGAAACAGCCACTCTCTCTCTTTTGCATCTAACATGTGAATATATAATAAGAACACTTCAGTTGATTTTAAAAATCGCTAAGGTAAAAGCTTTTTCCTGTGAGTAGACGTGGCACTGTTTGTACTACTGCTATAATTTGACAACAGTTCTGAGATGCTGCTTGCTTGAGAACATTTAAAATCTGAAACTCGTTTCACATGAAGAAAGACACACTGACAAACATAAAACCCAGCAGGTGTCAAACGGAGCAGAAACTCAAATAAATGAAAAGCTAAATACACACACACACACACACACACACACACTCTCTCTCTATCCCTGTTGTAATTATATTTCAGACCTGAAACCTTTTCATATACATAATGTCTGTTTTTATTAGGAAGCAGGCGAGGGTGTCTGGAAGCAACTCAAAGGTCGATTTAATGAAAAGTCTGAACGTGTCCAGGAGCAAAGTGATCAGAATTATAGAAGCTGAGCGGTGCAGAGAAAGAAGATAAATGCTTGGTTTGAAGCACTTACATATTAGATTGCACCTTTTTTTTTTTTTGCTACATGCACATCTTCCAGCCCATTCACATGGAAGCAAAGCATAAATGCTCCCAAGATTGCTCCCAACTGTGGGAACAATTTTGTGCTCAGTATTCCCTTTTTTTATAAAAAACCTTCAAAGCTGGGCTGTTATGTTGTATTTGTCTGATATTCAATGTACATGATTTTTTATTTTTTTTGTAACTTGTCGAGGAGAAATCTTAAGACCGCCTTCCAAAGGTCTCAACTCAGAGTGTTGTCTGAGTCTTGGACCAGAGAAGGTAGGCGGGGCTTTGAAGGCCATTTTGGACGCCCCTGGGTTTGCCAGATATGAGAGCAGTTATCAGGTGAACAGGTGTTGCAGCGATGGAAGCGGGCAGTGGAACTGCTTCAGATAGAAGTGATTGTACCCGAGCTAAAAAGCCTCTGCATGTTTCTAATAAGCTCCAGCAGCAGAAAGCTGCTCAAACTAGGATCAATGTTGGAGATGAAACATGGAGAGAGGTTAGAACGCAGAAAGCTTTACAGACCCATGCAGAGCTGGCTAAACACTGAAGCTACAGTGTCCACCACATGCAGAGCTGGCTAAACACTGAAGCTACAGTGTCCACCACATGCAGAGCTGGCTAAACACTGAAGCTACAGTGTCCTCCACATGCTGAGCTGGCTAAACACTGAAGCTACAGTGTCCACCACATGCAGAGCTGGCTAAACACTGAAGCTACAGTGTCCACCACATGCAGAGCTGGCTAAACACTGAAGCTACAGTGTCCACCACATGCTGAGCTGGCTAAACACTGAAGCTACAGTGTCCACCACATGCAGAGCTGGCTAAACACTGAAGCTACAGTGTCCACCACATGCAGAGCTGGCTAAACACTGAAGCTACAGTGTCCCACCACATGCAGAGCTGGCTAAACACTGAAGCTACAGTGTCCACCACATGCAGAGCTGGCTAAACACTGAAGCTACAGTGTCCACCACATGCAGAGCTGGCTTAACACTGAAGCTACAGTGTCCACCACATGGTGACCTGTTTGAGCATCCACTCTAGAGAGGAGGGGGCGGAGCCAGCTCTCTGTGATGATTAGAGTTTAGGCTGCAGTACACATTTTAAACACTAGGGGGCAGAGCTACATAGTGCTCCTTTAAGTAAAGATAATAGTCAACAGTAATTTAAAACAGTAAGAAGCTGGAGTGTGTCAGGAGCCTGTCATACTAAGATATCAGATCAGAAGGAATAGAGTTGGAGTCTGTAAACTGCTGCTGCGAATAAATCCCCTGAACGCATCAGCGATCAGTCAAACCATCGTCAGTTCTAGACAGTTCATTTGTTACAGTATCTGAGGCACTGCTCTGCGTGTTCATCGCTAAATAAACACTTTAATTTGCATATCGATCCACGGGAGACTTTTAGACAGATATAAACACAAGTTCAAAAAGTGAGCTATATTAGTGGTTTTGTGAACTTGTGTGTCATGTGTGGGAACATGAACACGTTCCTCCGTCAGTCGTTATTTCACCCCAAATGAAGGGAGCGGCGTGGGAGGATAAATGACGACGAGATAATAAAGACAAAACGCATGAAAGGATTGAGCCTCGGTGAGGACGGTGTGGGGGCGAGATGAGAGCACAAACACAGATAAGGCTCAGAGGTAGAGCTACAGAGGCAAAGGAGAGAGAGAGAGAGAGAGAGAGAGAGAGTCGGGTGGAATAGAACAGGACTGAAAGGAGTGAAGGAAAAACAGCAGCTCATTACGAGAGAGATGAAAGAAAAACTGTGGGAAGGTACACGAGAAGATAATTACTGGCAAAGAAAACATTTAGCAGACTAGAAAATACCGTTTAGCATTTATGAGGGAAATAGGAAGTTGCTGGACAGAATCCAGACAGGCACGTGGGTGAGGTGGCAGGACGATTCTTCTTCTTTGACCTTTTAGTGACCATCACACAGACCTTTGGTTGGGCGCTAAAGTGGCGTTTTGTGAAAATCTCTCTGATTTCACCCGACGGCGTGCTGTGAAGCCCGGTTCAGTTCGGTTCCATCCCTCTGGTGGAGTGCCTCGTGTACTTATCCGACCATAAAGGAATCAGCACTTCCTGTGCAACAACCATGATTCAAAACAAACAACAAAATGCACCGTGTTTAAAAACCCTGTGGGTTTGCAGAGATTTATTTTGAAGGCTGTTTTTGTTGGGGGGTTTTTTTGCAGCTGAAGCTGTATACCTTGATTTTTGTGTCACCTTCTTCTTCTTCTTCTTTGTTGGATTTATTGGCTGTCTATCGGGGTTTATTGTACCGAATTGTACCGAGTGTAAAGCAAGGCTCCGAGTTTCAGATTTAAAATGAACTTTTGGACGATGCTCCAACTCTGTAATTTACAATCCCCTCAGCGTCGTCTCTGAGAAATGTAGCAGAGCCTCCCTACATTTGTCTGCCAGGTCACAGTGGCAGCAGAGCAAGTTATTGTCCCTCTGCCCAGCCGTGTGTGTGTGTGTGTGTGTGTGTGTGTCACGCCTTACTGGGAGGCTTTTCTGTGCCAGGTTTTTATAAACAAAGGGAGAGAGTTCTGGGCCAAATCTTGGACCACGTGGGGCCATAACAGAGGACTGAGACAGGAGAAGCTCCGGCTGCATGACGGCTCAGAAGCGTTCAGTGCAGACGAAACGGGAAAACGTTCTCAAGCAGCTTCGTTTAGCTACATTCAGACGTGTTTTGTGTAGCTTCTCTGTCGTCCATGTCGAGGTGAACCTGATCCAAAGGCAACATGAGGGGGATTAAAAGATGTTTGCATGTTCAGAGCAGAAATGTAAACGATTGAATCATTAGATCGAGTCTGCATATCTTTAAGTAAGTTTTGGACATTATACTTAAAAAAAAAATTCAGGGATTTAATTTGGAATAGAAATGAGAAGCAAAGCTTTGACTCTCCCTTGGATAATGATTTCAATCATAAAAACAGGAGAGGAGGACTATTGTATCCAGACGTATACGATTTGCATCACTGTCCTTTTTGTCCTTTATTAAAGAAGAAACTGAGGACTTGTTAAAGCTGGTTGGGAAATCATGCACGCTGTTGGAGAACATGTAAATCAGCAGGTGAACCCTTGAGCACCTGCTGCAGGGAAGCTTTTACTCAAATGAGAAGGCAGCGACCTCCTGGGTGAAGACGGGAAGGAGATGAGCCGAGCACAGGTTTGGACAGTTCAAGAATTTTAAACAGACTCGTCCCGCCTCGGAGCAATTTCAAGCTCTCGAGGATCTCACAAGACTTCTTTGGATACCGAGCGCAGAAAATACCTTTTTCAAAGTCCAGCACGTAGCGAATAAACTGCCTGAACTTGACACGTCATGTTAATTCAACTATTATATGCGTTTTAAATGAGCTCGGGGCGACAAGGGCGAGCATATTAAAAAATGAAGCATTCATTACTGTGTTTGAATTATACAACGATCCAAGCGAGTGGTTCAGTCTCTTCTACAATAACACGGAGAAGAGGAAGGATAAAAGGGAATCATGCATCCCTGCTGACGGAGATGAAGAAGGTGAAACATTTTAAATCATGCTCTTTGATGTGTCATCGAATGAAGCGCCTCATTTCAAACCTGCAACAGGTGAGCGTGTCAGCTGACGAAGTCACTTCTATGTCAGCAGACCGGGTCATGTGATCCATCCGGCTCAGTTAAAAACCACCTACCTGTGCGATTGTGGGAACGTCGGCGCAGACTGCACAGCTTCACCATGTATGTGCTTACGCTGCACGAACAGGACCAATCACAACACACTTCCCACAGTCGGAGGTTGACTTCAGTTGTCTCATTTGCACGGCTCAAATACACACCGGTCAAAACGTCAGCTGGAGGTCTGCACGCATTTCCTGCCAGTGTTTCTCTTATGTTAGCAGGAAGTATCAGCTGCTCTTTTCATGGCTGTTTCAGACCCCGTCTGTCAGAGTGATGCCATCAGACTGGAAGGATGGGAGTCCAGGAGTCGGGAGGAATCGGCTCTTGGCTCTGCTTCCAGGCAGATGCACCAACAAAAATATCAAACTTTGCAGAAATTCGTCACGCCCAGACGGGAGCAGCTGATTGGCCGTCATGCCTCAGGGTATAACGCACAAGCAATCAGGCGCAATCAGGCTGTGATTCAAGGCCATCTTCAAAACAAGTCGGACAACTCGAAGAGTGGGTCTAACTCGGCACGTTCAGGACGACTGCAGGAGCCGTCTGAAGCTGTTTTAATTATAGGAGATTACAAAATCACACCTGATTGGTTCATTACAGGTTACAGCCTGCCGTAGCATTTCTGCAGCTTTGCTCTGTGTTGAATAATGCAAAAAAACAGAATATAATATAGAAATATTCAACGTATAAATCCAAGTTGACTCGGAGTCTTCAACACCACTACTTTGAATCTTCAACTCGAAAATAACCACGTCCCCCCTGTGGCCGTTTAGCTCCGCCTCTCTGATCAATTACACAGTCTGTTTTGGATGAAACAGAGGCGCTGAACTTGTGTGCAGCCTCTTCAGTTCTCTGATAAACACCGGACGTGTATTCATGTGGAGACACGGACCTCTCGTGAAGATCAAACACAAACACTCCCATGGATGCACACGAAACAAAAGCTGCAGTCAGTGGCTGCAGGCGCTGCTCATTGTCATTCACTCTCACACACGCACATACGTGTGGTCATGTTGTGTTGAGTTATTGTAGCATCTCGCTCCCCCCATCACCCCCCGGAGACTTAAGGCCTCGGTACCTTTCAAAGGAAATGTGCATTGTTTAGCAAGCTGTCAGAGGCAGAGGTGATCATACCTGTTCTGAATGGCAACACTTGATGATGGCATGCCAAAAAAACCCAAAAAACCCAAACAAACCAGCAGCTGCAGAGAGAGGCGATGCACAATGAATAATAGCACAACCACCCACACGTTCAGACAGGCGGCAGGGCTTGGAGGCATTCACTGTGTTGCAGGTTGTTTTGTATGCAGAGGAGGAACGAAAGCATGAGATGAAGTAAAGTACAGGATCTTTTCCTCCCGATGGATACAGTCCCAAAGAAGTCTCAAAGATCTTAACATGAAAGCCACAAACATGTCTCTGATTGGTCCTTGAGGTTAGAGGGTTAAAGTGTCATTAAAGCATCATCATCCAGTGGTGATTCTGGACTTTATTGGGACCCGATTGGCTCACAGCCCCCCCCCCCCCCCCACCCCCCCTCTGTGGTTCTCACATTAGAGACTGGTTCATGTCTCTGTCTGTCTTAATGTCCCTTCATCAGTCTCCTCCCCAGCAGACTTCCTGTGTGTTCAGTGCTCACAGCTTCAAGATGGATGGGCAACTCAAGGCAGGAGAAACTTTAACTTTCTTAAAGTAATGAAGAGCAGCCGCAGTGTCTTAACAAGTGTTTTCACTCTGAATGAAAGTCTAGAAAGTTCTCACAAAGCCCCTGTGTCTAACATTAAAACACACACACACACACACACACACACACACACACACACACACACACACACACACACACACACACACACACACACACACACACACAGAGAGAGAGAAACCACAGACTTGTCTAACTTCAGCAGCACTGTCATTTGTCACAAAGGAGGAGGAGGTGGAGAAAGTTACCGAGGTGCCTCAGGCTCCAATTCTCTCCCTGCCTCTTCAAAGTTTCTCACTCAAGCCATCACCTCTGTCAACTCTCTGAGGAACAAAGTACCTGGGCACTCAAACACACACACACACACACACACACACACACACACACACACACACACACGGTTGCAGGAGTAGCCAGAAAAAAACACATTTTGAGCTTCTCCTGCAGCCTCTGCAGTGTCATCCTCCCATAGTAGACATCCTTCCATGCTTGTGTTGGGACAGGGCGAGCAGACTGATTATATTAACTGGTTTGACTGGTTTCCTGTAGCTGCATGAAAATGAAGTGACCGATTCGTATAAGCAGAGATCTCTGCATGTGGAAATGTAAAATGAGTGCCGTAGCCTCGTCATACTCCGAGTCTTTGCATAGACTGTTATCCACTAAATGTTCAGAGCCCCCCCACCAGTGCTTTATTCTGCTAGCACATTATCATTTCAAGGCAATTATACCGACGCTGCAATTTAAAAAAGCTTTTTTTAAAACGGTGCATTAAGAGCTCGGTGGAACACAAAGTACGAGCAAATGTGCCTCAAACTGTCGCACCACTTCTTCTGCAGCACTTTCTACCTTCAGGTTTGATGTGTGTGAATGTTTTCACAGCCATCAAGTTGAATAAAAGGACCAGGATGGACAGATGCTAAAAGGATAGATCAGAAGAAGTAAGTATAATTCCTGCATGTGCTCTTCTGTCGATAATGATCGGCGCTATACAGATAATAACAATCGATTGATTGATGGACATGCCTTCTATGAAGCCGGGGGGGGGGCACTTGGAGTTAATGCGTCTTCAGGGACTCCCAACCTGCGCTGACAGAAGACGAACTACTGATCCACAGCCGCAAATAAAAAGGGATGAAGAAAGAGAGACGAAACAAACAGTGGAAGACAGGAGGGTAAAAGATAAAATAGGAAATGAAGGTGCAAAGGTAAAGAGAGAGAGAGAGAGAGAGAGAGAGAGAGAGAGAGAGAGAGAGAGATACACTGGGAGAAACAACAGGCTGGAAGGAAGAGAGACGGTAATGGAGGGTGACAGAAGAAGAAAAGATGAGTGCAACCATCTCAGGTTGTCATTTTAGAGAGAGAGTGAGAGAGAGAGAGAGAGAGAGAGTGAGAGAGAGAGAGAGAGAGAAAGAGAGAGAGAGAGCAAGAGCGTGGAGATAAAGAGTGGAAGTCGTGTCACCCTGCCCTTCCCACCTCGCATCTTTTCCATTTCGCTCAATCACACACATCCGACTCTCGCAAGGTCAGAGACGACTGGCAGATGGCTCTGAGTGTCTGCCACGGTCGGTCAGGATGAAACACGAGATCAGTGCGACAGCGTCCATGTTGGTTGGTGTTTCAGCAGATGGACAGAGGGTGCAGGCAGTTTGTGAGGACTGCCATTAAAACTTTAAACGCACTGAACTTTACGACACTCGAAAGGCTCAATAAAACTGACCTTGAACAGCTTTCACTTTTTAAGGAGAAAATTAGTCGTTTTTAAAGGGGACTAAGTCGTGAATTATCTTTACAGTTCAGCTTGGCACTCATGAAATATCAATAAAGCTACTTGATTGTAGTTTGACAAAACATAAATTGGTGTATACAAGACAAAAAAGTCAGAAAAGTCCAGTTTATTTAACTGAACTAAAAATCTTTTCTTTTTAATCCTGCTCCCAAAGATCCCATTTTAAAGGTCACATATGTTCTTTTTCAACCAGTTCAAGAAAGTCTTAGAACTTACCAGAACATGTGTGTGTGAAGTGTGTCTGATCCTGTATCTGATCATGTCTATAAACCCCTCTATTTCAGCCCTGCTCAGAACAGGCTGTTTCTGTGTCTGTAGCTTTAAATATGTAAATGAGCTGTGTCTGACCACGCCCCCTCTCTCTGGAAGGGCTCGGGTGTACTCGCTGCTTTCTGGCTCCATGTCCTATTGTTTACGGTGAGAAGGCAGACTCAGAGGGCAGAACAAACACCTAGCTGTGGGAGTGTCACCCACCTGGGGGAGGAGCTACTGCCCTTTGTGATGTCATGAGGGGAACATCTCCAAACGGCCTGTTTGAGCACACATTTTCTGAACATGGAGCAGGCAGGAGACAGACTTTTCTGATCCTTGCGGGTTTGTACACAGACTAGGGATTTTGCAGAATATGTTAGCTGCTTGTTTTGGTTCCAGACGTCGATCTCATGAAGATTTCATGAAATGTCGATGAAGGGATAGAAAATTTACTTCAGGGAACAAAACCCCCCGAAACAGTGAGCAGTCACTGTTGAGCTCTATAGATGACAGCCTCTATTTATTTATGACAGTCTTCTTAACCAGCTCCAAACTCTTTGTTTGTTTCCTCAGTAATAGTTCAAATATATCATAAACTTATAAACTTCAATGCGTTGGATAAAGACAAATTTAATTTCCTGAAATTGTTCAAGAGATCGTTTTTAAAGCTAGGAACAGATTTCAGACCAGTGATGATTTTTGATTTAAACCCTTCTCACACACACCCACACACACACACACACACACACACACACACACACACACACAGTCATGGTCTCGGTGGTCACGATGCCCTTATTTTAAAGCCTCACGCTATCAGGCTTTCCGCCCGTCTTCCCAACAGAGCAGTGGGGCTTTGCTTAGTCACTGCTCCTAATCACCTTTCACAGATCAATGCGCACCCCGTCACAGTCGTCAAGGAAACAGCAGGAGCCCTCGCTACCTGCCCTCGTCCTCGGTAACCTGAGGAGCGGAGGTTTACTCTTCGCCTGTTTGGTCTTCTTCAGTGTCAAACACATTAGCTTCTGCACACCTCCTCGCTGAAAGGTCAAGCCTGGGAAGAAATGAAAATTGTTGTGGAAATGTTTGGACAAAAGGGAGCTGCACGTAACAAGACGATAAGACTTAATACAGTTGAAATGTACTCTACACAGAGACGGGTGGAGTGCAGAGGCCTCAGATGTACAATCAGCTTATTTCATCTCATTAAACATTTTGCAGAGAAAACCTTGGACGCATCTCGAGCTGTTCTTCTCCCTCGCTCTCCTGATTGTCGGCGAGAACGAGGAATGTGTACAAACAGACAAAGAGCCCGAAGGAACATTGCTTTCCTGTACAGAATAATATCTGCTATTCTTGCAGAGTGTGAAGATATTAAGCTGGTTGTTATATTACCGTTAAAACGACTGAATTCTTTCACAAAGGTTCTTCGATGTTTCTTTTAGAATTATATTTCCAAAGTGATGCCGGCCTCGCTTTACAGTTTGCTGTCTTTTCAGTGGTCGATTTAAAAGTGAATTATTTTTTTGCTTCTGCCTCTCTGTTCAGAGGATGTGTGACGGGAGTTTTTCAGCTCGAACTTCATCCGGATGTTCTCCTGCCAGCCTCCCAGTGAGCTGCTGCGAGAACATCGCAGGATATTCTCCAGTGAATTGACCTCGAGCCAAAATGTTTGACTGCTGCACGGTGTGTAGAATGATTAGTCCTCTCGCTCAATGCCAGCTGGCTTCAGCTCCAAACCTCCCCCCCCCCCCCCCCCCCCCGACCCTAAATGGGAAAAGCAGTATACAAACATACTGAGTATAAAACTGTAGCTAATGTAGCTTAGCATTGACACTGGAAACGGCTAGCATGGCAGTCTCCTGAGTTGTGAATGATACGCTCAATTTAAGCCTGAGAAAAACATGTCCGCCCACACAGTACCTGTGAGCAGCAGGTTGCCCAATAACCTCCGAGTGGCAACAAGACTCTGAAGTCTCTGCATCTCATCCTTTGTTGTTGTTCTCTCTCTTCTTCCTCCATATACACAAGGCAAACACACACACACACACACACACACACACACACACACACACACAGTCACTGACAGAGATTATTACACCTGCCAGCAAAAGACGCCCACATTGTCTCGGCAATTTTCCCCAATTTAAGTTGTTGTGGTTCAAACATTTTCACACATAACTGCAAAGTGAAGCATCAGACGCTCTCGAACAAGCTCGTTAGAGAAAGTCAACAGGGATAAGAACTCAGCACGGTGTACAACCTTTCTGCTTCTATAACTGCTGCTCTTCCTAAAATTAGCTCCAAGAGGTGAACGGGGTTTGTTGTCTTTGCCTTTGTACATGTTGATCTCAAGCACGGCTTTAAAGAGTTTCAGTCTGCTGACTTTTCTCGTTTTACTTGAAGCTCCTTGAACATTTCTCTTTGCGCTAGTTCGAGTGTGGTGAAGGCAGAGGCTGTAAGAAACCTGAAGGACCCTCCCCCCCCCCCCCCGGTGGTTTCTCAGGAGCTTGTTTTTGGAGGCCTATCCAATTTTGGAAAAGCTGACTCAAAGGGAGCTGAGGCGGCGAGAACGCAGTTGATTGCAATCAGATCGACCACGCCCCCTAATTATGCACAACTTGTATGCTAACAGCAAAGTGAGGCGAGCACCAGGCTGCAAACTTGCTTTTTTTGGAGCCAGCCTCAAGTGGACACTCAAGGAACTGCAGGGTTTTTTTTTTGCTTGTTTGTTTTTTTGCACTTCCTCATTGGCGTCTTTTTTTTTTTTAGCTCTGGAGGTTGCCGCTTGGTCAGCTCTGATCTAAACTTCCTCTTCGAACGCTAACGCTAACGTGTGAATGTGAATCCCGCTGAAGAGCGGCAGGACATGCTGTGAGGAGAGAGAGAGGGAGGGACGTGCAGCTAAGGATTCAAACCCACAACCACTGCAACAACCATGATGCTCAGCATAAACACACACTGTACATGTTGCTCTGTGTAATTCAGGAGGAGTTGCGTAAGCTGGCCTTGACCATCTGGCACCCGGCGATCGCCGTCAAGGACACGAGCAGCATATTTTCGCTCTGCAGACGAGGGAGCAATCTGTTCCGTCTCCTTGATGTGTCCTCCTCCAGGAACCCGGGAGGAGGAGGAGGAGGTGAGAATGCATGAAAGCCCTCCGAGACCAGGCGACGACTCTCATAACTCAAAACCTCAAAACCACAACAGCATTCGTAACACGCTACGACCCCACAGCCCTGTGCTCCTGTGCTCCTCCTCCATATTCCTTTTATTCACTTGATTCTTTTTATTTATAGGAGCGATATGTAACTCTGACCCCGAGTGTTTCAGATTCTTATCATTGCAGAGACACTGACTGAACTTTTAAATGTGTTAACAGCTGCTGTCGACCTGCTTTTTGATATTTGTCTTTATGCGTTCACAAAACCTCCATCATTTTCTTGTCTGTAAAGACATGATTGGCAATAAAACATTCAAGCTAATCCAGTTTTTACAGACAGACGGACTGAATCCGCCCACGCTGTCTGTCTGAAACTTCGCTCAAGGACACGCCGAGGCGTTCTGCCGATCGGAGGGGAAGTTTGCTCGGTGGCGAGTTTGAAACGGAGAAGCTTGTTTCACTCAGGGTTCGGGGTAAATCGCCTGCATCAGGGGCAATATGATCTCAGACAGTGAAGCATGCAGAGCTCGTCTGGTGACATAGTGCTGTAAAAGAACGTTAAGTATCCTTCAGACTCTTTGAGCATGCTTTTATTTTGAAAGAAACTTAAAAACTCACAAGTTAAAACTTAAAAAGCGGCTTGGTGCGGACTGAAAGGACATTTTAAAGTAACTTTTCTAAATAAATCTGTCTGATGCCAGGAGTCGACTCTCCAACAGGCTGAAGACAACTGTCAGACTCTATTCTCAACCCAACGTTGGTTTTTGGCTTCTCACAGACGTGCGTTTGCTTGTCAACAAATTGCACGCTGCGTGTTCTGATCCAACGGGTAAAACATCTGCTCGAAGATCGTGAGCCAAGTCCACTTGTGTCGTTGTGATTTCGGCTGAAGTAAGGCTGATTAATACCGAGAAAACTGCATCATAAGAAGAGCTGTTCGGAGATACGAGCAGGTCGACCTTGGAAACACGGGATGGAGAGAGCTGTGCTTTGTATTCCTCGCCTTCCCTGTCATCCACACTTCCTCACCGCTGAGGTGGAGGTCGGAGCGTGGCGTGCACGAGTGACCTCCACAGCGTGCCATTGTTGTGGGCTTCAGGGACAGATCCGCTCGCTGAAGGTTGGAGGACATGAATTGTTTGTTGTGTTTGTTTGTTTCGGGCTCTCAGCGCTGAAGTGGAGCCTCGGTGTGGCTAATGATCACAGATTCATGAGCAGCACAGGAGTGGCGTCCACTTTGTGTCAGGTTTCACTTCCTCCTCCGGCGGTCCCGTCATGTGACCATCGGTTGCTTGAATTGAATCAGATCAGCACATCAAAAGTCTTTTATCCCGCAACATGATAAAGTCTCTTTCACACAAAGCCGGAGTGGACGAGCTCGCTTCCCGCTTCGTTTGAATTTGGCTCGAGGTGAATCAGAGGAGAGCGACGGAGGAGAGGAGGGGATTTTTTTTTCTTCTTTTCCTTGTCTACAAAAAGCTTTTGGCCATTTCACAATAAGATGGCGACGTTTATCAGCCACGCCTCCGTTCGTGCGTCCAGAACTCATTTCCTCTTCTTTAAGAGTGAACGTGACATGACGGAGCAGAGATGGAGGGAGGCGGGACGTTTTTCTCCTTTTGTTCACATTGAACGCACGCAAGGCGGGGGGCGCCTTTATTTATCTCCTGTTTTTAGAGGCTGACACACACACACACACACACACACACACACACACACACACACACACACACACCGTGACTACATTCATGACAGTAACCTTGATCATTTGTGGACAGACAAAGCCTCCATCAGATTGGGATGTAATTGGAAGAGCTGTTAGCACAAAGCCTCCTCTCAGGAGAACAACTCCAAACACGACCCGGCGGCGGGCGGAGCTGGTCGTCGAGGCGACACCTCGCTCGGTGATGAAACGCGTCGGCGAAGAGAAATCAGACGAGCTGAATTTCATCCCTTTGTCTCCTGTGTAGAACTGATCAGTGTTCGGACATCTTCTCAGACAGATCAGCTGACCAGTCCAACGTCACATCCTCCTGATGATCACACATTGACCTTTGACCTTTGCTCAAGTTCATTTGACCTGTCTCACCCCACTTTGGGATCCTTAACCACTTCCTGTTTCTGGGCTTCACTCAACCAGGTGCTCCTTACTGTATTTCAAAATAAAAGCACCCAGCCAGTAAAAAAAACCTCTCAGCTCATAAGAAAACAACAAATGAAAATATCACCTTGTGGAAGAGTTCAGTAATGATTAAGCGCCTCAAGATAACACACAGCTCTCGTGTCCCTGTGAGCGGCGTAATCATCTGGTGGAGTCACACTTACAAACAGGAAGTGTATGCTGTGTCACTGCACGTGCACGCTTGAAGCATTTTGTAAAGGCTGTTTAATTTAATCCTACTGGGGGATAAGGCTAAACTTGGCTCCTCCACAGGACTGCGGAGGATTAGCTCGATGCTCACGGAGCTCGGGAGGATTAACATGGCGTGACTGATTGACAGGTAAGATAGCAGCGAATGGTGACGAGATGAAAGGAGACCTGATGAGTTTAGAGCGAGCGGGAGAAAGAAAAGAGGCGAGAGATGTTATCAGCTCACGACTCCGACGTTCCCCGGCTCCTTCAAAACCATCAAAGTGCACTCGTGTTGTTTCGCTCTCTGACAGCCTTTAGAAGCACAAGGAGGAAGACGTCTTTAGGATGAGCCAGCTGGAAAGCTTTCCCATCGTCCTTCTGTAAATAGACGCGTTAGAAATGTTCCTCTTTGGGAGGAACAGGTCTGAGGGGGGAAGTCAGGTATCACTTCAGCTGTAAGCGTCCAGGTTAAAGACCTGAGTCCGAGGACGCCGGCGCTCTCTCACTGGCGCTTCTTCTTCTTCCCTCGAGCTCGCTCTTTATGCTTAATATTTGCTTTTTCATCCATTTCCGATGACGACCTGCAAGGCATAGAGCCTCCAGTTATCATCTTGAATCATCAACCAATCAGGATCAGGAGCCTATAATAAGAGTTGGTGCAGGATCTGCTAGTGAGGCTGCTATAGGCTTAGACCACTGGGGGACCTGGCACCTCTCGCTCTAATCTCTCTCTCTCTCTCTCTCTCTCTCACATCATATTACTGCAGGTCACTATCTGTCAATCCTTGTCCCTGACCACATATCTTCCCGAGGTGCTGCTGCTACCGACCCCCCCTTCCTTCACTTTGCTCCTTTCCTTCTTCCTACTTCCTATCGGTTGACGCTGGAGGTTTCTGGGGGGGGCGGGGGGGGGGAGCTGGCGCTCAAAGCTCATTCCAAAACAAAGCTGAACCTTTCCACCTGCAGAAGCTGGGTGGGCCTGCCGCCAAGCGCTAAGAACCGGCGGTGGTTAGCTTGTGCTGGCGTGCTACATGATCGTCTTCTCCGTCGGAAAAAGAAGAAAAAGCTTCCAGTTAAGGTCGAGGCAGTAAACGTACACGCTCCGTCCTGCAGTGAGCAAAAAGTTTCAGTTAATTTCCAGCCAATGTGAAAAAAAATATTTTTTACTGGCGTCAGCAGTCAGCGCTCTGTTATCTCTTCAGTTTTCAAAGCTTTTCTTTTTCCCTCTGTTGGTGCAGAGTCTAACCTGCCGGATACAGATTCATCTCTAGATCCCTCTGAACAAACTTTTAAATGACAAGAAACTGACAGAAACTACTCCGCACTTCGGACAAGCGAGAGGGGGGTAACTGATTGCTGTGGACGTCTTTGCTGATTCTTTAAATGTCTTTTTTAAACACAGATGTGACTTGAGTTTCATTACTGAGACTGAAACAGGAACGAAGAGAATAACAAAAAGAGGTCGAATGAAAAGCGATGTTTGGAATAATGGGAAAGATGAGCTTAAGCAGACGGTCATGAGAGCCTGAAGAAGGTAAAATACAGGAAGTCTAATCTTCTTTTTCCTCCTCTGGCTCTGCAGTCTGTGACGAGGTGCAGCATCGAGTCCACGAAGGAGAAAAATAAAATAACACACGGCTGATTGGTCGGCCCGAGGACGAAGACGCAGGGACTCGTACTCACACTAATCAGACGCAGCGGAGAAGTGTCGAGACGGAGGCGGATGCACACTCTCACACACAGCAGCAGCAGCGACAGTAAATCAGCCGTGAAACACTTCTCTCCTGTGACATGTCAGGCGGGAGAAATCCAATCAGATCTCGAGTTCTGAACTGAACCCGGCTTCGGGGGATTTGACCTTTGACATATTTGGGTTTTCAGGAAACGTTGGTCCCCCACGTGGTTCCCTTGAGAGGACTTTAATGCCTTTACATCCAAACCAACAACCCTCCTGGGGTCCGTCTTGTCGACCAGTAAGGCTGACCACTGCTGGGGCCCCCCAGACCAGCAGGGGCCCCTGAGGGCTGACAAACCTAAACCAAATCAACGGCCTAAAATGTGCAAATTCTGCAATGACAGTCGGAGAAACCTCCCTGACGTGGGGCCCCCCCATCATGCGGCCCCTGCTAAGTGTTGCATGCATCACAGCTGTAAAAACCAACGTGTGTCAAATTTAAATCAATGAGAGAAAAAGGAAGAGGAACAGTCCGTTTACAGGAGAGAGAGAAAGAAACAGGACGAGGAAATCGCTGCTTCAGCTACATTTCGTCGTCTTTCCTTGTTTGAGATTTGACAAATGATTTCATCAAGAACAAGATCCAGTTTTACACGAAAAGATTTTAAAAGACTTTGAAACGGTTTGAATCCACGACAACGATCAAAACAGAGACGAGTGATTGGTTAATCTGAAAGCTGCTCCTGTCGACTTGTGTTTTAAACATATTCATGTTCACGTCTCTGGATGTTGAATATGCTCCAACTCTTTTCACCTCATATCCTTCGTGAGCTTCTCTTTGCCCACAAACCAACCGGAGTGCTGTGACGAGGGCCGAGTTCAAACTCAAGCTACGCATCCAGATCTCGTTCATGAACACCAGACGCCCCGCTGAGTCTCGGCAGCTCGGACTCTTTGCCCGCTCTGCAGCAAAACTTCAAACTTCTGCTTCCTGGTCGTGTTTGCTGAACACGCACTTTATAAGCTGAATGTTGTCTGCACGGTGCAGAGCGTCAAAGAAAGCAGAATCACAGATGTTTCTGCTGTTACATGAATAGAAATGTTTCCACTAAAAAAGCAGAAACCTGCATCAGGTCCCGAGTCCATCCAGCTCTGTGCACAGCGGCGCGCTCGTACGTGCAGACGCCCCTGAAACCGCCTCCATCCACGCACATTATTAATTCATGTTTGGGTCGTTACTTTGAAAGGTTAGAGCCGAGTTTGTCCGTCCGTTGTCTCCAGCTTGAGGAGCATCGAGCGAACCCACAGGGAGCGTTCTTTAAGGGTTTTTAGTGATCGTGGTCATAAAGAGCTTTATGAGGCGCCGTCTGGTACAGAAAGGCTCGTTCATGCGGTGTCGGTCAATCTTCTCCTTTCTGTACGGCGTCTGATGGCAGAGAAATGTGTTTCGTACATTCTCCCTTTTTTTTTTGTGTTTTTAGTTGAGCTGGTGCAAAAAAGAAAAAAACAGTATTTTGATGTTTAAGTAGCTTCTGTCATGATTTAGTCTTCATTTCCTGTCTCGTCTTTAGTTCTCATGTGTGTTTTAGGATTTGTATTGAGTCCTAGTCTTTAGTGTGCATCCTTGTATCCTTGTATCCTTGTGTCCTTGTGTCCTTGTGTCCTTGTGTCCTTTTGATGCTTGTTTGTCTTTACTGTTTCCTGTTTTATTTTGTAATATCAGGTTCTGGTTGTGTTTGTCCTCAGTGCTCCTGTGTTTCCCTCCTGTCTTGATGACCCTGATTGTCCTCACCTGTCTGATTCGTCTCACCTGTGTCTGTTTAGTCTCCGTGTTCCTTCCCTCGTGTTGTCGCCTGTCGTTGGATCTTCTTTGTTCTTCTCGGTGGATTTACGTTTGGAGTCAGTTTTTTAGTTTTTTGCCTTTTCGTTCAAATAATTTCGTCTTTTTGTTTATCTCCGATTGGCTCCGCCTCCTTGTTTTCTGCCCGCAGCCGTGACCGCTTCAGGCTGTTTAAATATGAAATAACACTTTTTATAAATGATCTCGGAGGAGGACGTCGACAGCGAACGTAGGAAGGATAATTTAAATCTTTCTCTCCTCCTCGTCTCCATCGCTTCATGTTTGGATCATCAGGGCTCAATAAAAAGCAAATGAACTCGTTTAATGGTGGCTCTCGTGTTCATTAGGAGACACGATGCCTTTTCAAATGATCGTAACAATGAGTTGGAGTTCAGTAAGTTTCACATTAGAGAGGTGTGGTCCCAACACTAAAGATGTTTGCATGATTTCACAGCACAACAGCTCCGGGATAAAACCTGCAGCTCGGTCCTGGAGAGGAGAAATATTCCTGATGAGTCACGCTGGCTCCAGACGTTCGTGTTTAATGAGATGATGTTTATAATGCCTGCTGGGCTGAAGCACCTGAATGCAGCACCCAGGAACACTTCTCTGGTTCTGCTGGTGATTTATCCGAGGTGGAATGATGATGAAAGTCTGCACGGAGGGCAAACGGGAACATCATCATCTCACGCTGCGCACAGACGGCGCCCATGAAGCCTGTTTCAGATCGATGAGGATGAAGTTTCATATTTGTGACCGTTGACACGGAGCAGAACAGGATGTGGGTGCAGATGGAGGCCTGCCACCTCATTCCCGGGACGCACGTGCCTGCTGTTGCCATGGAGATTTCAGATGCTGTCTGACAGTTTGCACGGCCGCCATCAGGAAAATCAGATCCTTTTATTTCTGTTTTTTATTTTAGTGTGTTTGTGTTGTCGACTTGTGTTGATGCTTCTGTCCAGGAGTTTTTTTTTTATTTTCCTGGTTTAAGAAGGTAAAACAAATAAAGTTACATCATTGACCTGATGCGCTTCACTTGAGTTATGAGTCATGTGACTGACTTTGAAAAAAAAGAAGAGAAAACATTCCCAGTATTTATTGAAAAGCTTCCAAACGAACGTCTCCGTTTAAAGAAACAAGGAGAATGAAACCATGAAATATTAAATGAGACCAGATTTGTTGTTGTTTTTTTTGCTCCAGGGAAAAATAAAAGTTGTTTTTTTTTATCTCTGTCATTTATAAGGTCATATATTTTAGACACTGCTGCAGGCTCGGCTGAAACAAATGAAAACAATCTGTCACGTCGAGTTCGACTGTAAATTACGTGAGAATAAATGGAGACGTCCTTAAAGCGTTCAACCTGTTGCAAAAGCAGCCGACCGCTTCAGCAGCCTTCGCCATGTGGAGTCACAGACTTCAGACCATGTTCACTACAGTACACAGAGACGTGGATATAG
>NC_136703.1:25440497-25465497 GCF_947650265.1 Symphodus melops
ATGTGAACACAAACACTCAGCATGACGAGGGTCACACACACACACACACACACACACACACACACACACACACACACACACACACACACACACACACACACACACACACAGACAGAGTGAGAGAGCTGCGTGAAGGTCCGCCGTCTCTCCAGCTAGCAGAACAATTTCCAGATTTTTTTTGTCCACACCGGGACTCGAACCAGCGACCCTCAGAGTCTCCTCAGACTGAGCTAAAAGAGCAACATGACGTCCTCCTCCTCCTCCTCCTCCTCCTCCTCTTCCTCTCTACCTGATGAAACTCTCAAATAACCCAAAGTGCCAAAAACTAAAGAGTTAACCCTTCGAGTGCTGGACCTCATTGGGGATTCTGTGCGGCTCTGCAGGCCGACACGACTCACCGCTGTGACAAACAAACGTCACATATTAATGAAGCTTCGCTCGTTTTTCAGAAACCTCCCCGACGTTCTCCCATCGTGACATTCGCAGCTTAAGGTCAAACTTTGTATCTTGGCACTGCAGGAGAATTTGCTCGAGATTACGTTTTCACTCCACTGAGCAACCTGCTGGCTCTCTGACAGGCGGCCGAGGCCTGAAAGAGAAAGTGATAATAAAAAGAGAGAGAGAGAGAGAGAGAGCTATCAGAGCGCTCGATAAGCCTTTAATAAGCAGCCCGTTTCTCTCTGATACAAGAAGCTGCAGGGGAGAGGAGGCAGCCGAGGCGGTTGTTGTTTATGCAGTAAAAGTTGTGCTTTAAGGGGGGGGCTGGTGGCGCAGTGGTTCGTGCACGCGTCCCCATGTATGGAGGCTATAATCCTCAAGTCCTGGGTTTGAATCCCGCATGTCGATCCCCTCTCTCTCTCTCTCTCTCCCTCTCTCTCTCTGTCCCATCTCTCCAATAAAGACACAAAAAGCCCAAAAAATACATCTAAAAAAACAGTGACCACACTTTGACACGTGTCCTCGACTCTCTCAACGTCTCTCTTCATCTCACCTGGACGCATCAATCAAACATTGTGATTCTTAACCCTTCTACATTGTTTAGGTGTGCAGTTACACATTTTGTCCTGGCTGCTGAAGCCGCGGCTCTCGAGTAGACGGAGCTCACCAGACCTCGAAAAAAAAAAGAAAAAAAAGAAGTGGAGCGTCACTGTTTCAGACGCTGATGTGAACGGAAGAAGCTCGTGTTAAGAAAGTTCACTTCACTCCCTCACGGGAAGTCGGAGCAGCTCGTCTTCGGGAAAAAAAACCTGCAAAGTGAGCTGTGATGAAAACCAGACTCAGAGGACCTCAGAGGAGACAGGTCGAGAGAAACACAGCTGCAGTAACACCTTCAAGCATGACAGCGTACGATCAGGAAGTACAGTGAGCATGCAGTCTGCGTTTTGCTGGATATTGTTGGTATCATAAAAATGAGCCTTTTTTGTTTTTGACTGGAGCTGTGAAAAGATTCTGCAGCTGTGACGTCCTGCAGAGAAGGACGGATAAAAGACCAGCAGCCCCGCAGACTGAGAGCGAGACGCAGCAGACGTCCGGGTCCTCGCTCTCCTTCACACGCCACTCAAAAGTTTGGTTTCCCTCCTTGTGAACTTTGCCTTCCCCCCTGAGAGCCGCCCTCTGCCAGACGCCGCCGCTCGCCAGAAACACGAGGCAGCGGCAGACGGACAGATCGGAGAGGGAACCGGATGGCTGGAAAATTGTTTCTGAACCATCATGAGGGGAAAAAATGGAGACTTTAAATTATGCTCTTTTGTCATTTTTGACAACTACAGGCAGTGATGTCTGCTGGGTGCGTGCAGCACTACAGCGTGATGTATTCATGAAAACCAGGAGAAAAAGGCCTTTAATCATCCGGCTGCTCAGACAGGAAGTGACGGACAGTCACATCTGTGTTTTCTCCTCGTCGTCAGTCCCTCCAGGATTTCAGACTTTTTTTATTGCGACAGCTTTTCCAAAAAAAATGTGCATGTTGCCATGTTTTTAGCTGTTTTTTGTTTTTTTTTGCAATGAAATTGCAGCAAGATGCAAAAATTGCAAAATATTTTTTTTTTTTCAGGTCAATTATTTTCTTGCGCACACTTCGCTGTGACTGAGTGATATTTCGGATCAGATTAATAATTGAACGTGCAGTAAAAAGTGACGGAGCAGCGTCCGCTGCACAGCTGCACGTTGTCAACAAACGGTTGTCATGGAGACAGGACGGACCTGCAGCGCTTCATGCACACTCTCCCGAGTGCAGATAAACAGGAAGTGAGTTTGGTCCGTGATCACTAAACTTTGGTGACGCATAGCTATATAGCTATAGGGACTTCTCTGATTGGTTGATTGTTCAAAGTTGCAGAAAAGTTGTGGTGATTGGACGAAACTGCAAGGTCAAGGTCAGAAATCGTGGGGATTGGTTGAATTTGCGTGAATTGTTGCGATCGCAACGTCGAGGGACTGTCTCATGTTTGATTATTCAAATTCAGTAACGAGGATATAAAAAAGACTTTATTGTGATTTTAACCTTCTGAAAAGAAGAACAACACGTCGAGATGTGTGTTTGGATTAAGAGGATATTATGACAGCCGCTCTCGAGTAGCCCATCGAAAACCTTCTGTGATTAAGGAGACGAAGACAACAGCCTCATTGTTGAACAAACATAATGCAAATGATGAGTCATTGTGCTGCATGGCTCCCTCTGTTAATTACTGTTTGGATAGAAGCAGAGAGCGGCAAAGACAAAAGAGGACGAAGAGGAAGAGGAGTGATTGAAATGAGATGGAACCGAAGAGGAAGACAGGCGAGACATCGGATGTGAAGAGGCTTTCATTATCTTAAAAGTGTGATCACATGATTGGTCAGGTTGTGCTAATGAATCATCACGCTCTGTTCTGGGTTCAAACATCCCAAACCTTTCAGACACTTCTGCTTCAACACGACACTGAATCAGAGCCCGTTTCAGACGCACGCCTGGGTCTCATTTTTAGTCCGGAGCAAGTCAAGGTGAAGGTTTGAGAAGCAAAATCTGTGGCCCTTCAAGCCGCGACTCAACTATCATCTTCATCATCATCTTCATCATCATCATCATCATCTTCTTCATCTTCATCATCATCATCATCATCATCTTCATCTTCTTCTTCTTCTTCTGCTTAAAGCACAAAAAAGAAAGCACTTTCTGCATTTCTGTAGAGGTCATTACATATCACAGAGGTCATAGAGATCTGTGCTCATATCTGCTGGCAATGTGCTGCACACACACACACACACACACACACACACACACACACACACATATACACACACTCTTATGTGGTCATCTGTCACCAGTACCTTCAATATAAATGTCACACCTCAAGTGAAATTAATGTCCTCTGTCAACAGAGCAGCAGACACACAAACACACACACAAACACACATGCACAGACACACATGCACAGACACACACACACACATGCACAGACACACACACACACATGCACAGACACACACATGCACTGACACAAACACACACATGCACTGATACACACACAAACACACAAGCACAAACACACACATATGCACAGACTCCCCCCTGTGAATGTCGCCAATTATTGAGCAGGTGCACCTGAGTAGGTCTTTTAAAAAAGGTCATCCACCATGTCATGACCCGTGTGTGTGTGTGTGTGTGTGTGTGTGTGTGTGTGTGTGTGTGTGTGTGTGTGTGTGTGTGTGTGTGTGTGTGTGTGTGTGTGTGTGTGTGTGTGTGTGCCCTCACTATCAGTCTCCATCTTCTTTTCTTCTAATTAGTCTCAATGTCACACTAATACCTGATGATAGTTCCTCAGCTGCTCAGATTGTCTCTTTGCATAAAACTCTCTCTCTCACACACACACACACACACACACACACACACACACACACACACACAGAGGGACCGGTTTAACGCTCTGTCACATCCAATATGTCAATCTCTGTCCCCGATCTGAACAGATAAACAAACATGGAAAGAGGAAGTGATTCTCCGGCTGTGATTTCACCTCGACAGCAACAGCAGATAAAATGTCGTTTTTGACTCATATATCCATTTTTGGTCTTTTGGGACGACATCATCAAATCATATCGTTCATAAATCAGTCCGATCTAAATGGTGCTCCTTCAGTCTGAAAGAAAACAACATCAGGTGGGAGAATCACTCCCATGATTCCCCACCAGCCTCAACGTCATCTTTTATTTTTGTTTTGATAGAGAGCCAAAAAAAAATGGTTTATTGCATTTTGATCATATTTTGCTTCAACCTTTAATAACAGACGTCGAGCGTTGTTCAGATTTGTTACAGTCTGCCTTCGATGATTGAGCAGTGAGGCGCTGACGGGCTCATGGCGAGCACTGTCGGACGGCTCTGTGAAGGCGGCATATGACACTCTGACCGCGCGGCTCTCACCACCCTGCTGACTCCTCACGCCTGTCAGACTTCGGAGGCGGACTGATCATTAGGAGTGTCCGAGCGCACGCGGCAGGATGTCAGCGGCTCACATCAAACAATCAGAGTCTGATCAGACACCCAGCTGCTTCCTGCCGCTCAGCTGCAGATCTCTGCGCTGAAACATAACGAAGGACCCTGCAGGGCGTCACGTCATCCATGCAGACAGTGAGACGTGTAAATCCAACATGCTTGTATCTTTGCAGTGACTCAGATCAACAGCACATTAGTGGAGCTGTTATGCACAAACATGAATCTGAATCAGTCGGATAAAAATATTCAGGGTTTTTTTCTCTCTCCGTAAACGCAAAATGGCGCTCTGTCTTTGTGAGTGATGAGACATGTTCATTCTTTACTTCTTCCTCTGTCTTGGATGTCGTCTCTGAATCCCGATGATTCGTCTGCACGCCGGCTGAAAGAGACAAAGTGAGCCGGCTTCACAGGCTTTAATAAAGAGCGATGCATCAAACACAACCAGCAGGGCGAAAGAGCACAAAACAACTTTGACAGGCGACACAAAAGCTGAGATGAAACCTTTCTCTGGCCAGTGTGTTTTCAAACAGGATGTTATGAGTTTGTTGTAGAAGAGAAATCAAAGCGCGACCTTGGATGAGGAGGAGTGTGTGGTTAGTTTGCAGGAACGTGTGTGAGACAGCTGCTTGTCTGTAGACGAGGAGTTTACGCCTCCTTCTTTAGTCCACACAAAAAAAATATATTTCTGTTCTTTTCTGCAATTTGAACTCACCCTGTCTCACAGCTCTCCTGAGGTTCGGGGGACTGGAGCTCAGTGGAGTCGACAGGAAGGTTCGGAGGGTTCGATGCCAAGCTCTTGCAGCCACATTTCCGCACGTGACACTTGACCCAGAGTTGCTTTGTTGGCGGCGTAGGAATGTGCATGAATGGATGAGTTACTTCAGACAGTCTCTTTACTCAGCAGTGAATGTGTAGGTATGACCTGCTGGTTAAGGCCTCATGGAGTGTTTTTCCTCCAGGCGGCCGTCTGCTGCTGTGAATTCTTTCAGTGAATTTGAAAAGGATATAAAATATGCTGCCGCTGTAAACGCAACATGCCAAGCCATCAGCCCTTTCATCCTTCCAGAAACGTCCAAGTCAACTTAAACGAACCAAAAAGTCAGCGCTGGCTTATGATTGGACTGCAGTACCAATTTCAAACACTAGGGTGCAGAGTTACACACTGCTCCTTTAAGAAGGAAAATGACAATGACCCTCCAGATTAGAGCCAGTTAGTCCAAATGTAACTCATTCAGAGGGGGGACAAACAAACAGCTGTGATTAATTTTAAATGAATTGACTGAGTGCATCTTCTCTGACTAATTAATGACACCCCCCCCCCCCCCCCCCCCCCCCCCCCCCATACCTGAACGCTCTGTAAAATGCCAGTTTCTGTCGTCACCATCACCTGATCCCACGTGGCGTCCTCTCAGAGTTTTTTGTTTTGCTTTCACATTTGGACGCCTCGGTGGCATTTGGAAAGGAAAAAAAAGAAAAAGAAAAAAAAGTTGCACTCAAATACCCAAAGAGCAGGAGTGTTTCCTGAAAGGTCAACGCTACTTTGCTGCCTTCGCTCTCCTCGCCATCCGAGCTGCCACAACAAACAAAGGATGTGCTTCAGATGAAAAGGTTACCTGCAGACCAACATAGCTGTGATGTTTCCCATTATCTTCACCTTTTTCTGCTGCTGAAAGTGGCACTGACAAATATCTGACAATTGAGGATTTATATTCTCTGTGTTTCATTCTTTGACCGAGGTCTCAGCGAAAAAAGCCTAAAGCCATCCGCTAACGGTTTTAGCCTCTCGGAGCCGTAGCCACCTTTTCAAGGCTTCTGACGCCAACAGCGATCAGCAGTTACAGATTTTTAAAAGATTTTAATTTCCAAAGATTATTCCCATCATGCATCTGGTGGAAATTTACAAGATGAAAATCAACAATGAGCACTGAAACAAAGCAGATTTGTGGCCTCTGTGGCGTTCGAAGCCGTGACGTTAGCAAGGATTAAAGCATTCAGAACAGGCGGGCTGCACGGGTGTCAGTGCTCTGATGCAGGATCATGAAATAAATCTGAATGTTGCAAGCCATTGGTGTAAAAAAATAAAAAGAGAGCGAGAGAGAGAGAGACAGAGAGACGGAAAAATTCTCAATCTGTGTTCACGCTCTGCACTTTTCTCTAATCGTGGTTTAGAAAATGTAAATAAATGGAACGAGAGGTTAAGAGGGAAAATCTCCCCACAGGGAAATGTTGGATCACAGGCCAAACACTCTGAACGCATGATTTGAATGCAAGGATGTGGTGAATTATAGAACTGTTTGATGTATTCTTAAAGGGTCCCTGTGGAAGATTTCACCTTTTAGCTCAAAAGAGCCATTTTTAAACGTGCAAAGCGTGCAAAGCAACCAACATGATGCAGCATTTAATCACCTCCCTATCATCCCAAAATAAATCCTCCCGGATCGATTTATGATCTATGAGGAAACGCATGAATGACGGGCAGCATGTCCTCATTACTGCGTTTGTGTTATGTCCCGGGGGGGTTGCCTTGTTCGCCGCTGCTCCTCCAAACACAGTTTCCTCTTCCTCTCTGGGTCTGTACTCACTGGGATGGTGTCAGTGACTCATCGTGAAAGCTTCCCGCTCATTCCGATTCTCCAGTAATCAGCACTAAAAGAGTTCGAGTAAAGCCTCGGCAGAGGGGAAATGTTCTGTTCTTAACGTGCACAGCGCCACCACCGTTACACATCCAGACATCTGTGTCTTCTATTAGAGCTCGGTTAGTTTTAGGGCGACGTTTCGCTAAATCACTCCTAAGATAAAACTCCTTGCTAGGATCTTTTAAGCTAAGTAAGTAAGCTGCCATTTCCAACCAGCGTTATTTATGAAAGCCTGTATCTTTTCTTTTTTTTTTTACTTTTGCTGCCATAAGATCTTCAAGGGCACGAACGAATGGGGCGGGGCTTATTGCATTTAAAGAGACACACACACCAAAACGGAGCGTTCAGAGAGAGCTGGTTTCTGCAGGGTCTCAAACCTCCTCTGCTGCTTGATTCATGTTATATTTGGACCAAAGCTCAGAAACACTGATGTTTCAATGAGAGCGCAGGGGGGGCGCTGTTTGAAAAGGTGGAGAATATTTCCTCTTTAAGTCGAATGTAACCGAAGTAAGTGGATATTCTTATCCCTCTGGAACGAATATGAGAATAAGTCAAAGTCCTTTTATTCCCCGTGTTCCTCTTTGAGACTCTCTGAGCAGCACTGTAAGTCCATCTGAGAAGAAAACAGAGGAATGCTTCAGTGTCAGATGCATCGTTTTCCTCTTCTTCTTCTTCTTCTTCTTATGAGGATTAGTTCTACCGTCACAGACCTGCAGCTGATGCTTTTCATGATGCAGCCCTGACACTGCTGGCAGAGAGTAAGATTGCATCTCATGGACTGGATTGAAACTGAGAGGCTTCTAAAAAATAAAAAAATAAAAAAAACATGAAACATTCCTCTTCAACAGAAATCGAGTCAGTAGAAGCATTTACTCGGAGTGTTGACACGTCACAGTCGTACCTTTGATGTCACGCGTGCAGACGAACCTCCTCCACTCCACTCCACGCGCTCCCCTCCAGCAGAGTGGCAGCAGAGTGACCACCATGAAGGCCGTCACGTAGAAACAGAACACCCGCTGCATGGTTAAAGGGAGGATAGCTTAAGTTTAACAAACACAAAGAACATTCAGTCGTTATTTCTGAGAACATAGTGGCTCAACTCATGGTCACAGACACAAACCTCTTTGACAAAGAACTGAATCCACATTTTTAAACTGTCAAAAGAATCGCTTTTCTTTTTTAAAAAAAAATCCTACATTGCATGATGAATGCAATATCTGATGAGAAATACATGAATTCATGAATCTACTTTTCTCACTCGATTTCATTTATTCAACTTTAATTCGGAGTTCGTTCTCGACTCTTGGGGGCGTTTACAACTTTTTCAGTCTGGAACTCATCTTCCCAGTTAGCATCACTTGAATGCAGCATAAGTAAATTGGTGAACAAAATTATCATAACAGCATATTTTTTTCATCACTTAACCCTTCGTCAACTACCAAACTTAAACGTACAAAGACGATGTCAGTCCAGTACATCTCTGCCTCGATCGGGTTATTCTGGTTTCCAGCAGACCCCGGCTGGCCTGGAGAACTTCTGTTCAGGTTTAGGACCCCAATCGGCAAAACTCGGATCCCCCAGTAGACCCTCTTTACCCTGCGGAAGGAAGCGTCCTGCACGTCACAGCAGTAAGTTCCTGAAAAATGACACCACACAAAAATAGAAAATGGGAGATTAAACGGCTCTTTACCGAGCTTTATGGTCTTGGTCTTGACTCTGTCTCAATCTCTGAATGTGTTGGTCTTGTCTCAGTCTTGGAGCACTCTGGTCTCAGGTATGTCTTGGTCTTGGTTAGAGTGATCCTGACTACAACACTACCAAAGACAGTAACCAACTAGCTTTGTAAACCAAGCTAACAATAGGAAAGTAGGACGGTCATTGCAGCGTGTTGCTCGTGGGATGTTAGGTCGGATTTTGTCGGTGTTGCTTTCTCGCGTTGCCTGCTGTGTGAGCACAAGTGTGTTTACCTGCGTCCTCCTCCCGAACAGGATCAAGAACCACTCGATCCAGCAGAGGAGCGTCCCAGCGAGCAAACATGTGGTCATTAGAGCTGATTATTCCCCGAGCCAAACGCCAAGACACCCTGAGACATGTGAGGACATAATCTGTCACACTAAACACTTCCAGCAGCCCTGCTCAGAACAGGCTGTTTTTTGTGTCTGTATCTTTAAATATGTAAATGAGCTGTGTCTGACCACGCCCCCTCTCTGGAAGGGCAGTAAAAACACAGCTTCTTTCATCTTACATGGTCATATGGTTGATGGCGGATCAACTGGACCCTGTAGGTCTAACACATAATGTCCCGTCCTTCATGCTCACCTCCAGGAGAACCTCCCCACCGCCTTCATGACGTCTCCCACACAGTCCATCTCCACCTTCTCCCCTGAAGTCACTGTCATGGTCCTGAGTCCACACCGCCACGCCTCCTGACACCTCACCTTTCGAACCCGACACTCCTTCGACACCTGGGATTGTGCCGTTTCACCGTGAAGACAACGGTTAACAATTCATAAAAACTTTATTTCTCTGTAAACATCAGACGTTTTTTTACCTGCTCGTCAGGCTTTCTGCTCGCATCCTCTTCCATGGCTATCTGTCCATCTTTTAGCAGACACAGTGTTTGTGTTTTCACACCCATTCCACAGGTGGCGCTGCAGGGGGAGCTGTCCACAATCACCTCCAGTGGCACCTCTTCCGCCTCCTCCTGTTGAGCTGAGGTCAGAGGGTGAAGAGGCAGGAGGAAGAGGAGGAGGAGGAGCCTGATAATCCCATGTTGCATTTTGCTGATTGAAGATAAATCGGCTGAAAACAAAAAGTCGTTTTAGTTCTCATTTTTTTAAACAACAGTTCAAATCTTCAGGTAAGCTTATTGTCTGTCTTAATGAAGTAATTGCTGTCTTAGCTAGGTGACCGACATATTGAACGACAGAAATCAATCAGTCTGCTCACCTGCAGAGCAGATACTACGACGACACTTTGAGTTTTAACGTCCACTTGAAGCTGCTGTAAAAAAACAAATTAGACAAGCTGTCTGATAGACAAATCCTCAGTTTGTTTTTTTTAAATTGAATTTGTTGTCATGACAACGAGAGTTCCAAGCAGCAGATTGAAAATGTAAAAAAAAAAAAAACATTTATTCAGAATGATACAAACGCAATGAATATAAATCACATAACAACGTAATGAAATGCTCGAGTTGTTATTTAAAGAATCTGACATGACTTCAACAAGCTGAAAATAAAAAGTAAATATCAACAGATTCTTCTTTAACTTCACAACTGGACTGTTGCCAAGCAACCCAAATATTCTAAGCTACTGTTGGTGTCCATGGTTACCATCAAGAAGCCACTCCTTGAACCTTCAACTTTAGTGTGACTTCAGAGTCTGTTTGGAGATTCTTAGATGTGAGATTGATGAACACAGTTCATCTCAGTCAGCTGTAAATGTGGACATCAAGTCCAGTCCCAGTCAAGATCAAGTCCAGTCCCAGTCCGCTCTAGTCCCAGTCCACGTTCATTGCCAGTCCATTCTTATTCCCAGTCCTAGTCCATTCCTAGTCCCAGTCCAGTCTAGTCCCAGTCCATGTCCAGTCCCAGTCCATCCCTTGTCCAGTCCCAGTCCATTCCTTGTCCAGCCCTAGTCCAGTCTAGTCCCAGTCCTAGTCCTAGTCCATGTCAAGTCCCAGTCCATTCCATGTCCAGTCCCAGTCCAGTCATAGTCCAGTCCAGTCTATTCCCAGTCCTAGTCCACGTCCAGTCCAGTCCAGTCAACTGCAGTACAGTCAAGTCCCAGTCCAATCCATGTATGTTGACCTTAAAATGAAGCAGTTATATAAAATATGTTACTTATAAATATGAAAGAATACTTTTTATCGTATTATAACTGAAAACACTTGAAACATGTTTGGATTATGTTTGGGAATAAAATCTAGAAATGTGCAAACAAATTGAATATATAAGTTAAAAGAAAATTCTCAAATATTTGTCATTGTCCTGAAATGTTAAAGGTGCAGTTGCAGTTCAGTTTCTGACCACCTGGTGTCAGTCAAACACTGGAGGATTTTAGATCGCTGTATGTGATTCACATCAAATCAACACTTGATGTCCAAAAGGCTGAACAGATGAAAACCAACCTGTTGCATGGGCAGCATGGTGCAGTTTGTAATGTGACCACCAGGGGTCAGACAACCACAAAGGCTCGGCAGGTACCCAGTACAGCAATCAACACCGTTTAGTTTACTCTTTGTTATGAATATTCAGATTTCATTTTATTATAAAGCAGCAAATACAGTCAATTAATATCAAAATAAGTGTAGAGACAAGGCCAGGAATAAAACACGCATACAAGACCAAATTATGATTTTAAAGAGTGATTTAAAAAAGGGGGGGTGATAATTTGAAAGTAAAAAAACAATGTTTTGGTGTCCTCACTTAGTGAGGTGTGAATTTCTCCTTTACAAGTTTGTTTTTGTAATGAAAGTTCTCCCAATAAAAAAAAATCAAATTATCTTATCTGATTTTTATACCCATCTCGTCCATGTAAACACAGCTCTGACAACAACACAGCCAGCAGGACTCCAGCTTCTCCCTCACTGTAGACAGTCAGGACTCTCACACACATTTACACAGGACACACTGGATTTCTGCTAATTTGATGCGTGAAATGTCACATCATATTTTAAGCCTCAAACAGATAATGATGTAGTTGGTCGTCTTTAGAAAAAAAAAAGAGTTTGGTTTGTTCAGAGGAGTTATTTTAAAACACAAGTGGGACTGGCGCTGATCCCTGGAGAAAGACCAAGACAACGAACACACAAAGAGGACCGACACAAAACAAGTCACAAATAGGACTCGTGCTCACGGCAGCTTCTATCGGTGGCCGAGTTGGCAGAGCAGAAGAACTGAGAGAGTGCTCATTATCCGGCCTCACCGCATGTTAGAATAAAACCGGAACAATGGAAGGAACTGGGATGAGGAGGATGGGACAGAGCAGGAGAGGGTGTGAACTGGAGGATGAAGAGGTGAGGTGGAGGAGGAGAGACAGGTGAGGTCATTTCTCCTCGTTAACTCCGCATCGACAATCAAATGGGCATGACTCAGCTTCTGTGTGGGATATGAGTCAGAACAGCTGGCAACCCAACCAGAGGCAGCTTCAGAGGCGTGTACGGACGGGTGACATGGGCCCCTCTGGAAATCTTATTGGCCGCCCAAAAATCTGAATATTTGATTGGCTATTTGCCTTATCAGAGGCAGTTTTCAAGAGTCACTTTCAGTTGTAAATAAAGATTTTGCTTCTATAGAAATATTTGACTGAGACTTTCTCACTTCCGTGCTGCATGGCGTTGTGGTTTGTTACACACACTGTGTGAGGCATTTGTCAACTTCCTTCACGAGGAAGCAACGGCAGCAGTTTAGAGTGGCACGCAACATAACGGAGGGAGAGTCCACACCGTTGAAAGAGTTCTGAGTTAGAGCGGGAACAAAGTGAGAACAACGGTTTGTCCTCATAATCTTTTTTTTTTTTTTTTTTTCATTTATAGCGAGGAGCTTTTAAAGGACGAGTTTATGGTGGAGAGGCAGTAAAAATAAAACTCAGGTTAAGTACAATCCAGTTGAGTCCCAGAAGGAGAGCCTCGCCTCATAAATCTCATTTCCTGAACATGAGGTTTGGACTCTGAGCCGTTGGTTCGCAGACGGTGTGGTCCGACAGACGGGAGCGATGACTGAACACCTGCTGAAAATCCTGGTTGTCGGGGATGGAAATGTTGGGAAGACGTCTTTTGTGCAACGATACGTCAGCGGGCAGTTCAACAAGTCGTACAAGATGACGGTGGGAGGTACGGCTGTAGTTTGGTTTTTCTCTGTTTTACAGTCATGTGAGTTACTGTTGCAAGCTTTGTCCTACAGTCGACTTCAGGCGCTGTAGGCTGCCGATTCTAAGCTGTGTTCCTTCCTTAAGAAAAGTTCATCACAGTACAAGTTTTTTCCTCTGCAGTGGATTTTTCTGTCAAGCTGCTGCAGTGGTCGGACACCGAGAAGGTCCGTCTCCAGCTGTGGGACATCGCAGGTATAAAGCGTGTTTTCAGCCCGTGGATAAATGACCCTCAAGGGACAGATGCATGCATGTCACAGTGTCCTCTCTCCAGGCCAGGAGCGTTTCATATCCATGACCAGGGTCTATTATAAGGGTGCACTGGGCTGTGTGCTGGTGTTTGACGTCACCAGCTCGTCCAGCTTCCTCAGCTGTCGCCATTGGAAACAGGATTTGGACAGTAAGGCCGTGCTGCCAAACGGACACCCCATCCCCTGCATCCTGTTGGCCAACAAGGTGATTCAGTGCATTTACACTGATGAATTATTTATCATCAAACTCCCCTGGCTCGGGCTTACCGTGAAGGAAAAACATAAATGGATGGAAAAAACAATTCCAGCCCCAGTTTTCCATCGCAATTCATTAATTAAACATTAAAAAAAAAACAAGGAAAGTCAATCTGAAAGATCTTCTTATATCTTAGATATCACTGAATAAATTCTATTCTATTGGGAGCTAAACTGTGTGTAACTCTGTTACTGAACATGCAACACACACATAGGCTGGAACACACACACATGCACTGAACTACTGTGCTCCATGTATGTAACACTGTAAACCCCCCCAAAACATGTCGATGTGTGTAAGATGTCAGTTGTATAGTTTTTTTTTAAATTTCTCTTCTTGCACCTGTGTGTGTGTGTGTATGTGTGTGTGTGTGTGTGTGTGTGTATGTGTGTGTGTGTGTGTGTGTGTGTGTGTGTGTGTGTGTGTGTGTGTGCGTCCTCCACAGTGTGACCTGGCTCAGAGGGTCGTGTCCGCAGACAGCATCGACAGGTTCAGTAAGGCCAATGGCTTCATTGCGTGGATGGAGACTTCAGTCAAAGACAACAAGAACGTGGGAGAGGCCATGAGGTAGCTCAAAGACAGGAGAGGATGTTTAACAGTTTGTCCTGATGAGTCATCTGATGACTTACATATACTATTAACATGTTTTAACCCAGCGCACACACACACACACACACACACACACATTCTCATCGTTCACACGTTATCTCATCACACAGATTTTTTATGAGGTGCCTAGCAAGAAGTCAGAAAGTTTTTCAGGAGTTGCTGGAGAAACACACGACGCGACGATGCAAAGAATTTAAACTCCAGTGACGTAGCGTTATCTGTTGTGTTTTAGGAGGTTGGTGCAGGAAATGTTGATGATTCAGTCCGCTCTGAACTCGCCTCGAGCTGAGCCTCAAGACGACCTCGATCAGCTGGACTCGGAGAACAACAGCAGAGGAGCCGGATGCTGCTGAAACAATCAACAAGGACACACGAACACAGCCAGGCGCTAACCGCTAACGCCGTGGCACAGACTGACCTAATGTCATAAAGTGGCTGATAGAGAGAGTCAAACGACGAGGACGAGGGAAGGAGAGAGAGGGGGATGAAGAGGGAGCAGAAGGAGCAGAAGGAGCAGAAGGGGAAGGTGGTGCGGAAAGCGTCTCGGTGAGAGAACGAGGTGAAGAGCGTGCTCGGTGCAGCCGCCAAGCCACCTCTTCTGACAGGCTGAGTCAGGCAGACACATGGCACCCTTGTGCTAACGATGGGCGTGTGTGTGTGTGTGTGTGTGTGTGTTTTTGTGTGCCTGCAATGCAAATGGTGTGTAGGGGGCGGTGTGTGCATGGAGGCACATGGATGTCCCTGTGCTCCGGAGACATCCAAAGCTCCCACGTAACATGTAAAGAGCAAGCCTTTGATTTGAGCCTCAGAGTTTTATGGTTGTTTTACATAAAAGTGTTTTAATAATTGAGCGATGAAGCCATGTAAAGTAAAGTGCAAAGTGAGCTTTACAAAATAAAAATAAATAAAAATGATGATGCATCTATAAACATGTGCTTTGAACCAGAACCAGAGGGGTCGGGGGTCCTGATAGAGAAAACCCACCTTCGCTCTCCAGCCTCGATTGTTGAAGGATGAGTAGAGGCTTGGCTGACGACCTCCGGGCGTGTGAGGCGTGAGGAGATCGGATATGTACTTTTGGTGCAGGTCCAGAGGCGTGCTTTATAAGAGAACAATAAAGTGTTATGATCTGTATTGGGAGCCAATAAAGGGAAACTGAAGGAGGAGGGGAGAAGGACCTTAGACATTTATATTATAACTCAGTGGACGTAAAAAGGAACCATCAGCTTTCTGCAAAAAAGACCGAAGCGTTGGTTGTAACATAAGTCCTGCGTCTGACAGGGTGAGTAGTTGTTTTTTTATAACTCTTTTTTTTTTTAATTAACAAGACATACAATACAACTTGTCTGTCCAGGAAGTAGTTTTACAGACGTAAGTGTAAAGAGAGACAACAGGAAAACAAACAACAACAACAAACTGAAAACATGCCTAAATGGATCCTACAAAGGAACCATGGCTACCCAATATCCCGTCCCTCCCACTGGCAGAGAAATGAAAGTAAATAAATAATGACAATGCAGTATTTGAATTAATAAGTACTAAAACATTTAATTTATATAAATCAGAAGAAAAAAGTGAGGAGAGTTTTTTTGGGGTGGCCAATCAGATTTCTAAGGGGTCCCCGTGTCACCCCTCTGGACACGCCCATGCCTTGGATCCAGTCTGATAAAACAGAGTTAATAATACAAACATGAGCTTATGACAACACTTTCTTTTTCGTGATATCCTGAATGTACACGACACAGAAACATGATCGTGCTGAGAATAAATGTACTGTTTCTATACGTCCTTTGCAGCTTCTTTAAGGCAGATGGCTCAATAAGCTGTGATAACCATGTCCGCCAACGCTGCCGTTCAGACGCAGTCTGTTAGGACAGCAGCGCCATCAGGAACGTGACACACACCTCAATCTCTGCAGAACGACTCGGACACATTTAAAACTGTTGAATTTGATAACTTAAGTTTCACTGGACTTCAATCAAGAATGAGTTCGAACAGTATTAAAACTTAAGGCTGGAATAAAACGTTACATTTCCAACCACGTTAATATTCTTAGTTCTTAGTATACCTGTTTATTTTAGTAAATGTAAATGTACTTTATTTATACAGCCCTTTACAACAATGCAAAGTGCTTTAAAAACAAGTCAAAGAAAAAATAAAATCCGATACAAAAAAGTTGAATAAAAGTAATAAAATACAGGAAAGTACAATAAGATAAAAGTGTCACCATGCTACTGGGTGTTAAAAGCCACACGAAATAAAGGCTGTATCCAATGAGAGCGAGCAGACTGAGAAGCATCACCAACCAGATGTTGCGTTCACATCCAAGTGGAATAATGACTACCGAAAGGGAAGACCAGCTTGTGGAGTTATGGCACCAACACGATCGTCCTCCATTTTTGATTTTGAGTTTGATCACCAGGTCGACTCGTAGTGTTAAAAATTGGTCTTGATTGGTACCTCCAACATCTAATGCAATCGTTTCTTAAACCTGCATTCTTTCTCTTTTATAGCTGGAACGAAATGTTTGATTGTCCATAAGCAGATAAAAAAAGAACTCTGTTTCTCACCTTGGTTTATGACCTCTGCAGACCCTTTCCTTTCCAACCAATAGTTCTCAGTCACTAGTTGTAGGTCATCTTTTACACAGCATGTTTATTCTGATAAATCCGATTCTCATTTAAAGTCAAAAATAAAATTTTTTTGAAACATCTGGGAGAGGCTGCTGACAGGTTGCTGCCAATACGACCTGTCAAGACAGATTCAGCAGTCCATGCTCTTCTCCAGTCTAGCTTACACCTGCCCTTAAAAACCAAGATGGCGCCGGCAACCATGCCAAAACTCAAACCTCCAAGTCGGTGATCCACAACCGATGGATGATGGATGAGCTCAGTTTGAGCTCTTTGTATGTTTTCTACTTTTTGTGCCTATTTGAGTGGGCTTCATTTCTCATCAGTGACTTGGAAGAGCGACTTGAGCCGTGACTCAGTCGTGCTCGCCATCTCTGGAGAACCCTCAACAAAAATGCGTGGGTTCAAGACAGATGGACTCATAGTCCAAGTAGGGCTTGTTCAGTCATTTCACAATATGTCCAGGGGGGCTCGCACGTCATGTTTATATCCATTCATATAAACGGGGGCGCACAGTGTGTCAGCCTGAGGGCTCTTCAGTTGGAGTCATTTTCTGTAATTGGACACGTTCATGCTGCATCTGAATGTTTTTTTCAGAGGCTCAATCTGTGACGTCACAAATGAGAAGGTGGACCATGATTGAAGACACAGGAGCGCTGTGCAGCTTATGTAGAACGACAGGCCTCATCAACCTGTGAGGACACGTTAATCCAGTGACTGTATGGTGATGAGTGATCTCACCCTTTGGTTTCTCTACGCCACCATGTTGGTTTCCAAATCTGATTCCTACAGATCTGATTGAATCTGAACGTTTCCGTCGCTTCAACGTGTCTTCTGCGTCACTCGCAACGCGACACTGACAAGCCGGGAAGTTTACTTTGAAAACAGCAAGAATCAAAACAAACGTGGAGTAAACAAGCCCGTGGACAGACTGCTCCACAAGACTGTTTGACAACACTTTCCTGGCCGTTACCTGTTATCGTCAATACGGATGGGCAGATCGGATCTGCTCACATGCAATTTGTATCGTGGACAATCAGTCAGGTAGATCGGATTCTGATCGGATTTGGGCGGCAGTCTGAACAAAGCCTGTCTAAAAATGCAGTTAAAGCCAATAAGGGATTAAAGTGTACAGACTAGAATATCTCGGTTTTCATGAGAAGAATTAAAGAAACTTCTTGTCTTGGATGGCAGAATGGTTGAAGACGATGCATCCACTCATCTCTCTTGCAGGCCTCTCGTGACGCTCTGAAGCGGCAGCGTGGGAGGCCTCGCACTGGTTAATGTGGGCGGGCTGACTGAGCGCCCTCTCACATCAAAGCTGTCTTTAGCTCCGAGCAGAAGCCAGAGACAGAAGGAACTGTTCCTCTTGAGTCATAATCACTGGCCACTGCCCCAGACCGCCGAAGATGTGGGTCGCTCAGATTTCATTCAGTTTTTGAGGTGGCCTACTGACTTGATTTCCAGCAGGCTACTTCAATGAGTGCTGCATACAGTCTCCCATGGTAGAACGTCTCTCAGATCAGAGAGTTCATTTAGCGAAGTAATGAAAGCTACTACATCTCCTCACAGGCCCCCAGACAGAGCCATAAAAAATTTAAACATTCAGAGTCAATGACAAAACCACCCTGAATACCAAATGTGTTTAAAAAAAAATTATAATAATATTCACCCTTAGTAAATAAATGAAGGGCTAAATGAGTGCAGAAAATGTGTGCTCAAACAGGCCGTTTGGAGATGTTCCCTTCATGACATCACAAAGGGCAGTAGCCCCTCCCCCCAGGTGGGTGACACTCCCACAGCTAGGTGTTTGTTCTGCCCTCTGAGTCTGCCTTCTCACCGTAAACAATAGGACATGGAGCCAGAAAGCAGCGAGTCCACCCGAGCCCTTCCAGAGAGGGGGCGTGGTCAGACACAGCTCATTTACATATTTAAAGCTACAGACACAGAAACAGCCTGTTCTGAGCAGGGCTGAAATAGAGGGGGTTTATAGACATGATCAAATACAGGATCAGAGTGGATTTACAACAACACACTTCTCACACACACACACACACACACACACACACACACACACACACACACACACACACACACACACTAATGGCATATGACACCACCTCTGCAGGTTGAAGAAAGAGTTTCTCTACAGCACTTCAAAATAATGTCTTCGCGCCACAAGTCCTTGAGACCAGACGTCAGCCCACTGAGCAAAACCTTGACGGATTCAAGGTGATGTGACGCGTCTGGCCTTACCTTTGACCCCGTCCAACAGCGTCAGCAGACAGACAGTTTCTGCATCATGAATTACTGTAGTTACTCCTCCTTTGATGATGATGTGTAGATGATGAAGAGATATCCGCTGACACTGACTTGCTTGTAATGTAAGACATTTATTTACAAAGACAAGAAACAGCATCAGTCCAGGTTAGCCATGGTACCTGGGAGAGTCACCAGCCAATTATCATCCCTCATGAACAAAGAAAGACGCTAGTTTTTATGCAGCATTGGTCAAAGCAACATCAGGACATTTACCACCTTACTTGGCTTTGATCAACAGTTCAGATCAGCGTCTTCTCCGACAGTCCTGCACCCCCCTGTGGTTCCTCAGGACATATAACTTCAAAGATTACAGTTCACCATGGGGGGTGGCTTCTTATCTCCCCCAATGTATCCTAAGGGTCTGTGTTTACTTCAATACCAAACTGTTTATATTTCACAGTCTTAAGGAATGACCCCTAAGAGACCCCTTCATGGTCTCTGACGTTAAACCAATCTCTGACCTTAAGAACACTTGTTGTTTTACCACTAGTTCACATGTTACAGCAGCACACTTACAATTCACATACTTGTTCATATCACATTGTGTCGCATGTAAAACACACTTCATTACGTTAGACACTTTTTTTTATGACTTTAGTTGTTTTTACCATGTGGACGTGTGCTCTGATGAAGGTCACAGGACTTTAAGCTTATCTCTTTGAGGTAGTAAAACAACACAGTGACGTATCTTTGCTGGCAACAGAAGAAAAAAAAAACTCTCTTTCTCTGTAAGGTCCGACTCTTTAATTTAAGTTAATTAGAGACTTCAGCTAATTGTTGACCCTCCCTGAACACACTGAATGACAACAAGCCTGATGTATATCTTATTTACATCCTGTCACCAAATGTGTGCAATATTAATAAATTCCTCTTTTTACTGCCCCCAACACATAAAGCCGAAAGACTGCCCTGCTCTGTGTCACATCGTAAAAATACAAAGTAAGTTCTTGTTGATGCATCGACTTTGGAAAAGTGAGCAGTAAAGAGATTCAGAGAAAAAACAACAAGAGAAAACCACCTCCCAGCAGCTCATGGGCGTTACACTTATATCGTGCAAAGCCAAAGAGTTGTTAACAGAGAGGGGAAGTGTGGAGAACATTTAACACAGCACATGATGTTTGCTTTGTTCACTGCGGCACCTGTTACGGTGGACGTGTTGTGGAGGAAAGCCTATCTGAAGGTTTTTCGAGGAGTACGCAAAAGACGAGCGCAGTTCACAATAAACATCGAGCCAAAGTACGACGTGTGCATTCAGACACGCTTCACTTCACATTCATGTTGTTCATGTGTGAGATGTTTATACTCTGTTATCGGAGTGACAAAGTCAATGTGCGAGCATATTTTATTTATGGTGATAACGCAGGGGAAGGGAAGTGAAAAAAAAAAAAAAAGGTTTAAGCAGTATGAGGAATAAAAATATGCATACTGAAATGGGTGTTGCCCCCCCCCCCCCTCTCTCTTTCTGATTTCTGCCTCTATACACATTGTAAAATAAAGGCATACAAAGGAGGACCCACATGTCCCCTATTCTGAAAGACCTTCACTGGCTGCCAGTGTCCTTTAGGTTCAGGTTTAAAATCCTGGTTCTGGCCTTCAGAGCCCTGCATGGTCAGGCTCCCTCTTACCTTAGTGAGCTGATCCAGCCTTACGCTCCTATGCGAGCGCTGAGGTCTATGGATCAGAACCTGATGAAGGTCCCTCCAGCTCATTTTCGCACACGGTCGTTCCAGGTTGTTGCTCCGAGCCTCTGGAATGAACTTCCGCCATCTTTGCGAAAAGTGTTATATAAATAAAATGTACTTATTTATTTACAAAAATAAATATATAAACTTTCAACATGTAAAATGAAGGTTTTGTCACTGTAAGAAGCCTCACATCACTTGTTGGACTCGCCCAGCCTTTGACAACCTTTTTATTAGTATTATTATTATTATTTAAAAACACAAATAGACACCAGTTTAAACTGATGTGTTTTCCTTTTAAAATTCCTTAATCAGATCTGAAATCAACCATCTTTAAATGTTCATCATCACAGCCTCAGCTTCCACTTTCTGCCTTGTGAATGGACTTCCGCGTTTCCATGCCTTTCAAACGTGACCCGCTATCGTCTAGAAAAAGGGACGAAAACGGACCAATGGGAACGCCAGATTCGTAACACGTCGCCGTTCACGTTTGACAACTTCTATGCTGCCTTCCAGGACTGTGGGAGAAATGAAACATTAGATTATTTTTTTGCGGTTCAGTATAACATCTCCAACTGAGATTATTATCATCACACCTTATTTTTAATCCTTTCAAATCGTCTGATTCTTTTGCCATAGCGACCGTCATTACTTAGTCAGGAAAACAATATAATAATGTTTTAATTCATTAAAAACAGCAAAAATGTTCAAGCAGAATTGATGATTTTGACTCTGTTTAATGGCCAGCATTGCTTCCACACGGAGTCACGCCGTGTTATATTTCTTTCTTAATAATAATATTGATGATAATATTGTTATTTATTGTTTGACGCGTTCAAAAATAAGGGATTGTGTCGTTAACAGTTGTTGTTCTTCCCGCTGTTCCTTGAACGCAGCGCGGTGAGTGGAACGAGAACATGACGCATGCGCAGTGAGCCGAACTCTTATGAAACAAACTAGTGCAGCTCCAGAAGAAAGTAGGTACACCGAGACAGGGACTCACCGGCGTCGAGCACCCAGAAATAAAGCGAAACCTCGGGAGGAAATGCTTCTTTCTTTGGGCTTGACATAAATACCATCGCCGGGGAACCAGTACAAGGTAAGGTTGCTCTTTTTTACTGGTTTAATGGGTTACTTTTAAGGCAAAAACAGCATGTAGAGTCGTAAACAGCGCCACCACTTACATAAGGCTCGCTCTGCTGACCCCGTTTCTCTGCCTTTATTTCTTCTTTCCTTGCCAGAGACTTTAACATAAAAACTATTTTATAATGTCACACCATTTATAAAGCTTTCAAATTGAACAATGACATGTTCCAGCTCCGTCTCAGGTTTTTTATTTTGGTGTTTTTGGTCTTATGAAACCATCATGTCCCTCATTCAGAGGAGACTCAGTGACCTAATTTCCATTTGGAGAAGTCAGAGGAGCCAAACTTCACATTTAACACAAAGATTCATGTTTAAACCTGCATCACCCTGCTTTTTAAAACTCTATAATGCCTTAATGTGAAGTGTGCATGTTTAAGTCTGAATAAAATCACAATAATATGATTGAAATATGATGTTTACAGTCAAGTCTTAGGAGATATTTCACATTTGGACAAGCTTTAAATATGTCACTTAATTTTCTGTATTAAGAGATATTCAAATAGTGTCAGTACTAATCTTTATTTATTTACTGCACTCTGTTCATGTCTTAATTGACTTAAAATCCCCCTAAACCGTGAAACAGTTCATTAAAAGCCTTTTGTTTCTTCACCCATCTGCACTCTTATTTAATCACTATTATTGTTGAGCGTTTAAATCTGAGTGTCCTCCACACTGGGTCAGTGTTTATCTCAATAAGAAGACACAAGATGAGACGTTTCTTAAAGTCTTTTTATTATTATTATTGTTATTATTATTATTATTATTATGAGTGATGTATGACAGTACAAGTGACAGATACATGTAAGGATGTGAACAATATGTGCTAACATTTAAGACTGTATTAACAAGCAGGAACTAATAACTGTGTGTGTGTGTGTGTGTGTGTGTGTGTGTGTGTGTGTGTGTGTGTGTGTGTGTTATGTTTTGTGTGTATGTTCGTCTTTACATGTTGGGGGCAGTAACAGAGGGAGAGAAAAGGGGAGAAGGAAAAATAAATTACTATATAATAATAAATAAATAAAAGCAACATAAAATCAGTGGTGAGGTTTATTCCAACATTTTTCCCCCCTAAAGTTTTATTTTCTTCCAGGACATGATAAACAGGGACATCTAAGACTACTCATCTCTCCTCCACACCCTGCACTGTCCCACTGTTCATATAGCTGCTGTTATAAAACATGTCAACACTGGAGAATAAGAGGAAAGAATCAATCTTCATTAAATATCTGTGCAGGTGATGATTTAAAAATGCCCCCTAGCGTCCACATGGAGGTACTGCAGTCTTCCAGTTTGCAGTGACTAGTTAAAAATAGTCCCGTGTGTGTTACTGATGAAGGCAGCGGCGGTGATTAACTGCTGTCAGGGATTTGATCAATGAAAGGTTGAAACGCCGTCACAGCAGGTTCAAAGGTGTTCAAGAAGATTGCAAGTTTTTTTTAACCCGTCAGGTGAATCATTCGCGGTTAAAAAAAAAAGGGCGAGTGAAGTTTTTGATGGATCTGCTGTCTGCAGGGAAAACAAGTCGTGACGTTCAGACAAATGTGTCACACATTTCTACAGATCCAAAAAGTTTCCAAAGAGCTGTGATGAAACATGGAGCGCCGTGGAGCCCGATAAATGGCGTGCATTAAAAGAGCGTCCAGATTAGTAAATAGACGGGACTCCCCACGTACAGCAGTCCCAGCAGTCGTGGGTTTGAATCCGGCCTCGGCCCACTCGGCTGCATGTCTGCAGCACTTGTGTGATTTGAGTGTGACAGATTTCCTCGCCGCCTGCTCTCTGCGTGTTTTGTTGCGAGCGTTTCAAAGGGGGAAATGTGTCAGGAACAAGCGTGCTTCAACGCTCTGTTGTGATTTTCTATTTTTCTTCTCTTGAATGGAGCCTGCTGGTCCAACAAAAGCGGCGGCTAAATCCCCGCCTAAACCAAATTAACCTGCAGGAAGGCTATCTTCGGCTAGTAATCCGTTTAATTCAGTCGCGGGCTGCACGGGCTGCCAGGGACGTTCTGTTTTTATTTCACCGCCATCAGCTGGTGTGTTCTTCCAGAGCCAGCTGTGACGGGAATAACCCGACCTCCTGTCAAATCCATATCGGATAAAGTGCTGAAAGATGAAGGCTTTCCTCACATCGTGTTAAAACTTCTAAATCCTTTCTATCCCCTGATACCGGCCCTTTAAATCACTTATCCATCCCATAATATGTCACGTATGAGAGCCCCATTTATTCGGCTCCAAAACTCCACATGTGGTTGACCTGTGAAGACCGTGATCAGGCACGGCTCTCTCCTTCTGCTGCATGCTTTCATTTAAACGTTAAGAGCCGAGAGAACGCGATGTTCCAACGTCCCGAAACGGCGAGGTGTGCGCCTCGGGGCCGTCCGGGGAAATAATTTACAAAGCATTGTGAAGTGTACTTTGTGCAATCATCCCGCCCACATAAGAGTCTGTCACCACAATAAAAGAACAGCTGAGATTTGAATGTAGCCTAAATCATTGCAACGCCCTCCTGGCACATTTGGATTTTATCAATGGCGGGGGGGAAAATAATCACGAATAACAGCGGAGACTCTTCTTGTTTTTTTTTGTTGTTGTTTTTTTTAAATGTGTATATAAGTGTTTGCTCGTCAAAGGTTAAGTTATATTCAACGTGTGCTTCTTCTCCTCTTACGTTGCTTCAGAATAAGATGGCCCCTAACTCCATCCACTGGTTCCGCAAGGGCCTCCGTCTCCACGACAACCCGGCGCTACAAGAGGCGGTCAAAGGGGCGGGCACCGTGCGCTGCGTTTACTTCCTGGACCCGTGGTTCGCGGGATCGTCCAACGTCGGAGTCAACAGGTGGAGGTAGGACGAGTCTTTTATTCCTTGTTTTGAAATCACCCCCCAAAAACACCCGGCCAACTCCTAAAGCTCTTTCTCTTCAGACAGTTTTTGGTTGGGTTTCTTCAGTGTTTGGTAATTTTCAATTAAAAAAAAAAAAAAACAGTCTGTAATTTAAAACAACCCAAGGTTAGAATAAGTACTGGGAACAGACTCTGCTTTTTTTGTTCTTGTACAGTGAAAACAGTCAGGAGCAGAGGAGAAAAAAAAGAGTAGAGCTGCAGTACCTCGACACGCCACATGATGGCA
>NC_136703.1:25470497-25511379 GCF_947650265.1 Symphodus melops
GATGGTGGTGGTCCTGTTCATGCAAATGCCCCCCAAAGATGAGAAAAGTCCATCCTCTCCGTCTTCTGCCTGCTCAAACAGGCCGTTTGGAGATGTTCCCTTCATGACATCACAAAGGGCAGTAGCCCCTCCCCCAGGTGGGTGACCCTCCCACAGCTAGGTGTTTGTTCTGCCCTCTGAGTCTGCCTTCTCACCGTAAACAATAGGACATGGAGCCAGAAAGCAGCGAGTACACCCGAGCCCTTCCAGAGAGGGGGCGTGGTCAGACACAGCTCATTTACATATTTAAAGCTACAGACACAGAAACAGCCTGTTCTGAGCAGGGCTGAAATAGAGGGCCGGCCGGAAACAGTCAACGTCCTTTTTTATGGAACGGTTTGATCAGCCTGCAGGTGAAGAGTATCGTAGGCGTTTTGTTCATAGGTGGACCCGCTGTGCCGGATCAACCGGCCCGCTGTCGTCATTTTCTTTTGTTTTCAAAGGTCATCCGGCCGTCTGTGGGAGTTCCATCCATATTCAATATGATAATTAAGACTGCTGAAGTGTCGTCAAGGATCGAATTCATTCAAACAGGGAAATCTAAACACCATCTGTCAATGGAGGGAGGATGTTTGTTTATTTATTCATGCAGGACAGGACAGGACAGGACAGGACACAAGCAGGACAGGACAGGACAGGACAGGGCAGGACAGGACAGGACAGTCTTCGGCTCAACGCTTTGTGACGATGTAGAACTGAAGTCTTCGGCTTGTGTTGGCTCGATGGACTGAATCTGTCTTCTGTCCTCTGCAGGTTTCTCCTCCAGTGTTTGGAGGACTTGGACGCCAGCCTTCGGAAGCTCAACTCTCGCCTCTTTGTCATCAGGGGCCAACCAGCCAACGTGTTCCCACGCCTCTTCAAGGTCAGCATCTGCAGGACAAGGACACTCGGGTGTGAAACCGGCAGAGCATCGAGGGTTAGTTTAAACTTTTTTGATTCTCTCCGTCAGGAGTGGAAGATCTCTCGGCTGACCTTCGAGTACGACTCGGAGCCTTTCGGGAAGGAGAGAGACGCTGCCATCAAGAAGCTCGCCATGGAGGCGGGAGTGGAGGTCAACGTGAAGATATCGCACACCCTCTACGACCTGGACAAGTGAGAGACACACACACACACACACACACACACACGTGTGGCTCGTGGTTAGTTCAGGGGTCTCAGGAGGTTCAGGGCATGATGTTTGGATTCTCTTTAATTGGATCATTCTTTGACTCCGCCCCCCCGTCTGTGTCTGCCCCTCCCCCTCCCTCAGGATCATCGAGCTGAATGGCGGGCAGCCTCCTCTCACCTACAAGCGTTTCCAGACCCTGATCAGTCGGCTGGATCCTCCCGAGATGCCCGTGGAGACGCTGTCCGACTCCCTGATGGGGCGCTGCGTCACTCCCGTCTCGGACGACCACGGGGACAAATACGGCGTCCCGTCCCTGGAGGAGCTGGGTGAGCAGACTCCACCAGCGAGTTTTAAACAATGCAACCACTCACACAAGTCTCAAACTACACGAGGATCCCCTTTCTTCCATTAATCTCGTTTGCTCTTTTAATCCTGCACGCCTCCCTCCGAAGCCTCACGATCGGATTACTCGGGTCACACGCCCGATTAGCGCCGCCGTCCAGATGTCGAGTTTCCATTCACAAAACGGTTCTGAGCTGCGGCCGTCTGCTGCCTACACCTGTGCAGCTATTCCAAACGGCACAAATCGGACGCTACAGGTGTTAAACTCCGGGAAACTCTAAAACCGTCCCGTGCACGTGTGGCGGCGGCGGCGGCGTCTTCAGCACGCGAGCTGTTTGTCCTTTAAATAGCATGTTAACCTTCTTACGCTCAATCCGTCAAGATGCTGGGTTTTCCATTCACGCTCACTCAGCTCTGCAGACATCTGCCGCTCACGCCCCCGCGCTTTAAAAACAGCGCCTCGTGTTAAAAAACAAGATGGAGGCTGTTGTATAATAATCAGATTTTATGACAGATTCATGCAAAGTGCAGAGAGAGATGATCGGGACTGATGTGGGGTTTTTTTTTTTTTTCTGACCAGGCTTTGACATCGAGGGTCTGCCTACAGCTGTGTGGCCCGGAGGAGAAACCGAAGCTCTGACGAGGATAGAGCGCCATCTGGAGAGAAAGGTGGGTACTGCAGCTGCCCCAAAAGTCCAAACGCAGAACTGTGCAAAAAGTCCTGATCACACTCGTGTTTATTACTCTTTAAAAAAAAAAAAAACTTTTGCATAAATGTGCGTTTAAAAAAATAAATAAATCCATTGTGTGTTTTTGCAGGCGTGGGTGGCCAATTTCGAACGCCCCAGGATGAACGCCAACTCGCTGCTGGCCAGCCCGACGGGCCTCAGCCCCTACCTGCGCTTCGGCTGCCTCTCCTGTCGCCTCTTCTACTTCAAGCTCACCGACCTGTACCGAAAGGTGAGAGGAGCCGTTCCTCTGGGAAGATTTAACAAAGTGTACAAAATAAAATGTTGTTCGGGATTGGAAAGTAAACATGTAGAATTATCTAGAAGACATCCAGGATTACAGATGATCGGATCAGGTCTGATATTTATGTAGTTTAAATATTACACATCGAACCGACGGCTCCGATTCCATGACGATAAAATAAATAAAAATCTCACACTTCAGATTTAAAAGATTTTAATTTGAAAAACCTGACGGCTCTTGCAGCTTCCTGTTTGCATGGGAAGGTAGCTTCAAACGTCACACCAACAACAACTTCATTAGTTCTGATGTGAAAATCGATATCCGAACGTCATCACGTGAAATCTTCTAAAAACCGTCGCCAGGCGTGTAACGACACTTCCTGTGTTTACGTCAATCAGGTGAAAAAGAACAGCTCCCCGCCTCTCTCGCTCTACGGGCAGCTGCTGTGGCGGGAGTTCTTCTACACCGCGGCGACAAACAACCCGCGCTTCGACAAGATGGAGGGCAACCCCATCTGCGTCCGCATCCCCTGGGACAAGAACCCCGAGGCGCTCGCCAAGTGGGCCGAGGCCAAGACGGGCTTTCCCTGGATCGACGCCATCATGACTCAGCTGAGGCAGGAGGGCTGGATCCATCACCTGGCCCGGCACGCCGTGGCCTGCTTCCTCACCCGGGGCGACCTGTGGATCAGCTGGGAGGAAGGCATGAAGGTAAAGGGGGGCGGGACTTGACAGGAAAGTCTCCTGAAGGGGGAGTCAGTCAGCTAACGTGGTCTTGGTGTCGCAGGTCTTCGAGGAGCTGCTCCTGGATGCGGACTGGAGCGTGAACGCCGGCAGCTGGATGTGGCTTTCCTGCAGTTCCTTCTTCCAGCAGTTTTTCCACTGCTACTGTCCCGTGGGCTTCGGCCGGCGCACCGACCCCAATGGGGACTTCATCAGGTGGGTACCTTTCCTCCCATCGCCCATTGGTGACAGCTGCTGACCCACCACCTGGATGGCACCCTTCCTCCCTCCGTCTCTCTGGAGAACATCCATAAGGGGGGGGGGGGGTTAGAGCAGGGTCGCCACTGGGGGCGGGGTCAACCACGTGGGCGGGGAAGGAACAGGGTTTTTATTTGTCACGAACCCGAGACCAGAGTGCTCAGAGACCCAGACAAGACCAAGAACTTTAGGGTTTGAGACTGAGACAAGACCAAGACCAAGGTAGGGCAAGACCAAGACATTTAAGGTTCGAGACCCAGACCGAGTGTGCGTCCTAGTCTTACACCCAGACAAGACCAAGACCTTTAGGGTTCGAGACTGAGACAAGACCAAGACCTCTTTGAGTCCTCCAACACGTCGCTGTCTTCAAATCTTAGTTCTGTCAGAAAATGAAAATACGAGACACACAGGTCATAGAGTATCTCACATGAGCCGGGTCGGGTTGGTCGGGTCAGGTCGGGTCGGGTCGGGGTCAGTCAGGTCGGGGTGGGGGGTGGGGGGAGACGGCGGGATGAAGGGGGACCACCAGATCTCTGGGTAAGTGAAACCAAAAGCACATCCATCCTCCCCTCTCTTTGTTCCTTTGTGTGGAAGCTTCAGCACTTTAGCTCGTTGGAATCAGGCGTGTTAATAATCTCCGTGTTCACACACATGGCGTGCACTTTTTTTTTTTTTTTTTTTGTCTTCTGTCTGTGAATGTCTCTCTGGTGACTCGTGCGCTTCTCTTTAGTTCACTTTTTTTTTGCCAGCTGGTGATTTAAACTCTTCAAGCGCAGATGAATTCTTGTCTCTCTCGGTGTTGCTCTGTTTGTGATTTTTGGCTCTTCTGTTTTTTGTTGTCGTTTTTTTTTAAGGGGGGGGGAGAGAGGGGGGGGGGGGGTCGGGGGGAGTTCAGCTCTCCCTCTCCTCGTTTATAGATTGCTGTTGATTGCTTTTAAGTCGATTGGCCATGCCCACGCCCCACCCTGCCCCCCCCGTCCCCCAACATCCAGGTGCAGCCTGGGATGGATCGGGGGAGGGGACGAGTTGTTGGTGTGCTCTTGACTTGTTTGTGAGACCCCCTGAGGGGGACGGGGGGGGGCCCAGCAGCACCCTCTGGGCAGGTCTGTGACTCGGTGGCGTCTCATTACATCAAAAGGGATTCTGACCTCTTCTCGGAGGGGAGTGCACATGCCTGAGTCTGCACTCAGTCGGGTAGAGGACTGCAAAGCATTCCCCAAATGGTGGTGAGGAGAGGCGTCGGACCGGCTGGAGCTCCGCCCCCTTCCCCATGGAGGGAGCCGGTCCAGAGTCCAGACCCTGGACTTTAGCCCCTCCTACGACCTTTTGTGAAATGTTCAGTGGTGCTCTGCTTCTGTGAATGCAGCCCTGCTGGTTCAGGTGGACCTGGAGCACGCACACACACACACACACACACACACACACACACACGCTGTCCCCTGAAGGGCCCGCTTGTGACCGGCAGGTCGTGAAGGGTTGTGGTCCCTGTTGGTGAAATGAGGGGGCCCCCTTAGTGGGGCCAGCCCAGAGCGTGGTGCTGTGGTTTGTGGGAGCGAGGGGGGGCGGGGCTCTGGGCCTGCTGAACACTTAAAAGACAACCACCACAGTCTGTGGGACAGAGGGAGAAGGCGTGGCCTCTTCTCTCAGTCCACCACTGTCTGATGAAAGGGGGGGGGGGGCGGGGCCTGAAGCTGCCAGGTATAATGGAAGACGTCTGTCGTTGACCTCGGAGAATCGATGGCAGAACTTCTTCCACTATACACCTGCTCCGGCACGGGGAGGGGACGGGGACGGGGAGGTCATTACACTCTGCTCTTTTAACTGCGTGTTACAGTAGACGTCTCCTAGCATCATCAAGCAAAGCGGCGGCGAACTCTCTCTAATGACGGAGGCGTTCTCCTTGAGAAGGCGGAGCGCCGTCTCGTCCTGCCCTCGCCCCTTCCTCTCTCTCTCTCTCTCTCTCTCTCTCTCTTTCTGGTGCACCTCAGACAGCTCCACTTGCTCTCCCCCCCCCTCTCTCTATCCCCCTCCCTCCCCCCCACAAATCCTCGGACTCGGTAAGGTGGGACCCAAGTTCAGTAGGTAGGTGGCTTCTCTTTGTCACACTGAGAAAATCAACGACAGGCCTTTAAAGACCTTCAGCTGGGTTGCGTGGTGGATCACACTCTCTGCCCCCCCTCCGCCCCCCCCTCTCTCTGTGTGTGTGTGTCGTGGTTTGGGACCACACCCACCTGGTTGTGATCTGTAGCCCTCGTTGTCCACTGGGATGCTAACTCACCTCAGTGCCAGATTCTGATTCTGAAGTCCACAGCGCCTCTCATGTACCGTAGCCGTACTGTGCAGTGTTGTCGTTTTGTTCGTAGCTTTCATTTTCGTAGCACCTACTTTTCCATATAACACCCATAAGCATGAAGTGCTGAAGACCAGCATGCTCTTATCAGTCCCAGTACATCCATAGTGTGTAAATACATAACACAATAACTCCCTTTTTAATGCCTTCATTCAGAACATGTGATGCACAAATACTTTTAAAACTCTGTTTTTTTAAATGTCACATTTTACACTTTGAAAACTTTGAATGTCAAAATATTTGACCCTTTTTTTTTTTTTTTTAAATGAAAACCTTTTTTAGCATCATCTCCCACAACCGATGATTAACTCTGCCGCCTTTCACGCCGTGCGGACGCAAGACAGCCAATCTAATGTCTCCCTGTGCTTTCAGACGATATTTACCTATCCTCCGAGGTTTCCCCGCTAAGTACATCTACGACCCGTGGAACGCCCCGGAGTCCGTGCAGGCCGCTGCCAAGTGCATCATCGGCGTCCACTACCCGAAGCCCATGGTGCATCACGCCGAGGCGAGCCGGCTCAACATTGAGAGGATGAAGCAGATTTACCAGCAACTCAGCCGATACAGAGGACTGGGTAAAGAAATAAGCTTTCCCTAAAATTATATTTTTATTTATTTATTTATTATTATTATTTTTTATTTTTTTTTATTAATTAATTCATGATTTTTTAATTTTATTTTATTTTATTAATTAATTTTAAAAAAATTATTTATTTATTTTTTATTAATTTTTTACATTTTAATTCCCAAAAATACAGCCAATGTAGACATTCAATTAACTGCAGTTCCTCAAGCGTCCACTAGAGGCATGTTAACAGTCTTTCTTTCTTTCGTCTCTTTCAGGCCTCCTGGCTTCTGTGCCTTCCACTAACGGGAACGGGAACGGAGGGATGATGGCGTACTCTCCTGGAGAGCAGCAGCCAGGGACCAACAACAACAACAACAGCAGCAGCTCACATTGTAAGCCCTCCTTTTTTATCCAATCAAATGTGTCCCACGTTTTTCGCCACATCATCATCGTCGTCTCACAAGGCGTCGTCTCTGGAAGAAGTTAAACGTGTAGTGAATCCGTGTTTGTCTGCGTGGTCTCTTCTCAGTGCCTGGAGCGTCGTTGGGGAGCTCCGTCGCTACAGCTAACGGCAACGGGAGCATCCTGCTCAACTTTGATAACGAAGAACAGAGCGGACCCGGCAGCGCTGCACAACAGCAACGACTACAACAACAACAACACCATCAACACCATCAACACCACCAACAGCAGCAGCAGCAGCAGCAGCAGCATGGTACGTCACCAGCTTCAATCAACCTGAAAAGTAGGACAGCTAGTTTTTTTTTTTTTTCCTTATTTAAAGGAAGAACTTTTTGATCCAGTAGATGGCGCCCTTGAGCCCCAGCGTTCCTACGTCATTCGATTCCTTCAGTATGGAAGTGATGTGATAACGTGAGCCGAAACCGGCCGCCTCCATCCTCCCTTTTTTTTTTTTTTTAAACTTAATTCAAGACGAGTAATTGCATTGCCCTCTAGTGGACAGAATGTGTAACAACCACAAGTTGACAGCAGTGTTTGCAATGCTGCGTCCTCTCGATAACAACAGAGACGGTTGTAACAAACACCAGGAGGAGATTTAAACGTTCACATGCTGCAGCTTTTTAACGCTTGTGTTGTTGTGTTGTGTGCTGCAGGATACCACTCAGTGCCAGACGCCAACCAGACCATCACCAACAGCCAACTCTACCACGAGTTTGCTGTGCCTCAACACCCGGGTAAGAATCAGAAACCTCCAAAGTAGAATTATTTTTAGCTGGAAATTTTTTGTGAAATAAAGAAAAACACCGAGCAGCGGATGACTCAGCATCACGCTCTTTAGTTTCACTTAAACCTGACATCATCATGGTCTTCCTCCCACAGCGGCGTGCACTGTGTCCTAACACGTTCTCTCCTCACACGCAGGCCTCCTCTTGCACACCAGAAGCGGCGTCGCGGGAAAGAGGGAGCGCGAGTCGGAACGCGACGGCTCGGGGGAGAAAGATCAGACCTCGTCGTGCTCCGTGCACAAGATGCAGCGGCAGAGTGCAGAGGTCAGATCGCCGCGCCGAATCACGCGTCATGCCTCTGCAGAGTCAAGAGGCATGACGTGATGTGCTGTAAGCACGTGACTCATTATGATGCACAAAATAACGTATGGGGAAGTGATGAGCTGTTACATGGCGTGACCGCTCTGTCATTGCTCCGTGCTCCCTCGTCCATCCATTCTCAGGACGTCATACCAAAATTTCCCAGTCACGTCAGCAGGAGATAATACGATGTGTGCGGTATTAAAAACATCAACAACACGTGTACACTCACAGTTCTGAACACTTTTGTTATTCTGAGTTTTATTCTGAAAAGATACCGTGTCTGACTTCCTGTCCCACTCTGTGGTGAACTGATGCATGCATGCTGCTCCCGCTGCACGTCGCCCTTTTACACTTTGAAATGTGACTTTTCGAGGTGAGCATGTTTGAATGTAAATCCTTATCTGTTAAATGACAGTGCAGACATAAAGCTGACTCATGGCGCAGCTTTAAACAGATCCAATCACACAGTACGCCGTGTTGTGTTACGCTGCAGACTCTCTGCTCCCACTATCAGGGCAACACCGTGGCAGAGGCGGCGAGCTGTGCAAATGTCAGCCTGCGCCCACGTGAAAATATACAAAGCAGCGTTCACCCGTAACATGCAAAACAGCGGACGGAGTAAACAGCATGAACTGTGGAAGGGACAAAGCAGGGAAGAAGAGGAGGCTCCTGTTTGGAAGCTTTCACGCCAAAACAAAAACTCCAGGAGAACGATGAGCTTCAAGGAGGTTTGTTTTGTTGTGCAGGCGAAAAAACGTCTTCCTCAACGGGAAGGTCGGGGGTTCGATTCCCAGCTCCTGCAGCCACGTGTCCCGTGTGTTGTTGAGCAAGACGCCGAACCTCCAAATCGCTCGAGAAGCTTTAGCATTTTTAGCGTGTTTCCTGTTTGTCCCCGTGCAAATCTCAAAATAAACAACCGATGTCTTCTCCTCTTCTGCAGACTACTTAGAGGGAGAGAGAGACCGCATCCAACCCACGCTGGAGTCACCAGCCGGCCAGTCGGGGACGAGAGAGAGAGAGAGAGAGGAAACCACCATCTGCACCTGTCGTCCAATCACACGCAGCTCCACACGGGACCGCCTCCCCTTCAGACGCAGAACTTTATTTAACTCCGTGCTCTGTTTTTAAAGGAATCCCCCCCGAGGTGCAAACAGAGAGGTGAAAATGTGCTTTTTCAATTTAATATTTTGTAGAGGGGGTTAAGCGTCGACCTCTGACCTCTGACCTCTTACAGTCGAACAACAAAAACAAAAAGCGCTCAAACTTGCAGCTCGGCACGATTTGTAAAATAAGTAAGTTTGATCTGTCGGTGTAAGTGTGACGTCGCCGCCACACACGTCGGACACTCCTTGCTCAAATGTTCTTTATGTTTAATACTGACATTTAAAAAAAAAGTGATATTTTTATGTTTAAGGGGAAAAAAAACTGTAAATAGACAAATTAGATTTTTAAATGAAAACATTTTTTTCCCGATGACATAAAAATCCAAAAATGACGTTTCTGTCACTTCTCTGCCTGGCTCGTCGATTCAGCGACATAATTTTATTTTTTTTTGTCTTCTCTCAGCTAACGTTAACACGAACGCAAGAACTCGTCTGTCACTGCCTGAACCGAGCGTTTGGATTGGCAGCTATAAAAACATTTTGACTTTTTTCAGTTTACACTTTCAATCTTTTCATTTAAAAAAAAAATAAAAAAACAACAACAACAACAGCGGTAGGAAAAATGTCCGCCTTTTAGGGACCGTGGCAAAGTCTCTTTTTTTTTTTTTCCTGCAGCCAGAGCTTCTTCTCGTGGCTCGAATCGAACAGAAACAAGAGACACAACTCCAAAAAGTAAAACACTGACAAAGACTGTAAGTAAAGTAAACTTGCGGATCTGAAAAAAAAAAAAAGCTTCGACTGGCGTTTTCACGTCGGCGCCAAACCAACCAGCGAGCTGCGATGTGTAAATATGAGCGAACTCTTTTCCTGCACGTCTTTTCTTCAAGGTGCAGATTTTAAAATCACGTTTACAGACTGTTTCTTCTGAGCTGCGTCTGTCACTGACTCTCAAAAACACTGCCTTTTTGTAAATGTGGCATTATGGGTAACGGAGTCCTCCTGCAGCTGCACTTGTAGTTCTGTTCCTAAGCGGAGGGGTCGACTTTTTTTAGCTTCAGGTGTTTCTACGTCAAACTCTCATCTGGTTTGTAAAAAGGTGCGCAGATGATCGTTCCGGTCTCGTGACACATTTTCACCTTTCTGTTACGTCCTCGTTCACCGTGCGTCCTCGTGTCTCCGAAGACTTCGAAGACTGAAAGAAAAAAGCAGAACACAGCTGTGGACAAGGTGCAGAGGAGAGTCTGTTTGGAGGGAAGTGGCGGTGAACAGAACGCAGGCGGGTGGCAGCGACCTCCTCTCTCAAAAGGTGTACAATTTTTTAATTTTTTTTTTTTTTTTAAGATTTCTTATAAAAACCAAAAAAAACAAACTTGTTGGGGGAAATAAAGAAGAAGACAGGTGACGGCATCTTTATCCAAATAAACAAACTTCTCCTTCTGTGATGAAAACTCAAACAAACATTCCTCAGCAGCCGAGCGGACCCTTTTTCCCCCCGACGGAGGATTTCTGCGACCGAACACGAACGTTTCACGACGCGTGTGTCGGCGAGGGCTGGGGACTTTTCTGTTTTCTTTTTTGTTTTTTTTTTGCAAACCCAGGAAATAAAAAGTGTGCAAAAAACATTGAATTTGAACGTGAGAAAGGATCGCAGGTGTTGCGACCAACCTGAGGAAGGGTGGCAGAATGCTCGCCGCACCGTTTCGTGTGCAGCGGCGTTAGAAACAATGAAGTCTGTGTCTTATTTTCAGGCTCCGCCCCCCTAAACTCTCTCTCTCCACCATCACCTGTTTCCTCCTGCTGAGAAGGATGCAGTCGGTGTTAAACCAGAGAATGTATGAATACCTTTGTAAATACACCCATGGCCATGTTTTTACCCCCCTACCGTACACACACACACACACACACACACACACACACACACACACACACACACACACACACACACACACACACACACACACACACACACACACACACACACACACACTGATCTGTCGTCCTGTCTCTACCTTTGTATTATGCTGGTCTTTTTTTATTCTTACTGTGTGTAGATGGACTCAAAGTAACAGCGGTCAGACACAGACGTTCAAACGTTCGCCCGCCCGCCCGCCGCGTTCACGCGTTCAGAGCCGACGAATCGAGAGCAGAGCAGCACAGCGAGGTCAGGTCCTCGTCTCGTCTCATAATTGTTTCCTGTGTGTGTGTTTGCGCTGACAAACACACACACAGTAAACAATTATGAATCATCGGCTATGTTCCAGCGCAAGTCTTAAACACACACACACACACACACACACACACACACACACACACACACACACACACACACACACACACACACGAAAGACTCTACGTTCACGGGAAACTCCTGAAACACAACGACACAGGTCAGGAAAACTCATTTACAAATGCATGGAAATGAATCGGAGAGGTTTACACACACACACACACACACACACACACACACACACACACAGAGCCTTGGTCACGGTCGGACAGGAGAGAACACTTTCAGCCTGCTGGAGGCCTCACTCTGCGTCTGTAAACGCGGATCGACCCTGAACAACGACGTCGCTGTACGTGTCGTTTTCACTCGTGTTTCCGGAAAAGGCTTCCTCGTTGAAAAGTCGAACGCTTCTTTTCTCGCCGTTTGTAAACGCCGTGAAACCCAAGAGCAGCCCGGCTTCTGATGTGACCTCTTAAAGACTCACGACACTAAATCCAACATGTAGGACTCCCAGCGTTGACACACACTCATCACGTGTTCAGATTCAGTACTTGATATTTGTCCATCGGATCATGGGGGGGGGGGAGGGGGGGTAATGTATTGTTTCTGTATTATAATTCTGTCATTGTTAGTTTTGGTAGCTTTTATCTGTATTGGAGGAGAGAGAGAGAGAGAGAAAAAAAAAAAAGTTGAACCAAGTTTTTGATTCCTCGCTTTCTTTGTGTCTGTTTTCGTTCTGTTCTCTCCTTCCTGGACACGGGAGGGGAGGACGGACGCCATCTGTCGTCTCGGTTCTGTTCAAGGTTCTGTTCTGTCCTCGTGTTGTGCTCGACTCAAGTTCATGACAGGAACATTAAAAAAAATGTTACAACTTGACTCCCGTCTTTGTTTTCGTCTTCTTCGTCCCGTGTGTGTGTGTGTGTGTGTGTGTGTGTGTGTGTGTGTGTGTGTGTGTACCCATGGTGCTGGTTAGCTTTGAGCTAAGCTAACTAAGTGCTAGCTGCTTTTATTTTTCATTGACTAAGTGCATCAGTTTGAGCTTTACTCGGAGCAGAGGGAAGGAGCTTTTTACGTGTACTCATGTAAATGACTTGCAGCAAAGCATGAACGTGCAATGCTTACTTGTACTGTCAAAGATTTTACAGGTACATTTATTTGATCACACTAGCTTTGCAGTCTTGGCAGGAATCCGTCCCTCACCTGAAGCAGGGCTGCCAAGTTTCAGAAAATGACAAGAGTGAGACTTTGGCCCTTTTTTTTTTAAACATGGATTTATACCTTAAGACTGATGTCCTCACCTCCATGCCAGCAGCTCTCCCTGCACTGTGGCCTCTTCATTAACCAGAGAAGAAATTAGAAATGAAAATTGTAAAAAAAAAACAAAAAAAAAAAACAGGGGTAATAGTCAAGGCCCTTGGGTACCAGGATCCATTGAAAGATCTTTGTCACCTCTTTCAGATTTTTCAAAATAAAACGCTGAATGTGACCAACATTTCACGTCTTGTTGAAAATTTAGCAGAATTCACCTTTAATTTTCTCAAAAAAAATATACAGTAAAATCTGCTGTAGACTAGAAGGCTAATAGTCCGGTCTATCAGACACAGGTGTCAAACTCCAGTCCTGGAGGGCCGGCTTCCTCAGACTGTTAGACGTCTCCCTGCTCTAACACACCTGCTTTAAACCAACGTGTTGTCATCAAGCTCTGCAGAAGCCTCTCATTGGATTCAGCTGCGTCCGAGCAGGGAGACGTCTTAACAGTCTGAGGACGTCGGCCCTCCAGGACTGGAGTTTGACGCCCCTGAGTACAATGATCCATTGAAAGATCTGTGTCACCTTTCACAGATTTTATATTAAAACATTTCAACATGACCAAAATATCATATCACTCCTTGAAATTTTGAAATGAATTAAACTTGAAATATCTCTAAAACTGTTTAGAAAAATACATATCTCTGTCAAGAGCCATAATTATTGTTGTAATTCACTTTTTATTTTATTGTCACGTCATATTTCGAAAGTACGCGGCCGTTCTCCTGCTTTTTGGGCTCTCCAAGCACCCATACCGTAAGTCCCTGAATAGACTGGTGTAGTAATGACGTATTTTTGGAGGCCAACCCGAAAAAATGGCGCCAGTGGTTCCTACGAAAATTCGCCTATGGGATTTTTGCATTGGATTTTGGATCATTGCAGAAAATAATCTCTGTGTCAAACACACGTTTCTGACGCGTTGTTGTTTTGTTCAGCGGGATAATCTTTACAGATAAACATCATTTATATGAAGTTTGAAGAGTTAATGCAGCCGAGAGAAGTTAAAAGCTAACGTTATGCTACAAGCTAACTACACCGCGGTCGATGTATAATGACGTCACGACCGTTACGCTTCTTCGATCTAATCAGTGGATTTGACAAGCTAACTAAACGTTAGCTTAATAAGTTGTTTATTAACCTAATATTTGCAAGAACACTGAAAAACATGACTAGAGGCTGTAAGGAGGATTAGGGAGAGAGTTCCCGGCGTGATGACGTTTAATGTCTCCATGACAACCACTGTAGTTTCAGTTAGCTACTCGTTAGCAACCGCCGTTTAAAGTTCGCGTAAAAACTTTAAAAGTCACAAGTGGGGGTCTTAGCTAACGTAGTTTATCTCGTCTAACAAAACATCAACATCTCTTCAGCTTGTGTTAACCACAGACCTTAATTCAGGCGTCTAAACACAAACACATTCAGAAAACCCACATTGACTTTTAGAGTTAGGAACCCACGGCGCTAACATGCTAACTCACTTCCTGGTTTTAGGACTCAAAACTACACCAGTCTATAGACGCGCATCGTATTTCGATCGGGCGGCTGGCTTGACCGACGTAGGAGACCTCCCTATCAAGTTTTAGTTCATCAGCCCTCATGGGGGCCCTCTACCGGTCTGTGGTCTATTAATTCTGCCAGTCTGTCAGAGATTTTAAAATCCTGCTGCTGGTTTAGAAAGCGCTTTAATGGTTTTAGTGCCAGAACACATGAGTGACTTCCTGATTAGGAACCATCCAGACCGCTCAGGTGGTCTCATCCAGGTCTGCTGTCTGTCCTCCAGAGTCAGAACCAAACTTGGAGAAGCAGCGTTCAGCTTGTTAAAATATCACCTATTTGTTCTACTCAACATGTCATAAAAGAAATCTGATACCTCGATTTCTCCACGTGCTCATTGTCGAGAAGATAGGGATGACAGGAGGATGTTTCAGGTCTCAGGTTAACAGAGTTTATTAACCTGATGAATCAAGGATAGAAGTTACAGAGTCTCTGGGTTCAACACTACGTGTCCCTGACCGGTCAGTTCGCGAAGTCTGAGCCCCGACCATCTTTCCCTGAACCCTTTTATACACCAGACAGAGAATATCTAACCAAATTATGCATTTGAGAATGTGCGGTGTCCTTCCTCCGATTGGGCAGCTTTCCAAATGATGCGCCTCCTGATGTTTCTTCTCTCATTGGTGCATCAAAACTCCCGAATCCTTTGTCCTTCTGTAGAGGAAGACACTTCCTGCCTGTTTCTTATTACAGGAAGACGTTTAGTCTAGTCATCATTTCCTTTTAAGCAACAAACCATTTGAGTGATTATCTATCAAGGCCCACTGAACCTATCAATGTGGATGAGTGATTAACTGTTCAGGGCCTTAAACTAAACCTGTTTGATTTGATGGTGAGTGATTCAGTTTAAAGTGTGCACTCACTTCTGCAAGCCCTCTTCACAGAATACCTTTAACCTCTGAACTAAAATCTCAAACAATTAGATTAAAACACTTCGAGTAAAACATGATATAATATAAACGTGAACAACAATCATTCATACAATGGATATCTAATCATTCCTTTGTATTTGGTGATCAAACCTTTATTCAATAATACAAGTATAGTATATTCTATTATAAGTAGAAAGAGGCCTATTATTCGATCAAGCTTCTATGCTCCGTATATCTGGAACAAACTTCCAGAAAGCTGCAGGTCAGCTGAATCTCTCAGCTCTTTAAAATCCAGGTTGAAGACTCGTCTGTTTACAGCTGCTTTTAAAATAAAGAGGTTCATCCGTCACTTTTAATTCTCTCTGAGAATTATTTTTACTTGAACATATTTGAAGTTTTAATAATTTCCGTGACTTATTTTAACGTCTCCTCTTATTCTTCTTTTTGATGTCTCGTGTGAAGAACTTTGAATCGCCTCGTTGTTGAACTGTGCGACATAAATAAACCTAGCCTTGCCTTTGTCCCGAGCTCGTCTCTGGTGAAGCTAAAATCTAAAGGGCACAGCACGAACATTAAAGCTACGATTGTAGGCGGGACATCCTGCAGTGAAAGTTCAGATCGAGCGCCTAACAACCCTGGATGCTTTTGTTGCTATGTGGACAAACAGCGATAAAGTGCGGTGGAACAGCTTTCCGAGCGTGGGTGTGTGGAGGGATTCCCTGCCGCCTACGCTGCCCAGTTTATGGATATAAACAGTCAGAGTAAACAACAACAGCGTGTGCTTTGCATTTTCTGTTGTTCCATGCTGACTCTGTTCCACCGTGACACTCTCTCTCCTCTGTTTACGGCCCTGTGTGCTTTGGATTAGACAAAAGAGAAAAACCACCCGAGGTGTTGCCCCAGGAATTCCTCCAAATAAGAAACATATCGTCACCTTGTCATTTTTTCACGTTTTTCAGGAAACCGAGTCAGATGTTGAATATGTGATATTTTTTAATTATTTTATTATCATCAAGGTAATGAAAACAGATCACTATTGACATACTGATCACAATGTTTGTCAATGATGGAACATGAGAAAAAGACTTTTTTGAACATGCGTCTGTGACTTAAACGGCCTCAGTCCCACTCCTGACATACGGCTTTATATTAAAGGTGTTTGTCACATGATCTGTTTAACTGAGAGAGGTGGCCAGCATCATAAGGAGTTGATTAAGGCAACACTTTTTTTTTTAAATTATTTATTTATTTTATTTTAACAAGGTGACGATATCAGAAAATCAAGGTTTTTTTTTTAATTTTTAAAAGGATATTATTTAACAACACACTAAAACATACAAAAAAAAGAGTACAACATTATGTGCCAACAAATTTAAATACAAACGTAAGGCAGGAAAAGAAAAGACACAAAAAAAAAGAAACAGACTCATATGCGTTCTAGGTATTGAAAGACCATCTAAAGGGCTGTAGTCCTGGTTCCAGACCAGACAAAGTCCGCACATAGATCAAAAGTGGGTCCCAGGTTTTGTGAAATCTATCAGCAGATCCGTTGAGGGTGCATCAGATTTTTTCCAGCTTGATATTCTGCATCACGTCGTTGATCCGTTTGGTTGTGTGACGGAGGGGTTGCATCCTTCCATCGGGGTTGTATGAAACGTCTGGCTAATAGCGAGGTAAATGCTAACTGGTTGGAGTTGGAAAAACACACCACAGGCGCCCCTCTGTAGAAGAGGGCACAACCGTGCAGTCACAAGACTTGACGAGATCGAAAAAAGAAAAAAAAAGATGACCAGAACCAGTGACATCATCTTAATGAAACAGCCACAGAAACTCAGAACGGCTGCCCACACATCGACCCCATTCACCTTTGGTATTTTAAAATAATGATGGACATCCTCGCGGTTAGTCAGACTTCACTTCACCACGCCTCGTCTCGTCTTGTCCGCTCTCGTCATATTTCACCTTCTTTTCGTGCAGTAGTATCTTGCAGCCAACTATTACGACTATGAAAGCGTGATTACGACACCTTCACAGTTCATAATTAAATCCTGTGATACAAAGGTACTTTCCCTCACGCAGGTTGAGTCATTTCTATTTATGAAACTCTCTTCAAATCTCTTCACCTCAGTCAGTTTGGAGTGCATGACTTTTTATTTTTATGTGTTTTGCAGGGAGGCAAAAGTCAATTCTTTTTCCTCTTCGTTGACTTTCATTGACAAACTTTTGGTGCCTCCAGGTAATCATGCATGCAAGGCTCAGCAGGGCATCGAGAGTGAGTGCTGTCTGATGTTGGGACCCCCCCCCCCCCCATAGGGAGGTTTTCTACTGTCATTGCAAAACTTGCACATTTTGAACCAGTGCTAAAGTTTGTGAGCCTCCCGCCCTTCAGGTCTGGGGTCCAGTGTAGTTGCCAGCCTTACCTGTTAACAAGCAGTGCAGCTGGCTTGAATGTGAACAAACATACCGTCATGTGGAAGACGGCTGATTGAGTCCACACATCAACTATCAGGTTTCGTGAAGGACACCTCCCCCATTTGAATCATTCAAAACGTGGATGCTATTTTTGAATGGTCTTGCATCCCGCCCTCCTTTTCCCTTGAATACAAAAAAACGATGCAGGGAATTTTTTTGGCTCTACCCACACATCAAGCTGTGTTGCTCAGCTATCCTTGCAAGTTTCTTCTTGTTGGTAAAGGTGACTCATCTGGCTTCATATTTGGCATTTAAAATCATACCAATAAGTAAATTAAAGGTATGAAGTATGTGACCGAAAAAACAATTAAACTTTTCCAAACAATTTTTGAGGAACTACCCCAGGGCAATAGTGTGGGCATACACGCGTCTGTACATGCAAACTGGGTGCAACAGGGCCATGTATAGTTCAACCAGAACAAACAATTACAGGCTCCAGGGCATCTGCAAACTACACCACTACATCATAATCATGTGAGATGCTGCAGCACTGTTTCACTTTAATACTTAGACAATTTCTGAATTGGATTTTGGATCATTGCAGAAAATAATCTCTGTGTCAAACACACGTTTCTGATGCGTAGCTGTTTAGTTCAGCGGGATAATCTTTACAGATGAACATCATTTATATGAAGTTTGAATTAAATGCAGCCGAGAGAAGTAAGCTAACGTTATGCTACAAGCTAACTACGGTTGATTTTGATGTCACGACCGTTATGCTTCATAAAGCTAATCAGCGGTTTTGAAAAGCTAGCTAAACGTTAGCTTAATAAGTTGTTTATTAGCCTAATATTTACAAGAGCTTTGAAAAACATGACTAGAGGCCGTAAGGAGGATTAGTGAGGCGTTTAATGTCTCCATGACAACCACTGTAGTTTCAGTTAGCCACTTGTTAGCAACCGCTGTTTTAAGTTCACATAAAAACTTTAAAATTCACAAGTGTTGGTTTTAGCTAACGTAGTTTATCTCTTCAGCTCGTGTTAACCACAGACCTTATTTCAGGCGTCTAAACACAAACACATTCAAAATCCACATTGACTTTTAGAGCTAGGAACCCACGGCGCTAAAATGCTAACTCACTTCCTGGTTTTAGGACTCATTCCTGTGCCGGTCTATTCTCCTCATGGTTAATAGAAGTATTTTCTTTTGTAGACAGCGGAGTCCACTCCCTCAATGGGGTTTTCTCTTTCACGTTACATTTTGTGAAAGTACAACCCCGGGCCTGTTTCCTTATCGGTCAGGTGCATCCGATAAAGTCACAACTGTCCGTCTTTAAAAACAATAAACTATTTAACTGTTAAAACACGTGAAAGCCAATTGCTACTGATAAATTCTGCATGGCGTGCAGCAGCAGCCAGGAGCCTCAAATGTCAGCCAGGTGGGCAGTTTTGTTAGATAGATAGATACTTTATTGATCCCGAGGGAAATTCAGGAAACTGTTAGTTTGTGATGTCACATGAAAACAGAGTCTCTGCATTTCTGAGTCATCACCTGCACTCAGCAGCTCTTGCTTCACCGATGATGTAAGCCTTTGGTGAAGACAAGTTTATATTGTTAGCTCAAAAGAAACTGGACAAGTTAGCACAGGACAGGGGGAAAAAAAAGTGAACGTGTACGAGACAGTGTGGGCAGCCGACAGGTCCACACACATCCGTGCGGCGTGCCAAGGGGAAAGCCTCTCGCGTGGGCGTCTGTGTGTGTGTAGGCTTCCCTGAGTCAAATTCAAGAGAAGTACTTTCTCGCTGTGGTAGTAATGTAATCCCTGGCGCGCCTCCAGGAATTTCTCCCTTTTAGTTTCTCCACTGTTGAAATGGTTTGTGGTTTTGGTCATGTGCAGGATGTAAATAGGAGACAGTCCGAGGTGATACAGACAGCTTTATATCTGTTTATCAGATATTAGGATGAATGGCTTTATTATAGAGGCAAGGGTTCCCAAACTTTTTAAACCTGCGACCCCCAATATAACGCTGCTAGAGACTGGGGGACCCCCCCATTGTCCCTGGTGGTGCTTCAAACATCGGACACTCCACACTATGAGACCTCTCCAAACACTAGAGCCCAAACACCATCATATTTGAGTGTGCGTCGGTCGCTCGGTTGGTCATGTTGAGATGCTACACGTGAGATTCAAGAATAAGACGACATGAAGTCTCCTTCTTACGGCCGAGATCTAGACATGAGACGTCTGTACTCCTCTGATCTTTATCTGTAATTCCAAAGAACTACGACTAGACTTGACCTTTATTTCGAGGCGAACTTGACGGCTGACATCTCGTCTCGTTTAGGCGTTCAGCTGAAATCCTGGAAAGATACGTTAGTCAGAAATGTCAGAGTTCGGGGTGGCAGACAGGCCAGCAGTCGTATGTATGTCGGAGGCGCATTGATTTTAAATTTCTCATCTTCAAGGCCCTCCTTAATCTCGCACCTCTATACACACCCGTCCTTCCAGACGGGAGTCAGCAGGGGGGGGGGGGGGGGGGGGGGGGTCTCGAGCCTTCAACCGTGCAGCCCCCCACCCGTCTCTGAAACTCTCTCCCACAATCCATCCATGACACTAACTCTCTCCACATCTTCAAACCTCAGCTCAAGATGCATGTAGGTAAGTGTGTTTTTACTCTCCTGTGAGGTGAACTTGAGTGACATTAAATAAAATGCATTCAGGTATTTATTTTGTAGTCTTCTTCGTCGCAGTGACTGCAGGTTTGATTCCGACCTCGATCGGACCCCTTGCTGCATGTCCCCCCCCCCCCCCCCCCCCCTCCTCTCTCTCTCCTCCTCACAGCATTTTCTGTCTCCTGTCCAACCTGTCCAAGAAAGGTCAAACAGATCAGGTGCCGTTATCACGCCTCAGGGTCGTCTGTGAGACGGATGAGAAACTGCACACATGTATTTCTATTTTTAGTGCGTTTTCGTCTATCAGACAGACGAGACACAGAAGATCTTATCTTAATGTGACTTCCCTCTTGGAGGATTACAGACCAAACACACACACACACACACACACACACACACAGTCATGAAGTCATGGGACAGAACAATTTGAAACTTGATTTATGGCTCATGGAGTACGCCTCTGTGCTTTTTTTTTTTCTTCCAATCCCAAATGCAAATGTGTTGTTTCGTCATCGCAGCTGACAGTGTATAAAGACAGTGTAAAAACAGTAACACAGGCAGCTCTGTGAACGAGGACACAACAACCTCCTACTTTGACTTTCAACAATAGAACAGAATCTGCTTTAAAGGCTCGCCAGCTTCAACATGCATTTGGCCGCTCTGATGGTGAGTACCTCACTTTTATGCAGATACATTCAAATGCATGAAGCACACTGTTGTGTTTTCACCCTGCATGCTCTTACCTCCACACAGACGAGGAAATAAATGAAAGTGAGGAGTTGTTTTTGTTTGTTTTGGGGGGTTTTTGGTCGATTTTGCTTGTTATTATAACTGTAATTGGATGCTATAGTGAGGCAGGTGCAGATCTGCCCCAGGTGGGGGCAACTTGCAGGCAATAATGTGCCCTCTAAAAGAAGTGTCAAGCTCACTTTGGGAAACATGCCTGGTGTTTTAGAATCAAAATTGAGGCTGAAGGACGTTCATGTGCAGTTTGTAGGTGACTGGTTTCAGCTCTGTGCTGATGCTGTGAACGCTGTCGAGGCAAGTTGAAATCAGAGCGGGGCAGGAAGCGTTTCTCTGTGTTGATAGATGTATTGTTTCGGTGGGCCTGTTTGAGCCCGAAATGTAAGAATGATCCGAAATGTGGAAAAAGAAGAAAAAAAAAAAAAAAGGAACAAAACCCGAAATGTAATAGCTGTCGATAGTCATAACGAAAATAATGTGACGATATGTCCATGTGGAGTTAAAAATGAAATTTAGAAGAAATCAGAAAGTGGCCCCCATGTAGAGAGCAATATTCAGATGATGCATATGTTAAAGCTTTTAGCTCTTCATTTTCCATCGTGTGAAAATTGAGCCGCAGATATTTTCATTATGAAGTCTTATGAGTTGTTCTGTTTGTTGTTTGCTTCCAGGTGATTTGGGGACTGATGGGGGCCGTGTGCAGCAGCCCTGTGTGTAAACATCCCTGCTCAGCTGCGCATGAATTTCACCTGCCACACTTCCAGCACGTGTTGGGCCTTCAGGACTCTTCAGCTGCACCCTGGAATCTCATGTGAGTTTTGTTTTGTTTTTCTGCGCTGGCTGCTGTGCAGTGTAGTCGTACAACCTGTGATCTGCTTTCATTTATCATATACAAAAATAAGATAAGATATCCTTTATTCGGTGTGATTAAGAAAATCCCACAGTGCAGAATTAAATTAGATAAAAATGTAAAAAAAAAATAATAATAATTAAATCAAGTGAGTAGATTATTTACCTTAAGTAAATCCGAAACCAGTTCACCACCAGTAGGCCAGCCTGCAGAAATGGATTGACTGTGAAAGGCTCATTGAACTGCCCTCTTAGGTCAGGATTTAAATCAATGTAAGCACATTGGATCAGCATCGTTAGCGCTAGCCTCCTAGCTAACATTAGCGCCCAATGTCTGGCTCCCATCCGCCATTGTTAGCTTTTTTTGGGGTGAAATTCAAGAGCCAGCTCCGTCCTCTTCTTATTATTATTATTTCTTTTCTGGCATCCTAACTCTGAGCAGATGCTCGGATGGATTGCATCATGACTGTTAGCTTCACGATAAAGTAACAACAACCCCAAAAAAAAAGCTCATAGCGTTTAAAGAAGAGAGGGTTCACAGTGAGGTGGGATCCCAGGGCAGACCCAGAGCTGGCTGGAGGGACGCCATCTTCCATAATGACTGATGTTTAAATGTCCATTTATGCTTCCAGTGTCAACGCCACAGAAGACCGGGAGCCGCAGCTGATCGAGCACGCTGTGTGCAGGAACTGTACGGTGAAGAACATGGTCGCCAAGCCCATCTTCATCCAGATTAACGTCTACGAGAAGATACGCAACAGCAGGGGCACGAACAACACAGACTCCTTCCACTGGTGCAGGTGTCCCTACAACCTGGCGGTGGGCTGCACCTGCGTCAACGAGCGACAACACTGATCGCTGCAGAACGTACTTCATGTAGAAGCAGTCGCAATTGATATACTTTAGGTACCAAAGACAAAAGTTACATATCTTTTTTTTTTTACAAGTGTGAAATAAATTCAACGATATGAAAACAAATCCTTTACAAAAGGCAAAACGAAATGTCATTTTGGAGACAGTTATTGCTGCAGGTGTGACGTGGCGTTACGTCGAGTGTGCATTTCTTACACACGCAAGAACATTTTTATTTATTGGAGACAAAATTCAAGGTCATCTGATCTGAATCAGAATTGCTTTCATTGGCCAACTCTGCGAGTACGCACAAGGAATCTGACTCTGTGTTTTACATCTCATGTAGACTAGACTTAGACTGAACTTTATTGATCCTTTTGGGATGACTCCCTCATGGAAATTTAGGTTCCAGCAGCATATACAATAAAAATAAAAATAAAAATGCAGAAGGTAACAATATAAAGAATAATATAGCATAAATAATAGAACACTCTTCCATTGGAAAGAATATACAAAAAATATGCATGGAAGAAGCAGAAAAAATATATATACAAAAAAAGGCAATGATTATTGTTGTGATTATTGCACTTGGTTGAGATTATTATTGCACATACAAGTGAAAGTGTCCATGTGTTATTGCACAGTGAGGGTAGAAGGAAAGAAAGAAACAAGCAGACAAACGACTGACATGTAGGACACTTAAAAACAAGGACATGTTAAGAAGATGAATTAATCCCAGACTCTATACTCTGTTGTTGAGACACATCGGCTGAAAATGTCCAATTTGGACGGGTTCTGTGAATTTCTCAAGGACAGCTCGACAGCATGTAGGGCCCTTTAAAGCTTCCCATCCAGACCCGAGGATTGATATGATCCTTTTGGCTAACTCTGATATATTTACGGAAAGGACTTTTTAATATGCATTTAATTGTCCCTGCAAAAATAAAAAAAAAGAAAGAAAAGAAAATCATAAGGCTTAATTACAAGAGGAAGATGTGCTTTAGACTCCTCCATCAGCTCTTAGTCGTCACTGTAAACAAACAGGAAGCTGCAAAGACAAAGAGTTGATCTATTATTCAATTATTATTATTATTATTCTATTATTCCATTATTCTATTATTCTGATCTATTGTTAAAGTCACTACATGGACCGACACAAGTCCTTACAGCTATGCACGCTCGGCAACACAATCCTGTTAATGCTGCAAGTGCGGAGGCCGTTGATTCAACCTGCAGACAAAAACAGTCTTCTTTATTTTTTAAGGTAACTAATATAAACAGAGTCTGTTTGTTTCATTGTGCATGTATTTTTCACATGTTATAATTTTATTTTTGTTATTGGATAGGGCAGCCTAACCTAACCACGAGGCCCAATGTTTGTGTTACGAAAAAAATATATTTTTTTTTAATATTTTTTTTTTATTTATTTATTTTATTTTTTTCACTGCTTCTGTAATAAATTCTATATGAAAGAATCATAGTGAAAATGTTTGGACTCTTTTTTAGTACAATAAGCACAGAATTCATACTCTGTCCTGTCCACACGCTCGGCCCAACATGGATCCCTTTGGTGCAATGACGAAAAGTCTGAAAGCTGCTCGATGAAATCATGTTTCAGACAAAGTGTGCCGAGAAGAAATGGAATAGTTAGCATGCAGCTCAGACCATGCATTGTTGGTGAGAAAGTTTGAACAGAATATGATGTTAAAACCTGAAGACTGATTCAGTGAGTGCAAGCTCAAATGTCACATTGGAATATACAGAAAACATTCAGGCGCTATGTGCTCATTCACATGTCGCACATGTGGAAATCAAGCGTGCAGATATTATGTTATATGATATGATATTATATCCTTATAATCAGGACAAACACACTGCCTCTATGGAATCTGCTCAATTTCTGTTTATAATGACTCTGGTATTATGGTAGTAACAAGAAATGTCCACCAGGTGGCGAAAACAGCACCCTTCCCCTCAAATATTTCTACTTCCGGTTCAACGCGTCTCTCTTTCCTGTCGGCCATTTGTCGTACACGGTAAGTTTTCCCGACGAGCTCTTGACTGAAAACGTCTAAAACTCTTAATTTCCCCAAACATAGCCGTCCTTTTCTTTAGCCATGTGAACGTTAAAGTGGTTTTGAAGGAGTAGAGGTCACGTTAGGATGTTTTAAACCCTTTTTAAATAATAAAAATGTGATTTTTGTTTCCGGTGTCTGATCAGCCACATGCGGCCGTGGTGCTAACATGCTAGCTGAGGAGCTAACTCTCCCTTAATCAATAATATATTCAAATATAAATGGTTAAATCCTGATTTTACTTCCTGGTGATAATCTTTAATGTAGTTAGCAGGAATCGGACTTGTAAATTACTGACTACTATTACTGTTATCATGATTAAACAGGTTTCAGACTCCGTAATGCAGACGTGATTAAACGATGTTAAGTGTATTTTATTTTGTTAATTTTTTTATTTTATTTTTTCCTGTCAGGTGTGTAAGCGGCTTCCTGTTGAACCTGAAACATGCAGAACGACGCAGGTGAATTTGTGGACCTTTACGTCCCACGTAAATGGTGAGTAGTTTACAGAGATTTGAATGAGCTGTGTTCAGGTTATGATGAGGATCATCAGTCAGGTGTCTTTTGTAAGAGTCACTTAAATAAATCAGGACATCAGAAATTATTTTAAGATATAAACTTATTATTTTATAGATTATTTTCAGATATAAACATGAACACGTGTTTTTGTTTTTGCAGCTCTGCCAGCAACAGAATCATCGGGGCGAAGGATCACGCCTCCATCCAGATCAACATCGCCGAGGTAAGATCTGTGACACTTTGACGTGATTGTTCATTAAACTGCACGTGTTAAAGAGATCAGGCGTGTTGGCGAGCGTGTCTCGACTCGGGACACGTACGGGGGTCTCTAACATGTTTAAGAATGGAAAAAACAGGCCGCAAGTCTACTCACCTTAATTTTTGTTTTTTCTTTATTTAGTGTATTTTAATATTATTATACGTTTACCTTGTAATGCGATTTCTGACTCTGCCTGCTGTCGACCAGGTTAATGTAATCTGGTTAGATAGATCGAGAGTAAGTAGATGCTGTTGCCCCCGCGGTACGTTTGTTCTGATGTGTCCGGACTTCAGCGGGCTGTGGGACCGCGTGACTGGGTCGCACGTGTTTCCCAGAGCGTAAACAGTAATGGCCGTGTGGCCGGCGTTCCTGTGTGGCAAACTTGACACTGAAAATACAATATGTAGGATCCACCACTAGGGGGCTCTTTGGGATGTAGGATGACGAGGACGAGGCGAGTGGGGAATCATGGGAGTGATTGTCTGCTCGGAGAAGATGACTGGAATAAAATGTGATGGAGAAACGTTGCTGCCGTTATTCTCTCGCTGACCACTTCCTGCCGATTGTTAACCATCTTCTAAGGGGCGGCTGCGGCCTAGTGGAAGAGCCGGTTGTCTCTTGAAAGGTCGGGGGGTTTGAACCCCCTCGCTCTGTAAATCTGCTGCTCTCGTCTGAGACTGAAGATGAGCGTGCACGTTGGCGTGTTTTAAAGGAGCTTCTCGTGATGCCTTCACTGTCTTCTCTTCTCACCTGTTGCTCTTTGTCCTCTCTGCAGGTTGACAAGGTGACCGGTCGCTTCAACGGTCAGTTCAAGACCTACGCTATCTGCGGCGCCATCCGCAGAATGGTGAGTGTGAATCGCCCGTGGAGGAGGGAGGTTGACCTGACGCTCTTGATGCAAACGAGCCTCTTTAAAGATCGACAGGAGAATTATTTTTTTTTACCGTTTTCCTGTCAAACGCTCGACCCTCGATCCTCTCTCTTTATTCCAGAACATGTGGGTCAGTTAAAGACTGTTTCAGGTCGACACTCGAGCTGATCTCGTAATTACACGTGGAAGGATTTGACTTCCTGTTAGTTCTGTAAAAACTGACGTTTAAGATGTGACACATCATCGCTGGATCAGCCGCTTCAAGGATTTTTTATTTTGGGGGGGGGGGGGGGGGGGGGTCTTTGTTTTAGAGTTTGGGCAAACGATAGTCAGAAATCAAAGAGAGAGTGGGGAAGGATGTCAGAGCCTCCGTACACGGGGCGTGCAAACTAACCACTGGGCCTTAAACGCCCCAGCAGTCTGCAGGTTCTTCGATGTGTTCGAGTCTGAAGTATTGAGCGGTTCACAGTACGGGTCGTCTGTGCGCCGACGTCAGAGGAAATCAAAGTGTCGAGTGTGTTTGTCATTTTCTGAATCTTTCGTCCTGAACAGTTTTCTTTTTTTTCTTTCCTTCCTGCAGGGCGAGTCTGACGACTCCATCCTAAGGCTGGCGAGGGACGACAGCGTCGTTGCAAAGTAAGAATTTGATCCCAGATTTCATCATAACCCCGATACTCGACTTTGTAAAGAGGGAAAAAAAATTAGAAACTATGAGCTTGAATCAGAAAGAATCAGCATAAGTATTCAGCCAGCTGGTTTTTAAACTGTTATTTTTAGATTAAAAATCTTTTTTAAGATTGTCTGAGAAGAAATGCTAAAGCAGAAATATGAAGTATTAACCCTCCTTCTGTTTTGTTTTACAGAACCTTCTGAGAGCGGAGAAGTGGAACATTTGTAAAAATAAAAATGTAAAAAAAAAAAAAAAACACACACCTCGGTTCTTTTGTTTTGTTTTTGTTTTTTTTCCTTTGAATTTCACGCATGTTTCCTGATGAACCCTTCACTGTTCCTGTGTGGGCTGTTAAGTACAATGAAATGCTTCAGTTCAAATGAAACATTTTTAAGACCTGTAGGTTATATCAAAAAACGATATAAATACAGTTATTAAAAAAAGTTCACAAAGTTTCACTGGCCTTCTTAAAGTACAGAGTGTCGGAGTTTCTGGATTCATCCCTGACTGTTAAAGCGGAGTGAGCGTGATGTGTGGAGGCGTGAGTCACCTTAAACTTACACTCAAAACTTTATTTGTCATGGGGGGCAATTCAAAGGCACAGAGCAGGAAATGAATAAGCTGAACTAAAAATCAACCAAAGTGTCAAAAGAATAAAATGTCAAGATGCAAAGTTAAAATACAAAAAAAGAAGATATAAAATGGAGAAATAGAAATGCATGTTACCTGTACAGTAAGGCTCCGACGGATATTCTGAACTACAGTATTAACTGTTTTACATGTAAGCCCTGCAGCTCTCCAGCAGGGGGCAGCATGCAACAAGAAATACAGCTACCTTGAAAACCTGGGGGACAAAATCCAGGAAAAAAACACCTTTCTGATCCTTTAATTTCTTCGACATGAAACAAATCAACATCAGTTTAACTTCAGCAGGCAGTGTGCTCCACCTTCATCTGATCCTTACCTGACGATCTGAGGGATCTGATTGGCTTGTAAGGATACTTAAAGCTTTATGGACAAGAAGGAATATTTTTATGAATTTGAATAAAAGTGAAAACAAGACAGAAGTTAAATTTCTCCAATCAGTGAAGGAAACTCACGAATTACGAGCCGATGCAACGAACTCTCTTAATCTGCACTCTGTAAAGTTCACGTTTGAATAGTTATAAAGAGTCTAAAATATGATCCATCATCTATAATCAGGGCGTTTCATGACTCGGCTTCATTGTTTGGGACAGTTTCCTGCACAATATTTAACAAGAATATGTTGTACAACTAATCCGGGTTTAACTGGATGAAACTGGGAGTGATGTGTTCGAGCAAGTTGAACCATCGACTCAGAGGCGCTGCCTTGCTAACAGGCGGGGCAGTAGGCCCCCCCCCCCCCCCCCCCCCCCACCAACGGCTGACGCACTTTAAACCGCCTCAGAATTCGCCCGTGTAAATATTAACAGACGAAGCCAGAGGGACGTCTCCCGTCTGCTCCTGCAGGGGGCGCTGGAGGCTCATCGGCAGCAGCCGCCATGCTGGCAATGCTGCGTCAGTCTGACTTTGAGTGGCCCCCTACGGACAGGCTGAGCGCTGGAGCTGAGGCTCCTGACAAACCACCGTTACCCAACCTTTTGAACTTCTCATAAAGCGCGATAACAGATAAACGCAGAAGTGAAAAAGTTGATTTGTCCGGCAGGTAAATAGTTAAATGAACCTGACTAAATCAAACGTGGTACTGGACGATGAGAAGGTCTTTTTTACCTGCTGCTGTGTGCAACACCTGGCTTTAAAAGAACCCACATAAACAAAAGAGTCCGAGTGGGAATAACAGAGCTTCCAGTGGTCATTAGTGCTAAACACAGTGTGAAGGAGGATCCGTGTGTGAGAGCGCTCTCAGGCCGTCTTTAACCTCAAACAGCCTCAATCATCAAGTGCTGCTTTACTGCTCTGTTCCCACACATGCACCATCGTCTTCATCACCTCCCTCCCTTTTATCCGTCTGTTTGCTTTTTTTTCCCACAATGCCTGAACGGCCCCGCCAGTGTGCACCAATCCAAAGCCTTCACGTGCACTTTTAACGGTGACTTCCTGGTTGGACAAACAGCAGATGACATAAAGACAGGACACATTTAGAGACATGTTAGGTGACTCCTCCACAGCCTCTCTTTCCCAGGTGAGATGACTCCAGTGAGTGTGCTCTGTTCTTCAGCCTTATAATCACATCACTTCCCATTTGTGGACAAATGATTAACCCTTAACTGCCTGAAAGAACAGCACGCCGCCTCCTGTTCCTCCTGAGAAAACATCCGGTCTTTGAGAGGCTTGGAAACAAAACTTAATGTGTCACTTTATTTAAAAACACACACACAAGGACTCAAAACAAATATTTATTATTTCATTCGTTACGTCAGTGTGATTAATACAAGTCGACGCACGTTTGTTGTTTTATCAAAATGCACATCTTTGCATCTCTTCTTAAATCTGTGCTTTTATTTTTATCCTTTATATTTTTGTATTTTTTCTACATGTCCAGCACATGTTGAAAAACTGACAACAAGGACGACTTTGACTTTGATGTGTTGACCTGCCACTTTAAGTTCTGCTGGATTTTATAATCTCAAAATATCTGACAGTGAAATTATTGGAGAGAAGCTGCAGGAAAGGTCGGTTGTTGAATTGCAAACATCAAATATTAGCATCTGACTCAGATCCAGTCTGACTCAGATCCAGTCGGACTCAGATCCAGTCAGACTCAGATCCAGTCGGACTCAGATCCAGTCAGTCGGACTCCAGCAGCTCATGTTGCTGCCTCGACGCTCATAAGCTCCGGTCTCTTCTCCTGAGTGTCATTCTGAACGTGCTCGGTGTTTTTTGGAGCCTCTGGCGAGTCACAGCTTGTCAAACAATGGTCTTAACATAAAGGGGGATGGAGCCTCTCAAACCCCCCCCCCTTCCCCTTCCCCCCCTCACCTGGCCCCCTGCATACCTTTAACACACAGACAAAGAACACTGTGTCAGTAATGAGACGAGGGACAGAGAAGCCAGTATGACCCTGCAGCAGAGTGTGCACACACACACACACACGTATCCTCATCTGCAGAATCTGATGCATGCGCCAACTCAAAACTTTGTTTTTTACAAGAAGTGTCGCTTCACTCATTTTCTCTCTGACTGGTCCTCCTGTGTGCTTCACCTCTCAGTGGGTTTAAAGCTGCAGGTGATCAGCTCGAATTCAGACTGCAGTTCCTCTCATGTCCACCAGGTGTCAGTAAAAAAACTGTAACTCTCTGTATCAGGTGCTGAAGTTGTGCTTTTAATGAAAAACTCTTTAAAACCCAGATTGTAAATAAAGTTGGTCTGAATCCACAACAGGAGATGAAAGGAAACATCTGAACTCTCCTTTCCTTGTCTCCTTGATTCCTCTCCTCCTGTCTTTTATAAGAGCTCTCTTTATGCTCCTCTCTATCGTTCCATCGCTCGCTCTCTCGCTCTCTCTCTCTCTCTCTTTCGCATCCTTTTGTCCGTCTTCAGAAGCAGCTGGGTTCAAGTCTGTGTCTCTTTGTCCTCTTTCAGATGTCAGCAGACTTCAAAGTGGGCGAGCTCCGTGAAGAGAGAGAGAGAGAGAGAGAGAGAGTGGGTTAAAGAGAGGGAGGGGAAGTGAATCATACCTGTTGTGACTTCAGATCTCTCTACCTGCACTGAAACGCTGTGATTCACCATGTGTTTGTAGATAAAGGGGAGGAGCTTCTCGATGTGCTGTCGATTAAACAGACCGATTGGAACCGTGACACCTTCGACACCGCCTCACGATGAATCTTTACATCCCTGTGTTTGAGTCAAGTGAAACGTTTACAAGCAGCTGCTTCAACAACAACAACAACAACAACAACAACAATAACAATAACTACTGAGAGAACATGAAGGCTGCTCATTGATCAGGTATCCACGTGGACGTAAAGTCACAGTAACAGCTTTGAGTTTAAGAGTCTTCTTAGACTCTGAACAAGAATGAAACGCTGATGTGAAGTCAGGAAGTAAACACGTGGCGGGGAAACCTGCGAAGAGTGATCCTTCCTCCGGGTTACTTTTAAAAGTGGAGCTCATGAGAGTAAGAGAGAGAGAGAGAGAGAGAGAGGGGCCCACCAGGAGTGTGTGTGGTTTGAAGTGTCGTGTAAGAAGACAAAAGAGGAGAGCATGTTGGTACCTGCCTTACACACACACACACACACACACACACACACACACACACACACACACACGCACACCCCTTAGTCCGCTGTCAACCCCAAACATCCCCTCCCCGGCCCACAGCACTTCAAACACATCCGCCCTCAGATGTGTGTGTGTGTGTCTGTGTGTGTGTGTGTGTGTGTGTGTGTGTGTGTGTGTGTGTGTGTGACAATCTCAAAGTCCTAAGGCGGAGCATCTGAGGAATGCTGGGATAGACAAACAGTATTTACTCAATACTGTTATCACCGGAACACACCGGAGTTATGACTTCAATAGAGCACGACATGAAGTGTGAGCATGCACAGTGTGTGTGTGTGTACGTGTGTGTGTGTGTGTGTGTGTGTGTGTGTATGATGATAAGAGCATTAAGAAAAGTTTTGTCTGAAGACAGATACTCACAGATGGATTAAGATAGAAGCGTCTGTGTTTTCTCAAACAGGTGAGGGCACGAGCCACTGAATGTTTACTGATGGAATAAGTTCATTCAGCTCGAGGCGCCCCCTGCTGGTCGTTAGACAGAAGGCAGGTTGAAGGCGCTTCAGTCTACGGTAAAGGAACCAGCAGGGGGTAATAAGTCGGTTCAATCAAAGGCGCGAGCCGTGAGCCGTCGCCACGACAACCTGTGTGCCTGTCCCTCACTTCTCCTCTGGTCTCCATGGTAACCAGGAAGTAGATTAGTTCTGGAGTTCACGAAGAAAAGGCGTTGAGAAGGAGGGGGGGGGATTAGGGAGGTGAAACGACAACTCCCCTTTCTTTTCTTCTTCTTCTTCTTCTCTCTTTTTATTTGTCTTTCTCTCGGCTCGGTTTCCCCTCCGCTCCTCTTCTCTCTCCAGCGCATCGATCCATTTATCGATCAAACGGCTTTTTTTTAAGGCAGCACTGGTTTTCAAACGGTTTCTGTCATTTTTAAAGCTTACTGTAAACGTGTATATTCAGAACAACACGCCCCCCATGATGTGGCTGCAGGAGCTGGGAATCGAACCCCCAACCTTTCCAGAGAGACGACCGACTTAAATCCAATCCACAGCCGAGAAGAAGGACGTGTTTATAATGTTTATACGTTTTATAAGTACATGTTTAAAGGTTTATAATGTTTATACGTTTTATAAGTACATGTTTAAAGGTTTATAATGTTGACTGCACAGCGAAAAAGTAGCTTCTCAAAAATAAAGATGAAAAATAAATGTTGCACAATAAGAAGAAGAAACTATAAGCTGACTATAAGAAATGTGCGGGAAAATTCAGGTGCCATATTTGTTGATTATTTTTTGTAAAGTTTCGCTCCTGAAACGGGTTTCATATAATTTCCAGAATTGGCAGTGGGCGTGGCCTACCGTCTTTCTCACCTGTGCGCGTGGCGGGAGGCAGACAAAGAGGGTTTGAGCGGGTTTGAATATGTTTTTCTTCACCGTCATCGTCGTAATTATCGCCATCTTTAAAACTTTCTGTTCATCATTATTTTTTTCACTCTTTAGTTTAATAAATCAACAAACATCACAGTCACAGGTCGCCTACACGTCGTCTCTGGGTCATATTTCAGTAACGTCCACCAGATGAACCACTTCCTGTCCGGGTTAATCAGTCACGATCATCTTTAGCACGCCGATCAGAGAAGCGTCTCCGGTGTGACCTGTGAGCCTGCAAACAGCCTGAGGAATGTTCTAGTGTGTCAGTGAATGAAGCTCCGCTGCATTAACACACTACCTCGAGACTCCTTTAAACTACAGGAGGTCACTGACCCCTGCCTCTGTGTGTGTGTGTGTGTGTGTGTGTGTGTGTGTGTGTCCGCAGGTCAGAGTGTAGCATGTGTTAGACAGACGATGGAGGAAGTGGTCGTGTAACAAACATACAGTTCCTTTCACACTTGCAGAAAACTGCTGATGATCTCCTGGTGTTGCTGGAGGAGCTGCATGTGTGAACGCAAACAGCAAACATGTCCAGTTCTTTCCACATCGAGTCTTAGCCAGCTGATGGGAGGAGCCAATGAGGAAGGGGGAGTGGCATTTTTTATCCCGTGTCTGCACGCGACCGCTACGATCTCCGTGCACGTAATTAAACGGCTGCATTCTGTTTTCTGCTCTCCTGTATGTTCGTCTTTGTTGACATCTGTTGCTCCCACATCTTGTTATGCATGCCCCCCCCCCCCCCCCCCCCCCCCCAGGAGCAGGCCTCCTGAAATGATCTCGATATTTTCAGGAGTGCAGATGTGTACATAGTTTCACCTGCGTGACTGATGAGGTATCTCGTCTCTGTGTTTCTGATGGGAACAAAGTAAAAGGCCTGTTAGTCGTACTTTGACTCACCTGAGCAGCTGTTATCTGTGTGTGTGTGTGTGTGTGTGTGTGTGTGTCTGTGTGTGTGTGTGTGTGTGTGTCTGTCTGTGTGTGTGTGTGTGTGTGTGTGTGTGTGTGTGCGCGCACCGGTGAAACGCTTTCATCTCCTGAAGTGGTTCCTGTCGCTTGATTAGATGTTGCTCCATGAGAACACACACACACACACGCACACACACACACGCACACACACACACACACACACACACACACACACACACACACACACTGCAGGTGTTGAGTTATCCAATAGAAGCGGTGAGATGATTTTTTTTTACCGTTATAAAATAATTTCTCGTCCTGTTAACCTTTTCATGAACGTCTTCGCTCCAACTTCTGTTCAGATGTTTTATCATAAAAACTTCAGCAGCTTTTGGAGCGTTTAATATTATTAGAACTTTTCTTTTCTTTTTTCTTAAATTTGTTTTTGGACTTTTTCTGCCTTTATTCTAATGGACAGCTCTTCTTGTTTTGATTTTCTTTATATACGCCTCGGTTTCATCCTTACACCTTTTCAGCAATTGTTTTTTTTTTTTATTATTATTATTGTTCTTTTTTATGCTAAATATTTACTGCTTTACTGCAGGACAGTGAATCGAGTCAGACGCACTAACTCCCTCCCACATGTCATCAGAAGCTTGAGTCCTCCGATCTTTATCCGACATGTCACGAGCCACTCTCTGATGTCTCCTGTCCTCAAATAAACCTTCATACAAAGAGAGTGGGGAGCAGCATGTTAAAGGAGCCACGGGTCGAATTTGAACCCGCGCGAAGCGTCTGTACACGCGAGCATGCTAACGGCTAGGCTAGCAGCAGCGCATGTTATTTGAACTTCACAGCTCCTGTAGGGTTGTTTTTTTTTTTCAGCTGGTTTCTGGGAGTTCAGACGTCCTAATGCAGGTGGGAAAGAAGCCGTCTGTTGTGCTCCTGTTGGTTCTGTACCTGACAGCAGACGGGACAGTGACGAACACTGTGTTCCTTTTAGCTCACAATTTCAAAGTAAAAATGTGTCATTAAGGCGTCGCCAACTTTCCAAGACGGAGCGACATGTCCGCCTGAAATGAAGCCGTGCCGCGTCCTTTTTGTTCCCCCATTGCTCTTCTGTTGGTCCTTCACACACACAAGACGAGGAGATTCAGAGCAAACATCCTCAAAGAGAGAAAACAGCTCATTCAGGGAGACGACAGAAGGTCCCGGATCCACTCGACCTGAGGACGGTCCAGTCAAAGAGGATTATTCTGCTGCTCAGGGACCGAGCCTTTTCTTCCCCTGTGACATGAACCACTTAAAGACTGTTGAGATGGGACACTGAGTGGACGCGCTGTCTCCCTCTCTCTCTCTTGTTTGTCCCGGACACACACACCCCCCTCCGAACAGCAGGAGGAAGACTGAAGTCTGTGTGGACGTTCTGACAGCTCCCAGGGAGGGAGACGAGATTACAGAGAGAGAGGAGGACGGATTAAAAACACAGAAGAAGAGTGACAGTCGTCCTACAGTCCCTAAGAGTTTAGACAAACACACTTTAACACACAGAGGAAGAATCTCCTGAACAAACTGTGACGATAGCAAAGTGTTAGCATAACCAGCTGGAGCTCCGGCTAAATACTGCAAATGTAACAACACAGATATCAAATCAATGACAACATCAAACTGTATTTATTTTTAAACACAAGCTTGTTTTTTTTCTCTCTTCCTCTATTTCAGCCCTCCTGCTCAGAACAGGCTGTTTCTGTGTCTGTAGCTTTAAATATGTAAATGAGCTGTGTCTGACCACGCCCCCTCTCTGGAAGGGCTCGGGTGTACTCGCTGCTTTCTGGCTCCATGTCCTATTGTTTACGGTGAGAAGGCAGACTCAGAGGGCAGAACAAACACCTAGCTGTGGGAGGGTCACCCACCTGGGGGAGGGGCTACTGCCCTTTGTGATGTCATGAAGGGAAATCACACATTTTCTGAAAAGTGGAGCAGGCAGAAGACGGAGAGGATGGACTTTTCTCATCATTGGGGTTATGTTGTGTTTATTAATGTGGACAGAGGAAGAGAGGGAGAAAGGAAAAGTTTGAAAGAGGGCAATAAGTTACGACGATGAAGGAAATATTTAAATGGTTGTTTCTCTCTCTGCTGGATTTAACAGGGTTCAGAATGATGTGTGTGTGGTCATCTCTGCGCGTGTGTGTGTGGTCGTCTGTGTGTGTGTGTGTGTGTGTGTGGAGAGAGCAACTGTCTGTGTTACTTGTATTTGTTTTGTGTGTTTGAGGGGCAGTCTGAGTCTGAATTCAGTGTGTGTGTGTGTGTGTGTGTGGGGGGGGGGGGGGGTCCCCGTTTGTCGTTTTAACACTTAGTGGGTCCATTTAAGTGATCTCAAATGAATGAGAGAATTAAGAGAGGAGAAGGAAACAGAAGAAGAGATTTATACAGAAAGATAAACAGCATGAAAACATCTGCAAACAGAAGGAGACAGATCAAATTAACAAAGTGTTTCTGTTGTATTTGAGCCAGTTAACCAACCGTGATGATTGCTTTAAGATGATTTAACCTTTCAACCAGTAGAAGCTGTGCCCTCCTCCAACCGCTGGGGCCGGGCCAACAGAGAGGGGAGGGGAGGGGAGGGGAGGGGAGAGGAGAGGGGGAGATCCAGATTGAGTTGGAGTCGGTGCTTGTTGGAGCGACACAGAGAGAGAAAGCTCGACGCACCGCTCTCCAGGACTACAAACTCCTCTTTCTCCTCTTCTTCTTTTTCTACTCTTCTTGCTCCAAATGCTTCCCCTCTACAGAAGTTAACATCTTAAATCCTGTACCCTCAGACTTACTTTACTTTGGCAGCTCTTCCTGTCTGGATCGAGCGAACAGGTGGAGGATGATGGCTGCGCTCTCCCCGGCTCGGCGCTCTCGGACGCGGTTGTTTTCGCTGCTGCTGCTGCCGCTGTTTGCGTCCTGCTCCAGCTCGGTGTCGGCGCAGGAGCTGCCCACCAACGGGGTGAACGGATACAGCCTGCACCCGCCTTACTTTAACCTGGCGGAGGGCACCAAGATCACCGCGACGGCGACCTGCGGGGAGGACGACACCGGCAGGAGCATACAGGACCTGTACTGCAAGCTGGTTGGAGGCCCGGTGTCCGGGGACCCGAGTCAGACCATCCAGGTGAGCAGCACCCGAGTCCATGCACCTTTTTTAATCCTCCAAAAACCAGTGAATCCAAACGTTAAAGGACTTTTTAACTCTTTAGTTTCGCAAATATTCCTGAGGGTTCTTACACCCCCCCCCCCCCCCCCCACACACACACACACACATCCCCACAGTTTATATTATATGTAGCCTCTTTATTTTACTGAGAGGACTTGGCACCTGCATAGTTGTCACCTCTCATGTTGAAACATTCCTCTAAGCCCAAAGTGCATTGTAGAGGGTTTCTAACATAGATGCATCTATAAAAATATATTCTATTGTATATACTCTGCAATTCCTCTTTATGTTTATAACACACACACACACACACACACACACACACACAGAGTCCTGTGTGGCTGTATGTAATATCATTCCTCGTATTTCACAATGAGCCGTCAGTGTTTTTAGTCTTTTAAAGTTCTTTATGTTAAATTCTGGGTTTTAAATGTTTAAGGTTTCATCACACATCTTAGTGTGTGTGTGTGTGTGTGTGTGTGTGTGTGTGTGTGTGTGTGTGTGTGTGGTGCTCAATGCAGGGCGTTCAGTCTCTGCTCTTCCCTGAGGTTTGATTCCTTGAGTTAATGATAACAACCTTTTCTCTCTCTGCCTTCTTCAAACACTGAAGTGTGTCAGATTGAAGGCAGGTAATGATGTCTGATGACCCTTTTTTTAAATTCTACTTTAAAGCGACCGTCGCTCTTCTATCTCAGATTTATTTATTTATTTTTTTGGTCATAAATCTGCACGTTGAAGTTCAGCGTGAGCATCTTTGACCTTGTTGCAGATGCCAGCCCGTTCACCGGCCGCTCCTCGCTGCATTCACAGATGAACAGAGGGGGTCAGCAGTGTGCACCGATCGCCCCCGCTGCCTCTGCCAAGTCATTATTTCACGCACTGCTTCCTTTGTAGGACTTGGCAACACTTAACACAGAGCACTTATATAAGTAAGGACGCGGACTCTGCAGGCTTTAATGTCTTTATAATGTGACCATGAGTTTGTATGAACGCAGCAGCAGCAGGTCGGCCTCGTGTGTGACGCCTGCAGGTATCTCTAGTTAGAGCACAAAGGATTATTGCAGCTTCATGGGTTAACCATTAAAGGGACCCTGGGGGCCATAACACGCAGGCGGCTTAGTGCCTTCTCTCGCTCTTCCACCTGTTCCCCACATTCCTCGCAGTGACTGACCCGTGTCCTCCAATCACGCTCCGTTTCTGCAAGACGACATAAATCGACGTCTCTCGCGTCGCTGAGGTCACTTCTTTTTTTCCCTCTCTCTCTCTTTCCACAAAGTGAATCAAAAAAAACCTTTCCCGTTCCTTTCCTTGTTCGAGTGCATGCAAAAGCAGATAAGCTATCAAGATGAAGATGTAACGTCTGGGGAGATAAAGACACTGAGGTCAGATCAGGTGGAGGCAGAGAAAGAACAGCAGGCAGTCTGAGGTGTCAGTTGATTATAGGGAAGAAGAATGAAGTCAATGCAACACCAAACACGAGTCCTGAGGGGGGGGAGGTGGGGGGGGGGGGGGTCTCTGGGATAAGATCTCCTTCAGCTTACAGGCTGCTGATTGAAGTGTGTGATTAAACAGAGACACGCCGGTCGAGAAGTTTTATTTTTAGGGTCTAAATGACTTTTTTTTTGGTGAATCGCTCCTTGAAGCCGTTTCCTCTCCTGTAAATATTGAGATGATTTTTAAAGCAGCCGGCTCTGGAGAGTCTCCTGACCCAGCTGTGTTTGCAGGCAGCAGAAATCCTGCTGTGAAGTCCGAGCGTTCTCCCACCACACGGCTCAAACTGGAAATATCAGGAGTTTTCTGCAGGTGTGAAATCCCCTGATGATGTGTCGGCCTGCAGCCTTCAAACAGCTCCAAACTAATCTTTAAAGCAAACGCACAAACAGGCTCTGGAGCCTCTAAAGACAGAATCCCTGCAGAGGTCAGCTTTTGTTAAACTGTAAAGGGGAGACAACACAGAGAACACGACAGCGACGTCTCTGACTCGGTCGTGTTAGTCAGATGCACTCTGGGATTTCCTCGTTGTGTACCTGTGCTCGTGCTCGTGCATGAACTGTCCCGTGCCTTTAAAGCGTGCCCGGGCCGAGGAAGCGAAGCGTCCTGCAGCGCTCACACTCGTCACCCCGTGTGGACTTCAGGGCTGAAGGTGTGCGTGGGGACGAGATGTGTTGACTCTGCACAGCTCAGTTTGTGTTTCCGGCTGCAGCTCCTCCACACGACGGATCAGGACAAAGAGTCTTCCCTTCGCTCGTTCTCTGACCGCTCGGTTGAAGTGGCGACGTTGGTGCGTAATTAGCCCCGGGAAATCTGCTCATTAGCTCCGGGGAATGGCTGCACTGTGTGTTCAGGGTATAAGAGGTTTAGCCCACTTTGACCCGCTATTGTGGCTCGGCCCACTTGTTGAGTCACTACACCCCCCCCCCCCCCCCCCCCCCCCCCCCCCCCCCCTTGAACAACACGCACACACACAGCCAGGAAACACACACTTTTCTATCTCGAGGTTAATCCTGTTTGGATTTGACATGTGAGTGTTTGTGGTCATTAAAAACAGTGAGAGGAGGAGTGGAGGTGAAAAATGCAAGAAAGGTTCGAGTGCGACGCCAAATCAAAACCTTGTTATCTGTTTTTACTTGATTTATATTAAAGATTTATTTTGGCTCTTTTTGAGCTTTAATTGAAGAGTGGATTTTCGTTCAACTTGTGGAAGCGCTGTCGGATAAAGATACTGAAAATATGCATGCACTTTTTTTTTTGTTTTTTTTTTGCTTTATTTTCTCAGCAGAGCAGCGGAAAGTCAAACACTGTGCAAAGAAAGAACGTATAAGAAAAAGTCAGGGCTTACATAAAGAGGCAGGTGTCGACGCAGCAGCACTTTAATTCTGCCCTCAGGACGAGGATTCCTCACCCAGAGAGAGAGAGAGAGAGAGAGAGAGAGAGAGAGACTCTCATTGACCTGGAGGTGGAGGGAAAGAAATGGTGAATGAAGGAGGAGAATGTGCTCCACATGCTCGTTCCCAGGTGGTCTCCCACGTCGACAGGGAGACCACCTGGACCCCCCTTTTCTAAAGGAGAGGACGAGAGTGTGAAACAGAGTTTGACAGCCACAGAAAACAACATCTCACGTCCCTCATTCTTCATGGACGTCACACACCTGGGCAGGAACAAAAAGCCCCTTTAGATGACGTGAGCTTACTTGGTGATTTCATGCTCCGTTTTAAAGGTGCTCGTGCTGCTCGGGCTCTGAGGAGTAAAGCTGGAGGTTAGAAACAGAGTATAAGAAAGTCCAGGGAGGATGAAGGCGCCGAGCGATGGAGAAAGTACGTGCAGCAGTTTGACACTGGAAAAAGTTCCTTCAACCTCAGACCGCTGCGAGGTGACCCTTTGACCTCGGCGACCTGCAGCGATAACATCTCCTAAACCGGCCTTTTGTTCACGTCTGAGCTTGTTTAGTTTATGCTAACGCTCACACGGCCAGCAGGCGTTGGGTTGAAACCCAGAACTCTGACTGTGATTCTTGTCTGTTGGTTTTTAATGATTGTAAACTTGGAGGGAAGCTGAAAAAAAAAAAAAAAAAAAAAAAAAAGTCTCCTTCAAGCTAGGTTTCTTGGCGTGGATCTTCCCGCCCTCCAGAAACACGATTAACCTGCTTAATGTGACATGTGTCAGAATGAATAAAGACCGAAACAGTCGGATGAGTTGAGGACACGTGAAGGACGACGTGGAGAAAAAGATCCAGGCAGGAAGTGTCTCTGTGACAGTAACCTGACCTGCTTTTCATCAGATGTTCACTGAGACTGTAACTTAAAGAGCGACACACTGAAGCCTCGACACTGCTCATTGAAAACAATAGAGGGGGGAGGGGGGAGAGAAAGGGGCCTCACAGGTGTCTCAGCTCGCCGCTCATTGTAACAGCTGGTGTACGGACAGTATGGCGTGCTGACTCTCTTTAGGCAAACGAGACGTTTTTATGAGTCCACACCACGTGACCTGTGATGAAAAGTCCCTTCATCAAAGCGTAATTCAAAGTGCAGAAAGATGGTGGACATGCATCATGCAGTGATGGATGAAGCAGCTGGAGACGGGAGCACGAGGTCTTTTTTTTTCTTCTTTGATTTTCTTCGCAGGAAAACTTCGCTTCATAAAACTCGATTCCTTCTGTCACATACAAAACACGACCTTTGTAGTCCAGACTGACCTTCTCCTCTGTGATGCTCTAAAGGTCACCTGAGGACCGAGAACTGGGGAACCCCACGGGTCAC
>NC_136703.1:25516579-25544890 GCF_947650265.1 Symphodus melops
CGGGCCCTTTTGTCCGCTGTCGTGTTTGCTCGCGCTCACGGCCTCCTTTTGATGCAGCGACGGTCCTGAGCCCTCCCAATGATTTAACACTCAGAGTAGCTCTCAATGGGGCCTTTTATCACACCATTGTGTCAGTGAGAGTGTTGATCCATTCAGAGAGAACAAACATGGAGGAAACAGTTGGTCGTGAAGAGACTTGGATCCTTCAGACATTGGGGGGATTAGATTTAATAGGAAGTTAATTAAAAGCCGCATTAAATGAGTTAATCAGCCTCAAACAGGATGCACGTTTTATTTTGAAAATATTCTTCATGCTGCTTTTTCTCCCTCGCCGTCAGACAGACGTCCACCTGGAGAAGTTTTAATCTCTATTTAAGGACATAGTTTAGTTTAAGGGATGTTTTCGACTCGCTCAAGGTCTGTACGATGTGTTTTTACATTCTCCGAAGGCAAGACCGTACGAGACCAACCTTTAGTTTCCCTGCAGCCCACTTCGGTGGCAGTCCACTCAGAGAAGTTTGGATTGTTGTTGTGAAATTTCAGCAGATGTTTTTGTTTTCCGAATCAACGAGCCGGAGCAACAGATAAAAAACATAACCGTCTGTGTCATCGTGGTTCATTCAGGGCAGGAAATAAAAGACTGGTGAAGCTCTTGTGCACTAAGAATAAAGCGTGGTACGCTGTATGACAGTCATGGATGCTGTATGACCATCATGGACGCTGTATGACCATCATGGACACTGTATGACCATCATGGACGCTGTATGACCAACATGGACACTGTATGACCATCATGGACGCTGTATGACCAACATGGACACTGTATGACCATCATGGACGCTGTATGACCATCATGGAGGCTGTATGACCATCATGGAGGCTGTATGACCATCATGGACGCTGTATGACCAACATGGACGCTGTATGACCAACATGGACGCTGTATGACCAACATGGACACTGTATGACCATCATGGACGCTGTATGACCAACATGGACACTGTATGACCAACATGGACGCTGTATGACCAACATGGACGCTGTATGACCAACATGGACGCTGTATGACCAACATGGACGCTGTATGACCAACATGGACACTGTATGACCATCATGGACGCTTTATGACCATCATGGACGCTGTATGACCAACATGGACGCTGTATGACCGTCATGGACGCTGTATGACCATCATGGATGCTGTATGACCATCATGGATGCTTTATGACCATCATGGACGCTGTATGACCAACATGGACGCTGTATGACCGTCATGGACGCTGTATGACCATCATGGATGCTGTATGACCAACATGGACGCTGTATGACCATCATGGACGCTGTATGACCAACATGGACGCTGTATGACAATCATGGACGCTGTATGACCATCATGGAGGCTGTATGACCATCATGGATGCTGTATGACCATCATGGACGCTGTATGACCATCATGGACGCTGTATGACCATCATGGACGTTGTATGACCATCATGGACGCTGTATGACCATCATGGACGCTGTATGACCAACATGGACGTTGTATGACCATCATGGACGCTGTATGACCATCATGGACGCTGTATGACCGTCATGGACGCTGTATGACCAACATGGACGTTGTATGACCATCATGGACGCTGTATGACCATCATGGACGCTGTATGACCATCATGGACGCTGTATGACCATCATGGACGCTGTATGACCATCATGGAGGCTGTATGACCAACGTGGACGCTGTATGACAGTCATGGATGCTGTATGACCATCATGGACGCTGTATGACCATCATGGACACTGTATGACCATGGACGCTGTATGACCATCATGGACGCTGTATGACAATCATGGATGCTGTATGACCATCATGGATACTTTATGACCATCATGGACGCTGTATGACCATCATGGACGCTGTATGACCAACATGGACGCTGTATGACCATCATGGACGCTGTATGACCAACACTGTTTGTTTCATAGAGCCTGAGTGATTAATCATACAGTTGATAATATCGGCTGTGACTATCTGTATCAGCTAATTTTATCTCTCACATGCGACGACATTGCTACATTTAATCACCTGTTAATCTGAGTTTCATTAGCAGTTCTCTGTCACCAGCAGAGGGCGCTATATAGGTCACAACAAGCACCATCACTCTGTGTCGACGCTCGGTTACTTTGAATCTTTTCTACGTCTCTCTACAGATCTCAGACAGATATCAGCTGATGTATCGGGGTCAGATTTTTTTCCCTTCCAAACATCAAGATTCGTTTTAGCCCCAAAAAATAGTTTGAGATCTAAAGTTTTATATTTGTGATGGTTTTTTGCTTGTCCTACTTTGTGTGGACACGGAGCGAGGAGGACGTGGGCGTGAGCCACGGTCCACAGGATGCTGTTGAAAAGAGCGCCTGTGACGTCGCCGGCGCCTTTCAGAGAAGTGTAAAGGTGTAACGCTGGCACGGCTTGGACCCGATGGAAGAGCTGCCGTTGTCTAAGAATGTTTTTGTTTGACAGTCATCCAGCTGCAGCGTGGGCAGCTTCCTCTGTAGACAAAACGCAGACAGAAAAACACTTTGTGTGCCAGACTCGTCCTCGCTGAAGGACGCCGCAGACTCTGAGCCGGTTTTCTTCTTCCTGTTCTGCCGAGCCGCGCTAAGAATAGCCTGATGCTAATGTTGGCCAGCTAACGTACAATGAGCTCATTTAGAGTCCGGGAGGAGCTGAGGTCAGACGGGCTGGATTTAACTCTGACACTGTGTTTACTGTCAAACCGCCACTGGAGGAAGACGTCCGCCGTACACTGACGCAGGTCTTACGCTTGAATTTCAGATACATCCTACAAAATGCGTGTGTGTGTGTGTGTGGGGGGGGGGGGTGCGCCACCTTTTTTGTGCCTCGTCGCTCTTTTCCAAATTTCCGATACTCCGCCTACACATCGTGTCATGTTCCCACATCCTCTTTGCTCTTTAAAAAGTTCAAAGTAACGGAGCAGTGTCGGTCATTCAGCGGCTGTTGTCTACAGACTGTTGTCATGGAGACGGGTGGACATGGTGGGGGGGGGGGGGGGGGGGGGCTACGTGTGGTGGGCCTTCTGGACTTGTGTGTGAGGTTTCTTCTTCTTCTTCTTTTCTTTCCAAAGTTGCAGGAAAAAGGGTTTGCAATGAAAGCCGATCAGTTATCTCTCCCCGTATTCTGCTTATCCACATTTCTCTTTTCTGTGAATGAAAGATGAAAGATACACACACACACACACACACACACTAACACACACACACACACACACACACTAACACACACACGTACGATAAAGTGTGGAGAAGAAGTAGAGGTGCACAAAGGGTTCCGGGCAGTGTGAGGAAGGAGGAGGAGGAGGAGGAGGAGGGAGGAGAGGTTCACTCCCGTTAATGGGACGGTAAATATTGGTTTAAAGCGGGTCAACAGCACATTGTTTGACTTTCTTCTCTTTTCGTCTCTGTCGGATGAAACTCAGGAGGGGAGGAAAGGTCACCTAGTTTAAGTTCATCTAAACTTAGAAATGCGCTCTTGTTCACTTTGAGATCAGACGCAGGGTGCATCATCGCTAACGCCGCTAACCGTATTTCTCTGTATCGCTCAGAGAGAACGATGGGGGGAGACGTGCAGCGAAGGGCCGAGCTCAGATCCAACGCCTCAGAATCTCTCACCTTTAAGAGGTTTGATTTTCTGCTGTCAGGTTCAAACGTCTTCTTTACTTTGATACGAGACTTTAACTTTAAAAAGAAAACAGGCAAATTCAGTTTTTTATTTTTAGCTGATTCAAGAGGAAACTTTTCCTGCTTGTTGTTCACGGACGTTTTTAAAAGAAGCAGATTTGACCTCCGTGTTTCCCTCATTTGTCTTCTTTACAAAACAGAGGTTATAAAAAAATATAAATTATTGAAACATTAGTTTTCACGACAATCATCATACAGCGTGTGTTTTATCAAGCGGCGATATTTTACGCCCCACGTGACGCCTTCGATCTGAACGTCGCTGTGACTCCATGTGGAGCGCCGACTGGGACGACGTGAACGTTGGACGATGTGAGGGGCGAGCTGAGCTCTCGATCGCCCGGCTTCGGAGGAGTGGAGGGAGGGAGACGAGCAAACACAAGCGAGTGTTTTCCCATAGTTAAGTCATAAAACAGTGAATGGGAGTAGGAAGTGTGTGTGTGTGTGTGTGTGTGTGTGTGTGTGTGTGTGTGTGTGTGTGTGTGTGTGTGTGTGTGTGTGTGTGTGTGTGTGTGTGTGTGTGTGTGTGTGTGTGTGTGTGTGTGTGTGTGTGTGTGTGTGTGTGTGTGTGTGTTAATGAGGCTTAGTCAGAGTTCAGAGACTGGTAGCGACTGTGACGCGCTCCACGGACCAAAGTCCACGTTTAAAACCTCCTCACGCTGCGCTCCACTTCCTCTCAAACCAAAGAAACGAGTCACGGACGACGGGCAGCGAGGGCGAGACGAGGACGGAGGGACGGACGGAGGGACGGATGGAGGGACGGAGGGAGAGGATGTGTTTATTAGAGAGTGATGAACAACAAGCAGCTGGAGCCCCTCAGCTCACTGTGACACACAGTGGGGATGTAACCGTCAGCATGATGGACGTCTCACTAACATCTCTGCTCCTCCGTCACTCTCTTCATTAACTCCTCCTCCTCCTCCTCCTCCTCGCCTTGTTCTGCACTCATTACTGTACCAGCCCAGCTGTCTGTTTCAATAAGAGAAGGAGGAGGAGGAGCAGGGAGTCGGGGAACGTGGAGAAAAGTCAAGGTCACAGGAGAGGAAGCCTCCCTTCAGCCTGCTGCTGTCCTCCCTCTCTGAATCACCTTTTTATCATTCCTCCCCTCTCTGACTTCAGACACTCTGAAACACTTTCAGCTTTCTGTTTCTCCTGCAGGTGACGTTTCCAGGGAGAGAGGAAGCGTTATCTTATCATTTAAAAAAAAAAAAAAACCCTTGGGAACGAGCGGGTCGCTCTCTCTTTGGGAGATTTTTGTCCGGACTCTTCATTTCGGTATTTCCCCTTGTTCAGTGTCCGACGTGTGCAGGTGTTTACAAAGCAAGAGATTATCAAACGCTGGCTGTCTCTGAGTTGTTTTGTTGTTGCCATGGTAACTTTACAGGAGTCGATAGAGAATCGTATTAAAGCTTGAAAATCTGCTGTCAAGTTAAAAATGTGTTTTTAAGGCCGTCCGCACTAACGAGTTAATCACGATGCTTTTTTTTTTTTTGTCCCTTCAGGCTCCCCTAACCTTCTATCTACAGACAGGAAGGGGCCCTAATTTATTTCAAAATAAAAGCACGGTTCAGATTTTACAGCAAGTAGATTACTCTTGGCTTAAGACGGTGCAAAATTTCAAAATAAAAGCCTAAATGTTTTTTTTTCTTAATCACAAAATAATGATGTTTCAAACATGTGATTATATTTATGATTAATCTGGATCAAGTATTTAAATTGAGTGATTAATCAGGTTTAAACACTTTAATCATGTGACAGAACCAGGCTTACCTGTGAAGTGTTTCAGGTTGCACACGTGCGAACAGTTTATCTGGCTCTACATGCCTGCACTCGACGTGACTAAATCCAAACTTTAGATGCAATTTGTTGGTTGAACTGTTTTGTGTGTCTGAGCTCAGACTTTCTTTAATGTCATTCAAACGTGAACTTTACACTTTGGCTCGTAGTGCAGGATGAAAAACCCAGCAGCAAGTACTTACATGAGGTGAGAAAGATCCAGAAAGAGAGAAGAGGAATAACTGCAGAGAAAAGTTTGAGTTCTGAGTTTAAAGATTCCTCGTCAGCTTTTATTGACCTTGTGTGTTCAGACTTGAAGGAATTTGACTCTGAAGCATGACCGGACAATCTGTCATCGCTTTTCAAAACTGTCCTCAGTGTCAAGGTCTGAGACGCAGCAAGATAGAAGAAGACGTGCGCACACACACACACACACACACACACACACACACACACACACACACACACACACACACACACACACACACACACACACACTTTTATCTGAAGTTCTTTTGGATTCAGTTCAAATTACGATTTCAAGATTCAAGATTTCGTCTTCCTCGGTCATTCGCTTCCATGCTGAAACGTTTGTTGACTTATCTGAAACTTCCAAGTGTAACGACTTGTGCAAACGTGTGTTAAAGTCGCGTCTCTATAAATAAAGTAGATTATTAGATAAAGTTTGTTTTTTTCTTTTTTTGTTGAAGTGAAATGAGCTCCTTCGAAAAGTGCGGCGTGGGTCGATGTTCCCTTCGCTGTGCCTGCAGGGAGACGCTGCTGTGGCTTACCTACAGTGCACATAAAGGAACAAAATGGCCCCCATTTAATGTGACTTAAAAAAAAAAAAAAAAAGTTAATTTGGGAACTTAAACGCATCAGGATTACTCAAAATCTAAATGTGAAAATAACTGACAGGAAAAACTGACGGACGCATGAAACTAATCGTCTGAGAGACTGTAGCTCCCTTTCTTCCACTGCCCCCCCCCCCCTCCTTCTGTCCCGTCTCTGAGAAGAAGCCTCAGTCAGTGTTTCCATGATGGCGTTTTATCTTTCCTCCTCCTCCTATCTTCTTCAAGTCGGCTCTTATTTCCTCGCTATCTCGCCCGCTCGTCTCATCGTCTTCCCCTCTCGGCTCGGCTGGTGCTCTGATCCTTCAAGGGTCGAAGAGTCTGGAGTCCAACATTTCCTGTCAGCACGTATCATGTCAAGAGTGTAGAAAAAAAAAAACACCATTGGTCATGAGATTTAAAAAAAACAAACAACTTTTTATAAACCACAATGAGATCGACGGCGAGTCTGAGAGGAAATCCTGACGACACCTTTCCAAGAAGTCAGTTTTTTGTATCTCCCCGTTTTTCCAGGAGTAAGCCGGTGTTTCCGACATTGTGACAATCCCTTGGAACTCTTTATCCCAGCGTACTTACTTCCTGCCCTGACTTGTCAGAGAGCGTATACATGCCCAAGCTTTAACTCCGTGCACGCCGGCGTGACGGCCTGTAATCTTTACATTTCTGGGCTGTTTGTAGAAAAGTCTGAGATCAGTGGGCTGAGCGTGTCGGGGCCCGTGCTCTGTTTGGATGTATACATGCATGTTGAAGGTGTGAAGCTGAACATCTGTAGCCTCTGGGCAGGAAAACGCCAGCTGTGTGGTTTGAATATGGAGGACATGCAGCCTGTTATTAGCTTTCCTTTAAGAGGATTGTTTTTTTTATTTACAGGCCTGTAGATAATGTGCAGGTCTCTGTTTATGTCACTCTTATCTAAAGTCTCAGCATCCATGGAGACAAAGAAACCTGCAGGAGGATTACAGGCCGGCTAGCCTTGAGCTAACAGTGAGATTAGCTGCTTTAAATGTGAGATGTCTCCACCCTCGGGCTGAGGAACTAAAACCCCCCTCAGACCAGGATCATCTCTGCTCGCACCGCTCCTTTCAGCTCCTTGCTGGAAATGCTGTCGTTAGCCTGACAAGCTAACGTTAGCCTGACAAGCTAACGTTAGCCTGACAAGCTAACGACACAGCAGATTTTTTTTTTTTCAGACTTTTTCTGCTTTTTTTGCAGCAAGTTTATTCGAAGCTTTCTTCAAATCCACTGTAAAAACTAAACGATATAAAAAAAAACATCGACAAACGTAAATAACACGAGCGAAATGTAATCAGTCAACCGAGAGTAAAAATACAAAATCTAATCCCGCTGCTCATCAAAATCTGGCGAGAGCAGTCCATGGTGACATCAAAGTCGACCTCTCTATGATCCCGCCCACCTGTCAATCAGGCCATCATTTACATCTTTATAACAGCAGCTCATACAGCGACAGGACGCCGGCTCACGCTTCTTAACGCAGCGGCGTTTGACGTTGTGTTTCCTCGGCAACTAAGGTGAAGGATGAATGGTTGATAACTGATGGAAACATTTTAAACTCGTTCACACCGTTCATCACTTTGTGCTCGTTCGTTTGGCTGCAGGATTTTTCCCCCTCCGTCTTTGAAACACAAGTCCAGCCTTCACGCTTTCTCGGAAGCATAAAATCAGCCCGCTAAAACCCCACGGCGTGTCTCTCTCAGCGCCGATAATTCACCAGGACACATTTTAAAGAGACGAAACATGAAACTGTGCGAAAGTGCTGCCGCTGAAATCCGAGAGCCGCGCTGAAGGTCTTTTTACTCGTCGGGAATCCTGTCGTGGAATTTTTGTGTGAGAAGACGGGACATTCCCGCTCCCCTGCGGAGCGAGCGAGACGTCCGCTCGGTTCAGACAACACCGAGGCACCGACAGATGTTCTGCTGCTGCTTCATGCAACACTTTAAATGACGGGAAACCTTCGAGCTACAGCAGCCCGTTCGAACGTCGGCGTCACAGAAACATTTTCACGAGACCTTTTTTGGACGTGCGTCTGACAGCGGGGGCGGGAGAGGAAGCGAGGTATGAATACATGTTCAGGGAGGATTAGGAGACGAGGGGGGGAAGACGCTCAGATTGACTTGGAATTCGAGGAATGACCCCTCGCTCTCTGGAGGCCGTCCAAGCTCTGACACACACCGACGCACGCAGCAGTTGCCGTGTCCCTCGAGAGAGAAAAAAAAAGAAGAAGAAGGAATTATTTAGGAGTTGTCCTCGTTCAGTCAGTGAGCGGCGTGTTCGTGTGAGGAGAACAGCTGCTCCTCCGCCTGGCACCGCCGTACGAGACAGATTAGAGCGCTTCCTCTCACTCCTCTCCTGATCCGACAGTCACACGTTAAAGCTGTCAGGGATTCTCAGGAAGACCCTTTAATTTTTTTTTTTTTTTTTTTTAACATTTTACACCCACAAGCTGTCGGTGACATGATGCAGACATTTTCACGCCATGATATTTAGCTCCCCCCGTGGCGTTCGGCCTTCAGTGAGGCGTCATGGCGGGACGAGGTGATCCTCCCTCTGTAAGAGAGGGGAGCACAGCTGTGTGTGTGTGCACGTCTGACTGTGTGTGTGTGTGTGTGGAGCTCCTACCGTGCTGCGCTAAAAACGCTGAATTCACGCCAATATCAGGCCGTCACAGATCAATATGAACGTACAGAGAGGCGACGACGGCTGAGCTCAGTCACGCTATACTAACAGAAGGCGAGCGTCTTCTCAGCCCTTCCCGCCTTTTCTCCGACTCTTCAGACGCCAGAATAATCTGCCCGTCTGCCACGATTTCCATGAGGAGATTTGGGGACACACACACACACACACACACACACACACACACACACTCCTCCCTCAGGAACATCTGTGGAGTTTCTGTTTGTTTACCTTGAATGGATTTATGTCTCAGATCTGATAACAGTCGGCCCGCCGAGGCCGGCTCGCTGTTGAACCGTGAAACAGTTGATTAGATTTTGATGCCGGTCCAGATTCTGATTCCAGTCATCACATCTTTATTTCTTCTTCTTCTTTTTTTTTTTCCTCAGAGATGATTTTTAGTAATTATTTAAAGTCTCAAAGGAACGTTTGAGTGAAAAGTCAGGTCAGCCGCGTTACGAGTCTCGTGTGTGTCGATGAAGAAAACGTTCCCAGGAGAGAAACAGAAGATTTTATCTGCAGAGAAAATTACAAAAGTGAGTTTGATGTTTTTAATTGGACAGAAATGAGACATGAGACATTTGTCCTCTGATAAAGAAATAAAGACCAAAATGTTGACCTTTCTTTGCCAGTGACTCTCTCTCTCTCTCTCTCTCTCTCCCTCCTTCTTTCCTCCCTCCTTAATCCCTGCCTCCTTCCCTCTGTCCTTTGTTGTGTGCCTCCATCTTGTCTCCATGGTTACCTGGGGCACCGGGAATGTGGTGCCACCAAGGAATGTGTACAATTATTAAACCAGCCAGGGGCCAGACACACTCTCACACACACACTCACACACACACACACACACACACACACACACACACACACCTGCATTCCTGAGACGTACACACACATCAGTACGCACTCCACACATTCAAACTTTATCCTTCGAGGTAAATATTTGAAAACATTTATTGAACCAGCTGACTCAGACTTCAGTCATGATCTTAGATATAAATAGCTTCAGTTCATGTCCCCTCAGTGTGGCTGCAGGTTGTCATGGTAGCAGTCGTCTGATTGATGGCTGGACAGGGCGTTTAGGGAGGCTGACCTGGGAGGCCGCCACTAATCCATAAATCCTGCAGAGGTGTGTGTGTGTGTGTGTGTGTGTGTGTGTGTGTGTGTGTGTGTGTGTGTGAACCAGAGACAGACAGCTGAGAGAGTTAAAGAGAAACGCTTATTGATTATTGTTTGAGGGAAAGTCATCCGTCAGAGTTTTTCAAATCAGGACAAAGCATTTATTAAAGTCAAGGTTCATTTCCTCCAGATTTTGGGGGCGTGGCTTTAGAGGGAGCACAGAGGGAGGAGGGGGCGTGGCTTTAGAGGGAGCACAGAGGGGGGAGGGGCATGGCTATAGAGGGAGCACAGAGGGGGGAGGGGGCGTGGCTTTAGAGGGAGCACAGAGGGGGCGTGGCTTTAGAGGGAGCACAGAGGGAGGAGGGGGCGTGGCTTTAGAGGGAGCACAGAGAGGGGAGGGGCGTGGCTTTAGAGGGAGCACAGAGGGGGAGGGGCATGGCTATAGAGGGAGCACAGAGGGGGGAGGGGGCGTGGCTTTAGAGGGAGCACAGAGGGGGAGGGGCCTGGTGCAGACGGAGCACTGAGGGAATGCTACTTTTAAAACCATGCTAGTTTGTTTTTTTATTGAAGTTGATGCTCTCGGATCACGTGTCATTCCGTGTAAATGGTTCAGAGTGAGATCATGATCAGGTCTGTATGAAGCCGGCTCCTGACTCGGAGGTGAAGTTCGGAGCAGCTCGTCTGATTTGTCTGCAGGTTCAGACTTGTGTTTTCACTTACAAACGTCTCCGTGTTTCTCTCGGAGAGGGTCAAACTTTAACCCTCCGAATCAGAGGAATGCCTCGGGGTTTTTCTTCTTTCAATATCTTCGGCTCCCCGAGGGGACGAGCAGAGGTCTCCACTTTTCTGTTTCCTGTCCTTTAGATCCCCCGGGTACACACACACACACACACACACACACACACATTTCTGCTTTATCAAACCTGACGTTGGCTCGTGTTTGAAGTCAGGACCAACCTTCTTTACCTGCGCAATATCCTAAATCTGTTTTTGCTCGTCAGGGCAGAAACCTTCGCGTGTAATCAAAATGCACATTTTCATTTTCCTCATTTTACTCCAGCTGTGGTTCTTTGTTTTTTTAGAGTAACAAAGGTTATGACAGCTGGACAGATGGGGGACCGGTGGGTGAACTTGAGTCTTTTCTTTCAACAGAGACATGCGTCCCTCTCCTTTCCCTCCGTCCTTCATCCTTCAGCCCGTCTCTCATTCGTCCCCCTGAAACGTCCCAGAAGCATTCCAGAGCGACGCAGCAGCTCTTTGTGTGTCATTTGTTTGTTGTCATCACCTGTCAGAGCGGCCTGTCAGCAGGAGGAAGCTGCTGATGGATGATCACTGTACGCCCGTGTGTGTGTGTGTGTGTGTGTGTGTGTGTGTGTGTGTGTGTGTGTGTGTGTGTGTGTGTGTGTGTGTGTGTGTGTGTGTGTGTGTGTGTGTGTGTGTGTGTGTGTGTGTGTGTGTGTGTGTGTGTGTGTGTGTGTGTGTGTGTGTGTGTGACCCTCTAAATGTGGAACTTGTTGAAACATGGACAAGAGAGACAAATTGGTCGGTTTTACTGAAGCTGAAAAATAAGACTGACGTGTTTTTTTTCTCATGTTTATTTACATATTCTCCAAATGTAGTGATGTCACAAACTTGGAGCCAATCAAACGATAGCGATACCTGTTTCCACACTGGAGCGACAAACGTCTGTTTGCTTTGTGTTTTCATGACAAACAGCAGGGAGAGTGACGTCATAAACACACACACAGGTCATCAAGTGTGCAGCTTCCAATCGTACGGCGATCAATCGAGTTGATCTGCAGAGGCCACACGGTTTAAACAGACAAAGTTTTATGTGAATGACGGGAGACGTGGAGGACAAAAACAGGAAGTCGGTGCTCGTGCTGCGGTCGCGTCATTTCTCGAGAACTCTGAGAAAAACAAGAATATTTTTGCAGAATGATTTCTCTCTGTCAGGTTTTATACAATCCTCATGTTCTGTGACTCATGAGCAGTTGGCAGGACTCTCTCTGACACACACACACACACACACACACACACACACACACACACACACAGCAGAGGTGTTTAATATCAAGGTGATTCCTTAATAAGGTTATGAAGTGCGTCATCGTGTTATTTCAGTGTTCACATCTGAGGTGTGTGTGTGTGTGTGTGTGTGTGTGTGTGTGTACGAGAGCAGTTTGTCATCACGGCTGAGGAAATGAACAAGGGATGACACGAGAGAGAGACACACACACACACACACACACACATCTGGTCCTCATTTTGAGTTAAACCTGGTAACTGAACGTCTCTCGTGAGGAAACAGATCGAACAGGTTGTACTTGAGCTTGACGGGACGTCTCTCTGATGACCACGCAGGCGTGTCGCTGCTCGAACGTTGACGAGTTTCAGAAGAAGCCTGCAGGAGGATTTTCACCTCTTGTTCTTCTTTTGTACTTTTTTATTAACTCCTTTTTCTAAATGTATATCGTAACAGGTGGACATCATGTGGATTACCTTTCATAGCAGAATGCACCTGCAGATACAACATGTTCTTAACCCCGACCTGACCCCCCCGACACTGAGGGTCTTTGTCTGAGAGACACAGATTACACTCGCCGGGAGTACAGGGACAAAAAGAAGCAGCTCAGCTCTGACACCTGTGTGTGTGTGTGTGTGTGTGTGTGTGTGTGTCAGGGGGTTCATAAAATATTTATAAAATAAGAACTTCACCCCCCCCCCCTTTTTTTTTTTTTACCCCTTTTCTTCCATTTACATTTTATCTTTCCGAACGTTCAACTTCCTGTTTATTCTCGTTTAAAAACAAAAGAGTCTGACCAACAGCTGCTCTGGAAATAAAGCTTTGTCTCTGGTCTCCTCTCTGACTCGTTTTCTGTCAAACGTCACCTCCTGTCTGTGCAGAAGCGTTTGATTACTAATCTAAAAGTGATCAAATGTTTGATGACGCTCGCTGACACGTCTTTGTCTTCGGTGTCTCTGCAGCTCTTCCACGTCGCCTACGTGTTGATCAAGTTTGCAAACTCTCCCCGTCCTGATCTTTGGGTTCTGGAGAGATCGATTGACTTCGGGCAGACCTACCAGCCCTGGCAGTTCTTCGCCTGTGAGTGTCACACACACACACACACACACACACACACACACACACACACACACACACACACACACACACACACTGAGACAGATTCCAGCTGCATCACTTCATGCTTCCATAAGCTCCCTCGGGGGCTCAGATTGACTCTCGTCTAATCTCAGAGTGAGACAGCAGCCTCGAGGGCTCCGAGAGGGGGCGGTCATTACATCATAAAGCTGCCAGCTGATTGGCCCTGGTAACTGTCAGTCCGGGTGGGCTGCAGGGGAATTCCAGGCATGTCTGCCAACAGGTCGCGGCTTGACGTTCACCTGAGGAGCGGAGAGAATCAGAGAGCGGCGTGCCCACATAACGAGCCGCTGTTAATTATCGGCTTTATTAAAGGTGTCACAAACGGAAGAGACGTTTCATCTCTCGACACCTCGATTAGAAAAAAAATAAAAAAAAACCTGAAGAGAAGTCGGTAAATCAACTTTCTGAACTGACTTCACTCTCGTACAGCTTGCTCTCAAATTACACAGAGTGGCTTCTTAAGGGCTTTTAAGACTTAATCAAGGTGACACAAAGACTCCGAAGGGTTAAATTCAAAAGGCATGTTCAGTCAGTCCGCTTCAAAAAACACGAGCAAACAAATCCAGAGGAGCAGGCAAAAGAGAGGGATGGTCTTTATTTCTTTAGGTCCTGACAGAAATTAATAACTCAGGTTCTCTGAAAAAGAAACAAAGTAAATCCATCATCTGTGTCTGTTTATAAATCTGTAAAAACTTCAACCAATGTCTGCCACGAGGTACCAATCTGATGAACCAATCACAGGCCTCCCTGTCTCCCTGCTCTCTGATGAACCAATCACAGGCCTCCCTGTCTCCCTGCTCTCTGATGAACCAATCACAGCCTCCCTGTCTCCCTGCTCTCTGATGAACCAATCACAGCCTCCCTGTCTCCCTGCTCTCTGATGAACCAATCACATGCCTCCCTGTCTCCCTGCTCTCTGATGAACCAATCACAGCCTTCCTGTCTCCCTGCTCTCTGATGAACCAATCACACGCCTCCCTGTCTCCCTGCTCTCTGATGAACCAATCACAGCCTCCCTGTCTCCCTGCTCTCTGATGAACCAATCACACGCCTCCCTGTCTCCCTGCTCTCTGATGAACCAATCACACGCCTCCCTGTCTCCCTGCTCTCTGATGAACCAATCACAGCCTCCCTGTCTCCCTGCTCTCTGATGAACCAATCACAGCCTCCCTGTCTTCCTGCTCTCTAATGAACCAATCACAGCCTCCCACGTGGCTTCAGAGGGAATGCTACTTTGAAAATCCCTGACCCTTTAACATGTGAGCGGTCAGAAGGAACGTGGAGTGTGGCGAGCCTTCATGTCCGTCCTGAGTGTTCGGTTGGAACGCAGAGCAATAAAGTCGTGTAGTTTAGAGAAGTTTATGATTTTACATTCCAGTTACTTTATGAATCCTGTTATTAAGCTTTAAACACAGAGCAAAGAGCCTCCTCTAATTATCACTGCAACCCCCCATTAAGATACCACCAGAAGGTTTTCACTCCCCTTTGATGTGTGTGTGTGTGTGTGTGTGTGTGTGTGTGTGTGTGTGTGTGTGTGTAGCCTCCAAAAGAGACTGTATCGAGCGTTTCGGACAGAAGACCATCGAGAGGATCAACAATGACGACGACGTCATCTGCACCACCGAATACTCCCGAATCGTCCCGCTGGAGAACGGAGAGGTGTGTGTTCTACTCCTTTAACGCCCCCCTGTGCACCACGCCACGCCAAACCACGCCAAACCACACCACGCCACACTACGCCAAACCACGCCACGCTACACCACACCACGCCACGCCACGGCACACTACGCCAAACCACGCCACGCTACACCACACCACGCCACACTACGCCAAACCACGCCACGCTACACCACACCACGCCACGCCACACTACGCCAAACCACGCCACGCTACACCACACCACGCCACACTACGCCAAACCACGCCACGCTACACCACACCACGCCACGCCACACTACGCCAAACCACGCCACGCTACACCACACCACGCCACACTACGCCAAACCACGCCACGCTACACCACACCACGCCACGCCACACTACGCCAAACCACGCCACGCTACACCACACCACGCCACACTACGCCAAACCACGCCACGCTACACCACACCACGCCACGCCACACTACGCCAAACCACGCCACGCTACACCACACCACGCCACACTACGCCAAACCACGCCACGCTACACCACACCACGCCACGCCACACTACGCCAAACCACGCCACGCTACACCACACCACGCCACACTACGCCAAACCACGCCACGCTACACCACACCACGCCACACTACGCCAAACCACGCCACGCTACACCACACCACGCCACACTACGCCAAACCACGCCACGCTACACCACACCACGCCACACTACGCCAAACCACGCCACGCTACACCACACCACGCCACACTACGCCAAACCACGCCACGCTACACCACACCACGCCACACTACGCCAAACCACGCCACGCTACACCACACCACGCCACACTACGCCAAACCACGCCACGCTACACCACACCACGCCAAACCACGCCACACTACGCCAAACCACGCAACGCTACACCACACCACGCCACGCCACGGCACACCACGCTACACCACGCCACGCCACACTACACCAAGCCAAACCACGACACACCACACCACGCCACACCACACCACGCCACGGCACACCACGCCAAACCACGCCACACCAAACCACACCACGCCACGCCAAACCACGACAAACCACACCACGCCAAACCACACCACACCACACCACACCACGCCACGCCAAACACGACACACCACGCGTGATCTTCGATTGTTTCTGATCTTTGATGGTTATTCGTTGATATCCCCCGCTCATCAGCTGATCACATGCTCCTCCCCCTCTGACAGATCGTTGTGTCCTTGGTGAACGGCCGTCCCGGCGCGCTGAACTTCTCGTACTCGCCGGTCCTCCGAGACTTCACAAAGGCCACCAACATCAAGCTGCGCTTCCTGAGGACCAACACGCTGCTGGGACACCTGATGGGCAAAGCGCTGCGTGACCCCACCGTCACCCGCCGAGTAAGACCCGCCTACGCTTTAACGTGTCGTGTGTCACCTTCACGGGTCGACGTGGCGCCCTGCGTGTCCTTAAAGCTGCGTCGTTTGTCTTCACAGTATTACTACAGCATCAAAGACATCAGCATCGGAGGACGCTGTGTGTGCAACGGACACGCTGAGGCCTGCAACGCCGAGGACCCGAGCGACCCCTACAAGTACCATTTGTTTATATTTTTTAAACCTATACACACACACACACACACACACACACACACACACACTCACACACACACACACACACAACACACACACACACACACACCTTTAAAGGTGGAATGAGACGCAGCGTCACAGCTCAGAGCTGTTTTGACTGGGTGTGTTTTCATCCTGGAGTTGCAGGTGAGACGCAGAGTTATGAAGATGATTTATGTTATCATGTCACACACACACACACACACACACACACACACACACACACACACACACACACACAGGGGAGTCTGTACAACCTGCAGATGTGTAAATCAGATAGCAGCTCTGTGCGTGAGCCTGCAGAGGAAACAAAAGGAGGACAAATGACGGGATCGCAGAGAAACTCGCACTAATTCTCTGAGTGTGCGTGTGTGTGTGTGTGTGTGTGTGTGTGTGTGTGTGTGTGTGTGTGTGTGTGTGTGTGTGTGCAACATCTTCCAAATAAATAACAATGTTTAGCTAGCGGAGAGACTCGCTTTGAGATGTGCAGGAACACGTCTGACATGTTTATACCGAAGCCATTAGTGTCCAAATTAAATCGAAGGTGAAATAATAACCTGACATGAGGAATTAATTCAAAGGGCGGCTGTGGCTCAGCGGGTAGAGTTATTGTCTCTCAACCGGAAGGTCGAGGGTTCGATCCCCAGCTCCTGCAAGCGACATGTCCGATGTGTCCTTGGGCAAGACACTTAACATTCTCATTCTCTGTCATGTATGCAGTTTGCTGCTCCTGTGGTCAAACACTTGGTGCGCTAATTATCCCACAGGGGGGGAAAAAAAGTGTCCTCCTGCATACTTATTGACTTCTATGCAGTTTTTAGTCCTTAAAAAGTTTCTTACTTTGAGTTCATGTGAGAAATAATGACGCGTTAAGACGTGACGTGAAAAATAGATAAAATCTGTGGCTCACTCGACTCGCTGCAGGAAGAATAAATGGAGGCTTCTGGATGTTTTTATCCAGCCGTTGGAGAAGAGGTGTGAAACTTGTAACTTTTTTTTTTCCTCCTCGGCTTCATTTGAAAGAAACATCTGGATTTAGAGGAGATGTGTTCTCTGATTACAACCTCCAAACACTTCCTGTCCCCTCTCTTTAGATTTCACCATCGAAGCAGAATAACAAGGTGTGCAGGTACACTGTGTGTGTGTGTGTGTGGTGTGTGTGTGTGTGTGTGTGTGTGTGTGTGTGAGAATTTCCAAATAGGTATGGGTCTTTCATGAGAAGTGGAAGTAGGCGGTGTGTGATTAATTTAATAACATTTGTGAACGTGTGTGTGTGTGTGTGTGTGTGTGTGTGTGTGTGTGTGTGTGTGTGTGTGGGCGGGCCTGGCTGTTAATTTTACAATAAGCCGTCTTAGTCACATACAGTCTCAGAGGAACAATAAAATGGAACATCCTCCCTGTCGACCTGTCTGCACACACACACACACACACACACACACACACACACACACACACACACACACACTTGCACGGACTTGTTGCAGGTATCTGGAGAGCGTCTAGAGCCGGTGATGTAGCTCTTTCCAGGCTGATGCACGTGAGTGATGTGGGGGTTTGGGGAGGAAAGGGGGCGGGGCTTGTCAGTTTGAGGTGAATATAAGGCTCCTGGGAGGCGTTAACACAGTGACCCTGACGTCCAGAGGAACATGTTTAAGCTGTAAAGAGAAAGTTCAGGTTGTCTAGGATTCAGATTGAAATGTTGAAAATATTTCACCTTTTCACGAAGGCGCCGTAGACGGTGACGCCGCTCTTTTCCAAACGTACGATACTCCCCGTTTTTTTTTTTACTCACCTACGGATCGTGTGTTTCTTCCACCCACGTCCTCCTCGCTCCGTGTCTGATTGGGGAAAATAAACAACCTCAAGTGTAAAACATGCAGCGTCTGTTGTCATGGAGACCAGACGGACGCGTGCAAGGCTGCACAAACACGTCACGCTAACGGGCTAACGGTGGACTCGGGTTCAACAACAGATTGTTCTCTGTTCCGGATTCTGAGTCAGATACAAGTGAAGGCAAAGATACAGATCAATAAAAACAGCAGCTTCAAAAAGCATGTGCACTTGTGTGTCTGTGTGTGTCTGTGTGTGTGTGTGTGTGTGTGTGTGTGTGTGTGTGTGTGTGTGCTCTCATAGATCAGCCTGCACGCACACACGGCCTCTTCTCCTCCTGAGGTGCAGCAACATATTCCCGCTTTAAATTGGACTTCACTTGACTTGAACGTGGAGAGCGTCTGACTGCCGCGTCGTGACTCGGCGAGCGTGCCAAGTTTTACATTCAGAGAAAAAAGCAGCCAATGAGGATTCGAACCTACTCAGATGATGCTGTGAAAGGAATGTCGAATTAACCCGTTCATGCCTGAGCACGCGTGTTCTGTCTGGACCGACTAACATGACTCAAAGTCAGTAAAGTCGGACTAAACCCCATGCCTCCATTTTTTTTATTTTATTTTATTTTTTTAAGTCTGTGTTGTAAACGGAGGCGTTAATGTCTTATCACACCGTGATGTGGAAGAGGTCAGCGTGCTCAGGCCCGGTGAGGGCACCGTCATCGAGACGGTCCAGGAAGTGATCCCAGAGTCCTGTCTTCACTCCTTTTTGTGAGGGATTAGAGCGGATTAGAGGAGATTATTGTGATGAAGCACATTGATACTCATCTCTTGAGAAATAATTAGGTTGCATTATAATCCACTGAAGCTGCACTTACAGTGTCGGCTTGCAGAGGCATGCACAGTTTATTCCACCGGCTGTGTTTTGGATTGTGCTGCCCAGCTGGTGGAGTCGCTCGTCTCCCGTGCGTCGTCGGTGGCGTGCACGTGCTCATTTAAAGTTAACAGCACAGAGGAGAACAGTTAGTGTAAAGTGCTTGAGCACACTTCTTTAAGCTCATCGACTGACTTCACGTCGGGTCTTATTGAGGCCAGCTGCCTGCTCGGTCTCTTCTGCACCATTTGGTTTCACTTTTCTGCATCACCTCCAGCTCGGGATCAGAGCTCGGGGAGGTGAGGCTGCATCTGGGTTAATCATCAGCACAGCACAGTGTGTGTGTGTGTGTGTGCATCCTAGTGTAATTGTTCCTGAACCTGGGTGTGCGTGTGTGTGTGTGTGTGCCGGTTTGAAAAGAAAACAAGCTCCTCCGGTGGGAGTCTGTAAAGTGTTGGGGTAATAACAGAGCGTGAAGAGGAGGGGACTGCTGAGGAAGATGAGTTGTTTTCCTTTGCTCTTGGTGCAGGGTGAGTAGAGGACATGGATTCTGTGTAAGTGGCCTCCAGCAGTGACTGAGAGTGCTTTTTATTGGACCACAAGATTAGATCTGTATTAATAATAAAAGGACTCGAGCTTGTTTCGTTCTTTTTTTAGTTTTTTAGTTTTCGGACTTGTCAGAGCGCTTGAACGTCGACTGTAAATATGAGTGTTTTGAAGCCTGAGTGATCCTACCCGGCTGTTCCTGCAGGGGGCGCTGGAGGCTCAGCAGCCGCCATGTTGGAAATGCTGGAGCTGAGGCGGGTTTTAAGCCTCCTGATTCGTTCTCGTCTGCCAGTGAAGACAAGAACTAATCAGACAGATTTGGGGGGTTTTTTGTGCCAGGCTGTAAACATGTTAATGTCGTGTGTATGTGACTTCCTGTCTTCCTGCAGACGGCCTCAAGTGGACACTCAGATGAACTGCAGGATTTTTTTCTGCATTGACAGAACACAGTTCAGTGACGACACAGTTAAGGTCACATATCTGAGAGAGTCATCGGCTGAAGCTTCACACGGCTGATTGTTAGCTTAGCATCGCACCTCAGCAGGATCGATGCAGCTCAGCTTTAGAAACAGCTGCAGATGAAATGACCTCCTGACTCATCACATATAAAAGAGTGATTATCCACGTAGACATCAATCCTTCTTCAGCTGTTTGAAATGTTGGTCGGTGGAAGTTTCAAACAGTTATAGTTTGGATTCAGATTTTAAACAGTCAGAAAAAGGAGCAGGGACGAAACACTCAGATGTTTCCATTGACTCATGCAACGAGTACAGATGTATTTAAACTTTGAGTTCTTCTGCGGTGTTTCTGAACAAGCAGCAGTTAGCCAACGCAACGAGCAAAAGATAAAAATGATGAGCAAACAGCTGCACAAACAAACTAAAGGTATTTTCTGTGTTCACACAAAAAGAAGTCTGATTGGCCGGCCCGTTACGACAGAGGCTGGCGTGCTCATCGCTGCGATGGACCGTGCTGCACTCTCTCTCTCTCTCTCTCTCCCTCTCCCTCTCTCCCTCTCTCTCTCTCTCTCTCTCTCTCTCTCTCCCTCTCTCCCTCTCTCCCTCTCCCTCTCCCCTCTCTCTCTCCCTCTCTCTCTCTCTCTCTCTCTCTCTCTCCCTCTCTCCCTCTCTCTCTCTCTCTCTCTCTCTCTCCCTCTCCCTCTCCCTCTCCCTCTCTCTCTCTCTCTCTCTCTCTCATCTCTCTCTCTCTCTCTCTCTCTCTCTCTCTCTCTCTCTCTCTCTCTCTCTCTCTCTCTCCTCTAAATGTTTCCGATCTCATGAAGACAAAAGGTCAAAACAGAACTTCGATCAGAGGGAAGCTTCCTGACTTGATGCTTGTTTATCTTTGTGTGTGTATGTTTGTGTGTGTGTGTGTGTGTAGACACACACTGGAGGTGTGTGTTTAAATGAAGCAGGATAGTTAAACCTGTAGCTGCACACTCCTACTCTGTTCTGAGGTCAGTTCAGCACATCGTATATAAAACACAGGAAACCTTGTGAAGACTTTAATTTCTGCGCTCGTAAAGATTTCTACTCGGAGTGAATAAAAGAGTGAAGCTCTGAGGCCCTTTGAGGAAACACCAGGTTCTCTCTGCGTGTCTGGAAGCTGCCGGGCCACGACTCACCATCTCAACCAGGAAGTAGTGAAGTTAGGTGGAAACCGTCCATTGAAAGTCATTTCCTAGAACGCTTGGAACAAAACTGACCGCCAGGGAGGACGAGGAAAGAAAAGCCAAGGGGGGATGCATGAGTGAGCGTGTGAATTAAAAAGTGTGTGTGTGTGAGAGAGAGAGAGAGAGAGAGAGAGAGAGAGTGTGTGTGTGTGTGGTGGGGGATGGAGTGAATGAATGGATCTGATAGTAAAGAAAGGGGAAAGCTGGAAACACAATCAGCCTGAAGTCACACAATGCACAGACGTGTTATCAGCTCAGGCCAGAGCGCCATAACTCGCCCGCCGCAAAGAGCTCCACACACGAATCATAAAGGACCAGTCAGTGAGATATTCTGGATTCAATCTGACCTTCCTAAGTGATCAGAACAGATCAAGCGCTAATATTGATTAGAAAATCACAAGATTCCCAGATTAGAATCAAATCAGAACAGCTGGAAAAACACTTTTCATTGGATTCATTTCCGTCCATTTGATCCCACGTTTCCCCCCTGCGTCTCCCGCTCCTCTGTGTTTGTCTCTCGCTGACTCGTGGAGAGGACTCGGGAGACACCAGAGAATAGCGTTTAAGGAGGTTTCTCTCCTTCTCTCTCCCTGCTGTGTTTTGGCCACACTCTGCAGGCCGCAGGTTTACAGACTAATCCGATTAAAAAGCCGGGTGAAGCAGTCAGCCGCTCAGATTAACTCCTTCATTGTCCGCGGCTATATTTCCACTTTCTCTCTGCAAATCTCTCCGTCTTTTCTTTGAAGTGACAGAAGCAAGAGGAATGTGAACTTCTCACAAAGTTCACATTTTATGTTTCACCAAAAGCACAATGGAGTCTGTTAGGTAAACAACGCCGCATACTTCAGCTCTGCGTGGCGGCACGTGAGCTCGCAAAAGTGTGAAAGTGAAACACGAGAAGCGGCGGTCGAGTTAGTCGTCTCGTGTCGCCTCATTATACTGTCATGTATAATCTATACTCACGTGGTTTGTTTTTGTTGTTGTTTACAGGTTACTGTGCGACTGTCGGCACAACACCTGCGGCGTCTCCTGTGACCAGTGTTGCCCCGGACACAACCAGTTACCGTGGAAACCTGCTACGACCTACAGCGCCAACGAGTGTGAACGTGAGTACTACCTTGCACACTGTGCACACTCGGGCAAGTACGGAAGAATAGTGCTTGGTCAAAAACACACACACACACACACACACACACACACACACACACACACACACACACACACACACACACACACACACACACACACACACACACACACACACACACACACACACACACACAGTAATCAGTGATCCCTGCAGAGAATGTGTTTTCTTTCATGTTTGGGTCGACAGACGAGCTCGGCTTTAACTCTCTGAGGCTGAACGGACACACGGGCAGCTGTTAGCTTTTCTTCCTCACTTCACACACACACACACACACACACACACACACACACACACACACACACACACACACATATGAACAGTCTTTCTAAGAAATAGCTTTGGATATTTAGCTTTAATATAAACACACATGAACAACTCAATTTGAGTGTTCCACTTTTTTTCATTACTGTATCTGTGTTGTGACATCCCAGGTCACATGACCTCCTCCTCTTCTTCAGGTGAAATCAGTGTCAGAGCTCCTCTTCATCATGTGTGTGAAGTGTGTTGTTGTAAATCCACTCTGATCCTGTATTTGATCATGTCTATAAACCCCTCTATTTCAGCCCTGCTCAGAACAGGCTGTTTCTGTGTCTGTAGCTTTAAATATGTAAATGGGCTGTGTCTGGCCACGCCCCCTCTCTGAAGGGCTCGGGTGTACTCGCTGCTTTCTGGCTCCATGTCCTATTGTTTACGGTGAGAAGGCAGACTCAGAGGGCAGAACAAACACCTAGCTGTGGGAGTGTCACCCACCTGGGGAGGGGCTACTGCCCTTTGTGATGTCATGAAGGGAACATCTCCAAACGGCCTGTTTGAGCACACATTTTCTGAACAGTGAGCTGGCAGACGACGGAGAGGATGGACTTCTCTCATCATTGGGGGGTTTATAGACAGATAGAGACACATGTTAGAGGAAGATGGAGAAAAGGAGTTTTGAAATAAAGACGTGAAAAGGCCACAAATAAACTTTTAAAAAACTGTCTCATCAGTGATTTTGTACAAGGTCATTTTAAAAAAAATCCTAAATATATCTTAATGCATGAAAACAGACGATCAGTTAGATTTTTTTGTCAGAGCTTTTGCAGCCTCGTCTCCTGTGCGTCCTGCTGCGTCTGTCTGACGGCCGTCGTGACGTTATCAACGCTCTGCTCACGTTCACATGAGAGGCGGTTATATTTAACGAGAAGCAACACGCTATCACAACGTCCAAACAGGGGTCACGAAAGGTCAACGTGATATGACCAAAAGAGAAACAGCACAGAGAGAGAGAGAGAGAGAGAGAATGGGGAGAAGCAGGCTGCCTGTCAGGGCGCTGGTGGCCTAGTGGTTAGCTGTGCGGACCCGTGTACAGAAGCAGGCAGCTCGGGTTCATGTTACTCCCCTCTCTCTCTCTCTCTCTCTCTCTCTCTCTCCCTCTGCAACCACTTTCTGCCCTTCTAGCCGCCCTGTATGCTCCAATGAAGGCATAAAAATAACTTCAGCCGAAGAGACAAATCAGATTCAGGTCTCTCTGTTTGATCACGTGACCCGCTCGCCGCTCTGGAGAGTCCTTCACGGTATTTTTAGGATTATTCTCGGGTCGGTTTAAGAGAAGAAAGATACTCCAAAAAGGCCTCAGCTCTGAGAAAAACCCTTCCCTCGTTATCACGCCTGTCGGTATCAGCAGGCGGAGGATAAGGAGCGCTGGTTTATTCAGCCGGCACCTCTCAGGCGCGGAGGCTCCGATAAGAACAAAAAGCTCTATCAGGGTTGCTCTGACTCTGTGTGAAGAGGAAAGGTTGCTCTGCAGCGTGCAGAACTGCGTGCTATCGTGTGTCGGCATGCGTGACCCATGATACGGCAGAGTTTGGACCTTTTAAGACGTCCTCTCCTCAGCTGTGCAGGAACAGGCTTTATGCTAAGCTAACTTGCTTCATATTCATGTCGGGTTGATTTTCAAGCGGATTTCCTGCTGCAAATATTTGATTTACGTTACTCAGGATCTGATCCGACTTTCTGCCTTTTCTCCTCCATCATCTCGTCTTCTCCCCTTCTTACATCGAGTTTCTCTTTTTTATGTTTTTTCCTACTTTCGTCACCTTTATCTCTCCTCCTCCTCCTTCTTCTCCCTTTCCTACCTTCCCTGTTTTCTTCTTCCTCTAATTCTGTATTGAAATGATTTAAAAAGGAAACAGGGACGGTGCACATGAATGAACATAATCTGTCCAGCTTCTTCCTCTCCTCCGCCATCATCTCCCTCTTCTCATCCTCACTTTAAAAACACAAAGTCACAAATACGTTCATTTATCATTTTCATGCCTTCATTGTAGAGACAGCCGCAGGTCGGATTCAAACCTGGACTGTAGCCTCTGTACATGTGGCGCACAAACTCACCACAAGGCCACCGGTGCTCCAGCTGTCTTATCATGAAGTTATAAATCTGTGACTTGTTTTAAAAAAGGATCAAATGTGGGTGATTTTCGGGGTATTAACTCCATGTGTTACCACCTCCAGCCCAGTGCATTCTGGATAGACTGGCCGACGGCACAGTTTCAGTACAGGTGCATTAATGGGGTTTTCTGCTTCCAGAAATAGACGTAGAAAAACTACAAAAATGTCGACGGTGTAATCCAGCAGCTTTTGATCAGACATGAAGTAACGAGGAACGATCTCTTATCTGACTCTCGTCTCCTCGGGAAGAGACGAGGCTCGTGTGCTCAGCAGAGTGTGTGTGTGTGTGTGTGTGTGTGTGTGTGTGTGTGTGTGTGTGTGTGTGTGTGTGTGTGTGTGTGTGTGTGTGTGTGTGTGTGTGTGTGTGTGTGTGTGTGTGTGTGTGTGTGTTTCAAACATCGACCTGCTTCCTGTTTGTAACTGTTGTTTCCTGTTTGTGTTTCAGCGTGTAACTGTCATCGACACTCCTTCGACTGTTACTACGACCCCGAGGTCGACCAGAGGAGAGGCAGCCTCGACATCCACGGACACTACAGAGGGGGAGGAGTCTGCCTCAACTGTCAGGTAACGGGGAATCGCTTTTTCTAATCCGAGGTCGCCCGGATCTTTTTAACCCGAGGAAGAGCTTTATCTGATGGTTGTTGATGCACGCAGCGATAATGAGCTCTGGATTAAAACGATTCACTGATTTTCAGCATCACACCACTGGAGTCAACTGTGAGCGCTGCATCCCCACCTACTACAGGTCACCTGACCACTCCATGAGTCGCCGCTGGCCTGCTCCCGTGAGTGACAGCCGCGTGACGAGTGTGTGTGAGTGTGTGTGTGTGTGTGTGTGTGTGTGTGGGGAGGGGGGGGGGGTTACAAATCAAAAGCAAATTCAAAGGATCAATCAGTTACGTGTGAGTGAGATGAAACAGCTCACATGCAGTACACATTTCAACCACTAGGCGGCAGAGTTACATGTGGCTCCTGGGTCTTCTGGGTCTCTCTGTTCTGATCGTCCTCTTCGTCCCTCCTCTCAGGCTGCAGCTGTCAGTCACAGTTCACCGATGGCACCTGTGAGGATCTGACCGGTCGCTGTTTCTGCAAGCCGAACTACGCCGGAGAAAACTGCGACATCTGCGCCAGCGGCTTCGTCAACTTCCCCGACTGTTATCGTGAGTCGTAAATCAGATCACGTGTGTGTGTCGTGTCTCTGCGGCCAAAACAAACTGAACTCACGTCTTCAAATCCGCCTCTTGACTTGGAAATGTAGGAGAATAAAAAAAACGTCTCTCTTTCTCTCCATCAGCCATCCCGACCTTCCCCACCGACAACGACAACAACAACGGAGAGGCCAAAACCGCCGGCGAGATTATCAGTGAGACTCTTTCTGCTTTTTGTTTTCTCTATTGAAAGGAAGAATGTGCAACTTCATGACCCAGTAGGTGTCGCCCTTGAGCACCAGCATGAATCCAAAACGAACTGCTGATAGGCCACGCCTCCTCCGTACTGAAGCCTCCGCCTCTGTCGTTAGCTAGTTAGCTCGTAGCTTCACATTGCGTGTAAATAGACACAGAATGAGCGTGATCTAAACACGCTGACGTGATCGTCCAGATCATCAGTGAGTATGTTCTCTTCTTCATGACTCAAACAGCTTTTATACACAAGGGGAGGAGCCATGTAAACACAGCTCTGACAACAACACAGCCAGCAGGACTCCAGCTTCTCCCTCACTGGAGACAGTCAGGACTCACACACACACGTTTACAGAACGGGTCGTATTCAGAGGACTTGAATCATTTTGTAAAAAGCAACAAAGAAGTCTCACTTTGAAAAAAAAAAAAAAAAAAAGATTAGAAGGTGACGATTAAATCTGGCGGGGAGGAAAACCGACTTTCAGCCTTGACATACCTGCGCTCTGTTTCTGTGTTTTTCCCACCGCCTCCTCTGAGCTCTTCGGCGTTTGATGTTTGGACGCGAGGTCACATGTTTGTGGGAGTGTTTGCTGTGGATGCTTCCACTGTGTTTTCCTGAGAGGAGTTTATCTGAGAACCTGAGCAGGGATTCATTCTCATAATTAAGAGTTTGAGTGTTCAGCGTCTAAATCTTTATTGACAATAAAAACAACCAACGTGTTGACATTCTCTCTCTCTCTCCCCCTCTGTCTCTCTCTCTCTCCCTCCCTCTCTCTCTCTCTCCCTCTCTCTCTCCCTCCCTCCCTCCTCTCTCTCTCTCTCCCTCTCTCTCTCCCTCCCTCTCTCTCTCCCTCCCTCCCTCTCTCTCTCCCTCCCTCTCTCTCTCTCTCTCCCTCTCTCTTCTCTGTCTCTCTCTCCCTCCCTCCCTCTCTCTCTCTGTCTCTCTCTCTCCCTCCCTCTCTCTCTCTCTCTCTCCCTCCCTCTCTCTCTCTCTCCCTCCCTCTCTCTTCTCTGTCTCTCTCTCTCTCTGTCTCTCTCTCCCTCCCTCCCTCTCTCTCTCTCTCTGTCTCTCTCTCCCTCCCTCCCTCCCTCTTCTCTGTCTCTCTCTCCCTCCCTCCCTCCCTCCCTCCCTCTCTCGCCCCCCCCCCCCCCCCAGACTGTGAGTGCAGCGCAGCCGGGACCGTCGATAACTCCTGCAGACCCGATCCAACCACGCGGACCTGTGTCTGCAAACCCGGTTTCACCGGTGACCACTGTGACACGTGCGCTCCGGGCTTTCATGGACTCAACTGTCAGGGTGAGAGAGACGCTCCGATGTGTTCGGGTGAGGCACCTGTGGCCTAGCGGTTCGTGCGTGTGCCCCATGTACAGAGGCTTAACTCCTTGGTGTCTTTTTCTATCTCTGTGGGATGAAAAGAGTCACATGTTCTTTAATTTGTTATGGATGCCTCAGAACAATATTGGGTTTAATTAACGATGCACAGTCAAAAAGTCGGCTTCACCAGACTCAACACGTTTTCACTTGTTCTGGACATTTTTTTTTGGGCCAATTTATTTGACTTCATTCCGCACATAGTGTGAAGTTAAAATACACAAACATTTATCTGTTTGTTTACTTATCCATGGTTAGTTTACCACCCAGGAGCAGCCACACACACACACACACACACTCCTGAATAAACAGCATTCCTCACAGCTGTGTTAATCACTGTCAGTAGTTTGTTACGTTTATAAAGACAGCGAGCGCCTTCCTCATCTACTGTCGTGTGTGTGTTT
>NC_136703.1:25545090-25550090 GCF_947650265.1 Symphodus melops
CCTCCTCTTCCTCCTCTTCCTCCTCTTCCTCCTGTTCCTCCTCATCCTCCTGTCAGGTGACTCAGGTGCAGCTTCTTCTTCTTCTCCTTCAGGGCCACAGCTCAGGGATTTAAAACATAAGATTCACCTCCTCTCCCTCCTCCTCCTCCTCCTCTCCCCTCCTCCCCTCCTCACTCCTTCCTCCTCCTCCTCTCCTCACTCCTTCCTCCCTCCTCACTCCTTCCTCCCTCCTCACTCCTCCTTCCTCCTCCTCTCCCCTCCTCCCCTCCTCACTCCTTCCTCCTCCTCCTCTCCTCACTCCTTCCTCCCTCCTCCCTCCTTCCTCCCTCCTCACTCCTCCTTCCTCCTCCTCTCCCCTCCTCCCCTCCTCACTCCTTCCTCCTCCTCACTCCTTCCTCCTCCTATCACTCTCCTCACTCCTTCCTCCCCCTCCCCTCCTCCTCTCCCCTCCTCACTCCTTCCTCCTCTCCTCACTCCTTCCTCCTCCCTCCTCCCCTCCTCACTCCTTCCTCCTCTCCTCACTACTCTCTTCACTCCCTTCCTCCTCTCTTCACTCCTTCCTCCTCTCCTCACTCCTTCCTCCTCCTCCCCTCCTTCCTCCTCCTCTCCCCTCCTCCCCTCCTCCTCCTCCTCCTCCTCTGTAGACCGCGGTGAAGCTTCAGGTTTATGTGAGCGAGGCCGACGTCTATCTGACTCGCTTCATCCTCAGATATTTAAACACAGAGGGCGACACCTCCACCGGTAAAATAACAGCCTATCAGGTGAACCGCAAAGGTAGGTCTGCACCAATCACAACAGAGTGTGTGTGTGTGTGTGTGTGTGTGTGTGTGTGTGTGTGTGTGTGTGTGTGTGTGTGTGTGTTGTGTGTGTGTGTGTGTGTGTGTGTGTGTGTGTGTGTGTGTGTGTGTGTGTGTGTGTGGTGTGTGTGTGTGTGTGTGTGTGTGTGTGTGTGTGTGTCAGTCGTTGTTATATCTCTGTGTGTGTACAAGCGGCTCAGTGTGTCCGTGTCTTCCAGGCTCGGAGCAGTCCAAACAGATCGTCTTCTCTCCGAGCGCCGAGCCCACCTTCGTCAACGTTCCCAGAACAACTTCGTGGAGCCGTTCGTCCTGAACCCGGGAACCCTGGACCGTGGTCATCGAGGCCGAGGGAATCCTGCTGGTGAGACGACCGCACGCTTCACCACACGTCATATCATGCAGCGGTTAGCGCTGTTTCCTCACAGCCAGGAGGGTCGCTGGTTTGAATCCCCGTCTGCCGGGAGTTCTCCCTGTAACTGCACGCCGCTGGATCGGCTGCAGCCCCTCGTCTAGTAACGAAAGGACGGATGCATCGTGATGCTCGCTCTCTGTTTCATCTGCAGGATTACCTGGTGCTTCTTCCCAGCGCGTATTACGAAGCTCCCATCCTGCAGATCAAAGTGACGGAGCCGTGCACCTACAGCGCCCTGCAGGACACCAGCCACAAGTAAATATGCATCTTCCCTTTTTTTAAACAATGATGATTCAATGTTTCAGGTGAGATTCATGGATGCAGGTGGAGCAGATACGGTCGCCTTTCTTTATCCAGCTGTTTCCTGCAAACACCTTTTTTAGCATCCTGTCCCGAGGCGTAGATTTGTCTCCCACTCGATGATAAACACATTCTATATCTGGCAAGGTCTTCACAATAAAAGCTCCAGGTTTAAATGTCGATGACAGACTTTTATTGTGAAACAGTGACATCAGGAAATGGAGGTATTTTTTCAACGCTAGCAGCTGAAAGCTGTCCTGTCCATCAGAAACCTCTAAGATTGTGATTCTAAACTAAAATAAGTACAAAATATTACATTATTTAAATGCTTCAAAATAAGCCTTGAAAACAGCCTTGAAATATCCTTGAAAACAGCCTTGAAAACAGCCTTCCTGGCTGTTGAGATCTTGCTGAAACAGAGATTTAAAGAAGCCTCCTCTCTGTGTCTCTGCAGCTGTCTGCTCTACAGGTATCTCTCTCTGGACTCCTTCCCCTCCATCTCAGGTAACGAGGCCAGCTGCGTGCACGACAACCACCTGCCCCGCCCCTGCCCGTCTGAGAAGGTCACCCCACGCCACCCTGACATGGCGGTGTGCAGCGGACAAGACGTAAGAGAGAGAGAGAGAGAGAGAGAGAGAGAGAAAAAAAAGGCCTTGATGTGTCGGACATGAAAAGACGTTTTCATGCTTCTTTGGTTTCTGCTGCAGATGAGCGTGGAGCTGCGAGGCCGCCTCTCTCTCCGGGGGAATTCGTTGTGGTGGTGGAGTACTCGAGCGAGGAGGAGCTGCCTCAGACCCTCACAGTGGCCGTGAACACGCCGGGATCCATGATCACGTCAGCAGCGCCTCACCCTGCTGCACTGCAAATACAGGTACGACTAAAAAAAGACTTCTTTATTTGAACGCCGACATCGACGCCGTGAGGTTGAACTCGTCCCGTCGTCAGTCAGACGTAACGATGTGAACGACGTGGACTCAGCTGCTCCTCAGTTTACTGTTACTGTCCTTCCTTTACGAAGCCTGTCGACGCCTCCTCATCTCTGTGTGTTGTGTGTGTGTGTGTGTGTGTGTGTGTGTGTGTGGTGTGTGTGTGTGTGTGTGTGTGTGTGTGTGTGTGTGTGTGTGTGTGTGTGTGTGTGTGTGTGTGTGTGTGTGTGTGTGTGTGTGTGTGTGTGTGATTGTGTGTGTGTGTGTGTGTGTGTGTGTGTGTGTGTGTGTGTGCGTGCAGCTTCCCTGTGTCGAGTGGTGGCCATCGATGAGCAGAGCAGAGTGGCGGTCTTCTCGCTCCCCGCTGACCTGAGATCCAGCTCATCTCCGACCGCGCCAGCTTCTTCCTGGTGAGAACAACTCGCCGCGCGGTTGACTCGACCCGCTCGCTCGAGTCTTTGTCTTCACACGGAAATTTAAAACATGAATATGAGTTTATAATAAAGGGACGAAGAAGCTGAAGAAATGTCCAAACATCCTGACTTTTAAAAAACATTAAAAACATGTTTTTTCTGTTTCTGTCTGCAGCACAAAGTTTACCTGGTGCCTAAAGATCAGTTCAGCATGGAGTATGTCGAACCTAAAGTCCACTGCATCAGCACTCAGGGACAGTTTGCTCCTGACAGGTAGACGCTCCGATCATGACTCCGCCCACTTTTTTAAACCACGCCCACTCCTCCTGACCCTCTGCCCTCCCCTCTCTGTCGCAGTTCGTCCTGCGTCCCCTCTCGCTTCCAGACCCCGTCGGACTCCCTGGTCCTGAAGGAGGGTCAGAGCTCCTCCATGCAGGAGCCCGTGCTGGCCTCGCCGCCGCTCTCTCAGAGCGACCAGCCGGCCTGGACGGGAGGAGACAGACCTCCACACGGAGCGGATCACAGCGACCACGTCAGGCTGGATTCAGTGCAGGTAAAACATCACGGGGAAGTCGGCGTGGCGTTGCAGGGAAAAGATTAAAGACGTTTCTGAATTTGAAAATCCTCTCCCTTCGTCTTCCTCTTACCCAGAATGCCGCAGTGTACTCGACCCGTGTCCACTCTCTGGGACGTTACGTCTTCATCCTGCACTACCATCAGCCCCACCATCCCAGCTACCCAGTGCAGGTCTACATCAACGGAGGGCGAATCTGGCAGGGTGAGATACACGTCGCCGTGTTTCCCTACGATAACTTCAAGTACGAATGTTTGAATGAAATCATGTGACCTCCTTTGCCTCAGGCCACGCCAACGCCTCCTTCTGCCCCCACGCTTACGGCTGCCGTAACGTGCTGGTCTCTGAGAATCAGATCATCCTGGACGTGACGGACCACGAGGTCTTCCTCACCGTGCAGATCCCTGCTGGAAAAACCCTGTGGCTGGTGAGTTCAGCCGCTCTCCGGGGCGTTTGAATATTTCTAGAACGCAGACCCATTGCAGAGCTGGCTAGACACTGAAGCTACAGTGTCCACCACATGCAGAGCTGGCTAAACACTGAAGCTACAGTGTCCACCACATGCAGAGCTGGCTAAACACTGAAGCTACAGTGTCCACCACATGCAGAGCTGGCTAAACACTGAAGCTACAGTGTCCACCACATGCAGAGCTGGCTAAACACTGAAGCTACAGTGTCTCTACATGCAGAGCTGGCTAAACACTGAAGCTACAGTGTCTCTACATGCAGAGCTGGCTAGACACTGAAGCTACAGTGTCCACACACATGCAGAGCTGGCTAAACACTGAAGCTACAGTGTCCCACCACATGCAGAGCTGGCTAAACACTGAAGCTACAGTGTCCACCACATGCTGACCTGTGTGAGAGGAGGGGGCGGGAGCCAGACAGCTCTCTGTGATGATTAGAGTTTAGACCGCAGTACACATTTTAAACACAAGGGGGCGGAGCTTCATACTGCTCCTTTAAGTTTCTGTTAATAATCTAAAGCGTGTCTGTGCAGGATTACGTGCTGGTTGTTCCCGAGGCGAGCTACAGCTCCAGCTACATGAGCGAGGAGCCTCTGGATAAATCCTACGACTTCATCAGCAGCTGCGGCCAAAACAGCTTCCATGTCAGGTCAGTGTCAAACGCCTCCGCGCTCAGCAGCTGTCGGGGGGAAATACGCCGCCATGTTGCCTGAAGTGCACGTTCCTCGTCTCTCTCGTCCCTCCAGCCCGTCCACCGCCTCGCCGTTCTGCCTCGGCTCGGCCGTGTCTCTGTCGGCTTTCTTCAACAACGGAGCGATGCCGTGCGCCTGCCACGAGGGTCGGAGCCTGAGAGCGACACCTGCGAGCTGTTCGGCGGTCAGTGCCACTGCAGGCCTAACGTGATTGGCCGAGACTGCTCCATGTGTGCGACGGGGATACTGGGGATTCCCCAACTGCAGACGTGAGTATCTGACCACTCAAAATGTAGATTTCTGATCATGGCGGCGTTATCGTGGTTGATGTTGTCGTCTCGTCCAGCCTGTAACTGCGGTACCAGGCTGTGTGAACCCGTGACCGGTGACTGTATCTGCCCGCCGAGGACCGTGCGCCC